>NC_135358.1:24642500-25242500 GCF_051622035.1 Arctopsyche grandis
GGGCGAAGCCCTAAAAGGCAACTGATCACGGGGGCGAAGCCCTAGACGGCATTTAATCATGGGGGCGTGGAGGGGCGAAGCCCTAAAAGGCAACTGGTCATGGGGGCGAAGCCCTAGACGGCATTTAACCATGGGGACGCGGAGGGGCGAAGCCCTAAAAGGCAACTGATCATGGGGGCGAAGCCCTAAACGGCAATTGCTCATGGGGCGTGGAGGGGCGAAGCCCTAGAAGGCAAAGGCTCAGGGGGTGCCGAGGGCGAAGCCCTAGAAGGCAAAAAAAAAATTAGATTTTTTTTTTTGATTTTTTTCAATTTTTTTTTTGATTTTTTTTTTTGATTTTTTTTTTATTTTTTTTTTATTTTTTTTTAAATTTTTTTTTTAAATTTTTTTTTTAAATTTTTAAATTTTTTTTTTTTTTAATTAAATTAGTTTAGTCATGTTTAAGCGGTTTATATTATAAACACTGAGCGAAGCCGGGTAATACAGCTAGTCTAATCTATAATTTGGAAAGAGACTTTGTATGTAAATATCCTTGGTCGTCGTCGTCGTCGTCTTCGTCGTCTTCGTCGTCTTCGTCCGTAGATCGGTGACGTCATCGAACACGTGATTCGATTTTTTTTTTTTTTCGATCCATGGGCGCCGATTTTTTTTTTCGTTTCAATGGATTCACCCCCGCGGGGGCGCAAGGCGAGTAGCTTCATGGGGCCCCGCCAGGGGCGCCACAAGGGGCGCAGCCCCGTGGGGCCCCAGCCTCATGGGGCGCAGCCCCATGGGGCTCAAAAGGGGGCGCCACGAGGGGCGCAGCCCCGTGGGGCCCAGCCTCATGGGGCGCAGCCCCATGGGGCTCAAAAGGGGGCGCCACAAGGGGCGCAGCCCCGTGGGGCCCCGAAGGGGGCCCGGGGGGCCCAGCCTCATGGGGCGCAGCCCCATGGGGCTCAAAAGGGGGCGCCACAAGGGGCGCAGCCCCGTGGGGCCCCGAAGGGGGCCCGGGGGGCCCAGCCTCATGGGGCGCAGCCCCATGGGGCTCAAAAGGGGGCGCCACAAGGGGCGCAGCCCCGTGGGGCCCCGAAGGGGGCCCGGGGGGCCCAGCCTCATGGGGCGCAGCCCCATGGGGCTCAAAAGGGGGCGCCACAAGGGGCGCAGCGCCGTGGGGCCCCGAAGGGGGCCCGGGGGGCTCAGCCTCATGGGGCGCAGCCCCATGGGGCTCAAAAGGGGGTGCCACAAGGGGCGCAGCCCCGTGAGGCCCCGAAGGGGGCGCGGGGGGCCCAGCCTCATGGGGCGCAGCCCCATGGGGCTCAAAAAGGGGCGCCACAAGGGGCGCAGCCCCGTGGGGCCCCGAAGGGGGCCCGGGGGGCTCAGCCTCATGGGGCGCAGCCCCATGGGGCTCAAAAGGGGGTGCAGCCCCGTGGGGCCCCGAAGGGGGCCCGGGGGGCCCAGCCTCATGGGGCGCAGCCCCATGGGGCTCAAAAGGGGGCGCCACAAGGGGCGCAGCCCCGTGGGGCCCCGAAGGGGGCCCGGGGGGCCCAGCCTCATGGGGCGCAGCCCCATGGGGCTCAAAAGGGGGCGCCACAAGGGGCGCAGCCCCGTGGAGCCCCGAAGGGGGCCCGGGGGGCCCAGCCTCATGGGGCGCAGCCCCATGGGGCTCAAAAGGGGGCGCCACAAGGGGCGCAGCCCCGTGGGGCCCAGCCTCATGGGGCGCAAGCCCTAATAGGCATTAACTAAGGGGGGCGAAGCCCTAGACGGCAATTAATCATGGGGGCGCGGAGGGGCGAAGCCCTAAAAGGCAACTGATCATGGGGGCGAAGCCTTAGACGGCATTTAATCATGGGGGCGCGGAGGGGCGAAGCCCTAAAAGGCATTAACTAAGGGGGGCGAAGCCCTAAACGGCAATTAATCTTGGGGGCGCGGGGGGCGAAGCCCTAAAAGGCAACTGATCATGGGGGCGAAGCCTTAGACGGCATTTAATCATGGGGGCGCGGAGGGGCGAAGCCCTAAAAGGCATTAACTAAGGGGGGCGAAGCCCTAAACGGCAATTAATCTTGGGGGCGCGGGGGGCGAAGCCCTAAAAGGCAACTGATCATGGGGGCGAAGCCTTAGACGGCATTTAATCATGGGGGCGCGGAGGGGCGAAGCCCTAAAAGGCATTAACTAAGGGGGGCGAAGCCCTAAACGGCAATTAATCTTGGGGGCGCGGGGGGCGAAGCCCTAAAAGGCATTAACTAAGGGGGGCGAAGCCCTAGACGGCATTTAATCATGGGGGTGCGGAGGGGCGAAGCCCTAAAAGGCATTAACTAAGGGGGGCGAAGCCCTAAACGGCAATTGCTCATGGGGCGTGGAGGGGCGAAGCCCTAGAAGGCAAAGGCTCAGGGGGGCGCCGAGGGCGAAGCCCTAGAAGGCAAAAAAAATTTTGATTTTTTTTTTTGATTTTTTAAAAATTTTTTTTTTAATTTTTTTTTTATTTTTTTTTTAATTTTTTTTTTTATTTTTTTTTTATTTTTTTTTTTATTTTTTTTTTTTAATTTTTAAATTTTTTTTTAATTTTTTTTTTTTTTTAATTAAATTAGCTTAGTCATGTTTAAGCGGTTTATATTATAAACACTGAGCGAAGCCGGGTAATACAGCTAGTAATCTATAATTTGGAAAGAGACTTTGTATGTAAATATCCTTGGTCGTCGTCGTTTTCGTCGTTTTCGTCGTCGTCGTCCGTAGATCGGTGACGTCATCGAACACGTGATTCGATTTTTTTTTTTTTTTCGATCCATGGGCGCCGATTTGTTTTTTTCGTTTCAATGGATTCACCCCCGCGGGGGCGCAAAGCGAGTAGTTTCATGGGGCCCCGCCAGGGGCGCCACAAGGGGCGCAGCCCCGTGGGGCCCCGAAGGGGGCCCGGGGGGCCCAGCCTCATGGGGCGCAGCCCCATGGGGCTCAAAAGGGGGCGCCACAAGGGGCGCAGCCCCGTGGGGCCCCGAAGGGGGCGCGGGGGGCCCAGCCTCATGGGGCGCAGCCCCATGGGGCTCAAAAGGGGGCGCCACAAGGGGCGCAGCCCCGTGGGGCCCCGAAGGGGGCCCGGGGGGCCCAGCCTCATGGGGCGCAGCCCCATGAGGCTCAAAAGGGGGCGCCACAAGGGGCGCAGCCCCGTGGGGCCCCGAAGGGGGCCCGGGGGGCCCAGCCTCATGGGGCGCAGCCCCATGGGGCTCAAAAGGGGGCGCCACAAGGGGCGCAGCCCCGTGGGGCCCCGAAGGGGGCCCGGGGGGCCCAGCCTCATGGGGCGCAAGCCCTAATAGGCATTAACTAAGGGGGGCGAAGCCCTAGACGGCAATTAATCATGGGGGCGCGGAGGGGCGAAGCCCTAAAAGGCAACTGATCATGGGGGCGAAGCCTTAGACGGCATTTAATCATGGGGGCGCGGAGGGGCGAAGCCCTAAAAGGCATTAACTAAGGGGGGCGAAGCCCTAAACGGCAATTAATCTTGGGGGCGTGGGGGGCGAAGCCCTAAAAGGCAACTGATCATGGGAGCGAAGCCTTAGACGGCATTTAATCATGGGGGCGCGGAGGGGCGAAGCCCTAAAAGGCATTAACTAAGGGGGGCGAAGCCCTAAACGGCAATTAATCTTGGGGGCGCGGGGGGCGAAGCCCTAAAAGGCATTAACTAAGGGGGGCGAAGCCCTAGACGGCATTTAATCATGGGGGTGCGGAGGGGCGAAGCCCTAAAAGGCATTAACTAAGGGGGGCGAAGCCCTAAACGGCAATTGCTCATGGGGCGTGGAGGGGCGAAGCCCTAGAAGGCAAAGGCTCAGGGGGGCGCCGAGGGCGAAGCCCTAGAAGGCAAAAAAAAATTTTGATTTTTTTTTTTTGATTTTTTTAAAATTTTTTTTTTAATTTTTTTTTAATTTTTTTTTTATTTTTTTTTTTAATTTTTTTTTTGATTTTTTTTTTATTTTTTTTTTATTTTTTTTTTAATTTTTAAATTTTTTTTTAATTTTTTTTTTTTTTTAATTAAATTAGCTAAGTCATGTTTAAGCGGTTTATATTATAAACACTGAGCGAAGCCGGGTAATACAGCTAGTAAACTATAAATTAAGCTCAAAAAATATGTACATTCATTGAAAATACAGCATAGATTCAATTATGTATGTATGTATGTTGTATATATGTACATATACACAAATTGAACGTACAATATATGCACATGTATAATTGATTGCATTCGACCAGTCCAATTAAAAACACCATCGAATTACCAACGAAAATTCATTTTATAATAGAAAAAGTCAGTTTAATTCCATATTTTTTTTACATAAATTGGATTTAAATTGTATAAATACGATGTCAGTCAGAAATAAAGAAATCTATGCATGATAAATTCCCAATACAGAGTAGAGGAAGGGCGAATCAAATTTAGCCGACGTTGAAACGGATGTAAAGCAGAATTTGGACAATTACAGATGGGGTAGTTTTTGTTGTGTCGAATTGTAAGCTTTCAGTCGCTTAAACTTGAATTTCAGGAGGAGAAAAAAATTGATACATCGAAAATAAAGGTTGAATACAGCGCGTTTCAATTCATTTCCTTTCAGTTTTCATAAGTTTTACAAATATTGTAGACGGTAATTGGTAAATCGAGATTTTAATGAAAATAACATAATAAAAAGTTGTGTTCCAAAAGAAAATAAAGATAGCAACAGGCATATTATTAAGGGTTCGGTGATTACTAGTCAAATGTGAACCGGTCGCTCTAGATCGGTCACACGTGATCACCCGTCACACTAAAACTGGTCACGAGAAAACTGGTCACACCCTAAAATCGGTCAACCAGTTTTCTCGTGACCTATTTAAGGGTGTGACCAGTTTTCTCGTGACCAGTTTTAGGGTGTGACCAGTTTCCTCGTGGCCAGTTTTAGTGAGATCACGTGTGATCACGTGTGACCGATCTAGAGCGACCGGTTGTCCTGTGACTGGTTCACATATGACTAGTAGTCCGTTTACCATTATTAAGGAATATCGGAATTCTTGTGAAGAAATGAGGTGAAAGTTGTATATATACATACATATACTTATTGTTTAAAATAAATTCTGAAAAGCTTTTCTATATTAATGCGAGCGTTATTGAGTTGTAGAAGAATTTTTGTGGATTTTCTTGTTAATAAATTATGATTTTGATTTTCAATAATTTTATCATTTTCAATGAAATGCAAAATTTTTCAGAAACGGTAGGGCAAATTTAATTTTTATATTACACACGATTAACAAATAATTCGCCATCAATTTTTAAATAATACAGTTTAAAAAAGTACGATTTTTTAGTGTTGGTATAATTTGACACAAAGTAACGAGTTCTATTGGCGCCATTTCTAGTTTCATAAGTGCTTTCACTTCAAACGACTCTCGAGCATGTTCCTAAGGACACTCATCACACAATGTGAAAACTGTTGCGGCGAAAATTGGACACTCGAAAATATACCGAATTCAGTTTTTGGTGTAACGAAAGCAATTTAATCGAATGAACAACTTGGCGAACGTACAAACGAAACAGAATACGTCATCACGATTCTTCTTTGAGGAAGAAACGGTGGTTGTAGTAACGTTCACAAGATGGCCGCCGAGTTGGTGATGCTGGAGAAAATGGCGGCAATAAATCGTTAATTCAATAACGACGGAGGGCACGTTACTCGCCGTGCAGATTACTCGACGAAGGCCCCTAACGTGAAATAATGTCCGGCACAACCCGTTTCGGTTCAACCGGATAATTTGAAGCTACAGACGGAAACTGAAAAGACTTTGCCATGACTACTGTCAAATAAATATACAGTAAGGAATAAAATAAAAAAAAGGTAAAACTGAAACTTTAAAAGGTAGTCATTATAAATAAAATTTATGTATGTATATGTTACAGTCGAAGTGTATTTTCTGTTCCAACTAGCGTTTTAGGTCTTTCATATTCAAATTCAATTCAACTAGTAAATTACACATGTATATCTCTACAAGCGCAAGTACACTTTCAACAATGTGCGCCAGTTGTAATATAAAAGTTGATTTGTGGCAGCTCTATTGTTTTACGAATGCTTAAGAATTCAATAATGGGTTAATATTTTCTGGGTATGACGAATAAAGGTAATGAGCGCCGTATCACGATAACTCCTCATAAAATGTGTTCAAAACAAAAATGTGACTTTCCAATTCAATTAAATAGTCGAATTACGTTTTCACGAAAACCTAACCTTTCCATCTAAATTGTTACCAACTTACAGTTGAACTGTATTTGCAGTTGTAATATATTTTGACCAGTTGGAATGTAATTCACAAAATGAATTAACAATATAATCTAACTAGTCAAAATATATTACAACTGAAAATACACTTCAACTATAACGGTAGTTTGTACCAGATTAGTTGGAATATATTCCAACTAGTCAAAATATATTACAACTGGAAGATACACTTCAACTGTAACATACATATATACTGCGACGTTATAAATACATATTTGAAAGCGGCGAAAGTCCAATTTTAAGTTCCATAAACCAGGGCTGTGGAGTCGGAGTCGGAGTCGTGGAGTCACACTGTTTTGGCCGGAGTCGGAGTTGGAGTCGGAGTCGTGAAAAATGAGCGACTCCGACCAAACTTTGTTTGCTATAATATAGCAAACAAAGAAGACTCCATTTCAAAATTTAAAAATTAATTTTACGATGCATTGAAAATGGTGGAAAAAATTGACCAAGCTAATAATTTAAATGTTAAAATGGCAATACAGCAGTATTCAGAAATCATAAAAAAAATCAACGTTGATCGTTACAACATTGCCGTGTCCGTAAAGCGGTTATTTTCCGCTCTTAAAATCCTTAATTCTGATTTGAGAGCTTCTATGAATACAGATTTATTAGAAGCAATGTTGTTTTTAAGAATAAATTCAAATAAATAATTAATAAAGTTTGATTGATTTTGTTTTATTTTTATGCCTATAACATGAAAAATATTTGCAAAGATAGGAAAATAACCTGATAAAATTTAACATTTTTGAGTCGGAGTCGTGTTGTTGGTAAATATCGGAGTCGGAGTCGGAGTCGTGATTTTTTTTAACGACTCCTCAGCCCCGCCATAAACACTAGTCCTGTTTGACTTAATTTACAAATTATTATCGCTTCTTTTAATTCGGTGTGTTCAGAATCTTGGAAAAGCAGAATAAATGTATTAAAGGGTACTAGTATATTTAAATATTGTTAAACGCAAAACATTATATTTAATGTTTTGCGAAATATTTCTCGAAATGGAAAAAAGTGGACTTATTCCACTTTCAAATATTATGGCTCATGTGTTTGGAATGAAAAAAATAAGGTGGGGAATAATTAATATTGTTAACAAACAATAAAAAATGAGGTAGTTTGACGGGGTAACTGTATCAACAAAAAGGGTCATTAGGGGGTGGATGCGGTACCGCACTGCAATCAATAACCGAAACAAAAACCGGAACCGTTCACCGAATCGGTTTTTAATAATGCTTCATTTGACACATAGATTAATAACCCGCCCATCTATGCCCACATTTAAATACATACACGTGTATTACAGTTCAGTTGGCAACATAGAAATAACGTGTGGCTCTACCTAGCGGTGTGGCATACGAACCTCAATCTCACATTTTGTTGTATTTCCTTTATTTACCTGTGTTTAAACGTCAGGTAGGTGCTTACAGGAGAAAAGTAGTTAAACAGATCCTTACAAAAACCACTTCAACACAGACTTACTACATTTTTAACCCATCATCATGTCAGTACCTACATACATACGTCGTTTAACGAGCTAACATTGTATTCGCACACAAACATGTCGACACAAAGCCCGCTCATTTGGACGAACAAACATAATCCATTGACGGCTTTCCGCACAGTGACGTCACACACAAGTATAATTGTTTTGATGAAAGTTTTTAGTAATGAAAAACCACTGCTACGAGACTGCGGCGGATTTTCCAGCCTGAAGTGAATTGGCACAAATGGGCACACAAGTGGAGAAATCTGGAAAACGGTAGACGGCGTTTGTTTCGAAGGGGGCGAAGGAGGACCGAGGGGAGAAAAAAGGGGGGCGAAGCTTTCATAAGCCGTCCATTTGTTTGGAGCGAACGCCAAAATAAAACATCGACGACATTGCACCGGGCGAGGCTTTGTGGCACTTTTTTTGATATAAAAATGCCAACGCAAACACACTGTATATAGTTTTGTCTATTATTATTTTTATAATCACGAATTATATGTGCATACGTGTAGGTGTATTTTGAGAGGCTAAACTGCTAATGAAAACTATTGTTCTTGGAGTTAAATTTCGTTTAAAATCGCAGTGTTCGTTTGGCGGAAATATACATTTTGATAAGACGTTGTAGGCGGGAAGTCGACGAGACAGGGCGGACAACGAACATTTCCGGTACAGGAAATGAGTAGGAAGTGCAACCCATTGCACGCACAAACTTGTATAAATTTAAATATATAATATATACATTTTAAAGCGTCGCATTGAAGTTGGATCCATCAATTGAATTTTCTCTCTATCTGTTTTTTAACCACGGAGTTTGGTGCAGTCTAGACTTTTATCGTATTTCATGTATTTTTCATTAACGTTCTTCTACTGGAAAAGGATAAATAGAAATAAAGTAAAGAACAAATGATTCGAAGGGCTTGGATTTTTTGTTTTTGGATTGCTTGGATGTCAATTTTGTATAAAACAGTATTGACAGATCTTTGTTAACATATCGATATAATTTGTATACGTTTGGTTTATAACTGAAATCTATGACAATCGTCGATAAATAAATAAATTTTAAAATAAAAGTGCTAAAAATAAAATAAAATGTAATTTATAAATGTTTATATATCACATCGTCGACACGGATCTATCGGATCGTCAAAATTAGAGTATTTTGCACTCGAAGTTAATTTAATTATAACGTTTAAACACGATCATTATGATTAAAGCCTTATTTTCAGGTTATCAATTTTTTTTAATTAAACGATATATATAAACATTATAATTTGATTAATTTTACTGTGCAGATTACAAAAACATTAACGGTAATGACCGCTTACACGAAAGCCATGTGAATCGTATAAGAGGTTAGTAAAAGTTTTTTATTTTATCATGTTTTTTCTGCTTTTGCATTTTTACTTTTTATTTTATGTATTTTATTTTTTATTTTTCTGTTTTTCTTAATCAAATGTAGGCCATTGTGGCGCATTAGGTTCTTCCTGTGAAGCCACAATGGTCCAAAACTATTATAAATAAATATATAAATAAAAAAAAAATCAGAAGAAAATATGAATTATGTGAAGTAAACATTCAGATGAAAATGTTTTGACGTTCATATTTTAAGCAGATTTAAAGTAGAAACGACTAGCGTAACAATATTATACTTACACCACAGATTGAAAAATTCAAGAAACTTATAATTATATATTTGAAGTGAATGTGAATTATCAAAATTATGATCGTATTTTATAATGTTTAAAACTGAAAGTACATATGTATGTACATATGTCCTCATACTGATCGTGAACTTCCATTGGTTTCGATTTTAAACATCATCTCGTATCCGAATGTTATTTTAAAATTTATTATTATTTATTAAAAAATAAAATAAAATAGGCGAGGGGAGCCTTCGGCGCCTCTCGCATCGAGCCCCCTTGGCATTCGCCCATTTGCCATAGCCTCGCTACGGCACTGGTTGTACCATATATACGTATATATTATTAAACGTTTAGAAGTCGTATAATATGTATATGCAGTGGTGTCACCCCAATTTTGGAACAACGGGTTTCTAATTTTTTTTCAATTTATATACATATGTATGTACATATATCTATATTTCGAAAAAATGTATTTTCTATTTACCTGCTATAAAATCTACTGCGACCTTTTCAAAGTTGTAACCGTCGAAAGCAATTTTCAAGATTTATATAATTTTTGACAAAAATTATATGAATTTTTAGATTTCTAACGGGTTTCGGGAAACTTTTGATTTTTAACAACGGGTTTCCGGAAACCATTAGGGTGACACCACTATATTTAAATGTAAATCAACATGACATGACAGAGAGTCTCAGATTAAGCGAAGAGTAATTCTCAAATTCAGAGAATTTCCACGCTTCTATGACATCTAAAACTATTTCAAATACAATTTCATCACTTAAAATGTTTTAGAGTTCAGACTATAACTAAATACAAACAGTTCTCAACCCATATGGCTACTTTAATCATTGATGGAAATACAAAAGTTATATTAGGCATCACTATTGGTCAAGCGATTATATTTGTGTTATACAATATACGAGAGTAATTTATGTACAAACCTTCAAATTTAATATCAAAAATGGCCGGAATGCAATCTTCATACATCATTTGAGATTTAGATTCTGTCGAAGACCAATTTCGATCAACTCCTGATCCGTTCGAGTTTCTGAAATGAAAGGAAATAATATAATATTTTAATTTGAAAATTCAACATTGTATAAAAAACTGAGGTAACAACGCGAGTAACAATCCGAACTATAAATCATGACATGTTAAATGAAGAATGATATTTTAATAAAATATATTTTGTATATATTTATATTTGACACACATATGCGAAATCTATTTTTTGTATGCATATACAAAACCTTTATTTTGTATGATGCGATGTGTCTTTAATTTTCAAGAATTCCCCGCAGAGTTTCTCAACATCCATCTTCAGTGCACATCTATCTTTTGTACGAAAGCTTTGAGCAATGTGAGAGAAGCGGATATAATTAAAATTTATTCACAATGATTCATGGTTTACATTGTATCATTTGAATGGCTATCTTAAAATGTTTATAGTAAATTTTTCTTTTCTCTTAATTAGTATTGTAATGAATTTTTGTAGAAAGTTTTACTATCACCATTTTTATCTACCATTCAAAATTTTATATACCATTCAAAATTTTATTCATAAAATATCATGGCAGAGATAAACGTTCTTTTTTTAATTGCAAACATTGATTTAATTGTTTTTATTCACAATAACATATTAAACCAGATATTTGTATCTAATAAAGTAAGCATAAAAATTACTACTGAAATTTAGCTCATTTTCGAATGACAATGATCAAACTGTCACAGCTACATTTTTGTAGACTGATTTTTTAGAACTATTAGTTACATGCCTGTCGACAGTTTTACCATTTAAAATTAGATAAATGGCATAGAATAAATAAGTGTGTATATGCTCTTCGATAATACCCTGTAAAACTCATGGATTCGAACGGGTAGAAATAAAGTGATATGTCGAACAACTTTTGCAATAATTTATTACACTGTCGCACATACTATAGAGCCGAATTCGAAAGCGGATTTCTATACTACGAATATGGGGCTTATTTTTTACCCTTTTTTCAGGCCCGCAGAATCGTCGCAAATTTCGGCCGATTTTCTTCCGGTTTTTCAACACAAAGACACCGCGAAAGCTCGGGCACCGTAAGCGAAAGGTCCACCATCTCCCTCCCCTTCTTCCAGAATATATTATACCGGGAACGGTTTCGCTTTCCATATTTTTTCATCAACCAGGATTAGGGGCTAGATATGGGTGTGTGCGCTGGAGAGCTGGATACGTCCCGATTTCGACCTCTGGGCAAAGTTTGATTTATGGAATCGTCGGATGCTGTCCGACAAAAGGATCATACAAAGAAGCCGATGCCGAGATTTATACCGACCACCACATATACATGTAGAGACCTACATGTAAAGTATTGCATATAGCATACTGTATGCTCATACATATGTGTATGTAGTGACAACTTTATTCAAGTTATGGCCGTGTGTGACCGTGCGGTGCGACCCGAACATATTTAATCGGAACCACAAAGAAAAAAAAAATCCGGAAAATTTTCACGGATATATGTTGGTCGGAGATGAAAGAAATAAGAAATAGGGTTGAATATAGATATATGAAAAAAATCAATTTTCATTTCATCAATACTTCATATTACATGATACATATTTAAATATAATATATGTATGTATAGGTAGAAATTTTCTTTAGAAACGCTTTTTACTAAAAATTATCTGCAGTATATGTATGTACTAATGTATTTATATGAATGATAGGAACAAAATATATTATTGTGTGTACATATATGTATAGACGACGCATAGTTTATATTTGACATCGAAAGTATTCGTCATTGTTAATTGCATATTTTATCTAAATTACTATGGAATTTATGGACGTGAAACTTAGATATTGTACGGCAAGATGCTACGTAAAGTCCAATGTACTCAAAGAAGCATGGAACGCTGTATGTTTGAATACGTGGATGAAAAGTATGACAAGCGTAGTGGATATAGTGGAGAGATTGAAATGGTAATGGCCGGGTCACGTAGCTATGTAGAAGACTGGACGAAAGGCGGATAAAAGAAGTGCTAGAATGGTACCCGATAGAATGTATAAGGATGAAAGTAAGGTCACAACGAAGATGGGTAGACGAAATTAGGAAAATGTGAGGTGAGGTGGAAGAGAGTTGCGCAAAACAGAGGCGAATGGAAGCGTGTAGGACCAGCTTTCATTCAGCTGTAGACGATATGGAATTTATAAATAAATTATAAGATAATAATATAATCATTAAAAATGATTATATTATTATATTTTCATTTATGTAGTTTCATATGTGTAAATTTAAATGTACATTACACGGTATAATCTTTTATTAAGAAAACAGATGACATAGTGGGTGGGATTGTTTTTGCAATTTGAAAAGGAACCGTATTATCAATGAAATCAGATAAATTGACAAATTATGATTGGAAACGATCGACTTAGAGCACAAATATCCAAGTCTGACCAGCAGCACTACTGATAATATTCTGAATAAATTTTTAACTAGTCAACCCAAGGGTTCGAATCCGGCAACTTCTCGGTGGTTGGCATTAACACAACCAACAAGATATTCTACTGGCTAAAACTTAAATACAATAAAAAATGTTATTTTACAATAGTGGCTAAAAATTAAGGTAAATCTGGCAGTTTTTAAAGTCAAAACTAATTTAAATCAATTTTTTGCGGCTGAAAAGTGTTATATAATCGGGATCATTTTTGAGATAAAATTTTTAAATAAATTTATATAAGTATAAGAATATGCATATATAGGTATTATAATCAATATAATGGATTGGAAAAAAGATGCTGAAAGTCATTTTTTCTTTCAGAAAATTCGCTTTGTCGTCTGTCAAATATTCCCAATGAGGGGGGGCGTTAATGTGAGTAAAAATCGTAATACGTCCGTGCGCTCGTAATAATAATAAATATTAACAGCACCACAAAGAGAGGTCGGCCATTTCAAATCTATCTTTGGAGAGCAAATCCCTGAGGGAGGCCTACGGCACCTTCGTCACAGTCGCAAACTTAATTTAGGGCTGACGTGTCGGGGGCCACAGGTAAACCGGCCGACCAATTGCCGCTGGATTGTAACGTCACACCGGAAACGGAAACGCGAAGAACGAAAAAAAAAATATATACCACCGAAAACACGAATTCGTCCTAATGTTATTTATGGGGTAATACGGCAAATGGAAAATGTGTCTGTTTATTTTTCTTTTTTCGACCGAGGATTTGAGCGTGACACTCGGTTTCACGGAAAAAAATCTGGTTATGCGACACTACCGGGTGCTTATTCACTTAGTGGGATTTTTCTTTATGGGAAAATGAACGAGTTTTCCCACCTCAAATGGGTGGTAATCCAATCGCTGCTTTTCAAACGTCCACTTGGTGACGTTTCTAGACTGTAATTTTAGAAAGGAAACATATGTACATTAGCTATGTATGTACATATGTACATACATACATAAATCTTACACACAAATCTTCTATTGATTTTCAATAGAAGATTTTTTATAAAATACAAATTAATATGTATATGTATAATACAAACAAGTGGCGTGCTGTGACTTTTTAAACATTGGAATAGGCATGGAAAAATGAGCCATTATATTTGAAAGTGGAGGAAGTCCAATTTTCAGTTCTAAAAACTTTATTTCAATTTGACTTAATTCGCAAATTTATATCACTACTTTTAATTAGATATGTCTAAAATCTCAGAAAGGTAGAAAAAACTTATTAAAGGCCACCATTATTTTTTAATACTGTAAAACACAACATTATGTTTAATGTTTTGCGACATATTTTTCGAAATTAAAAAAAGTGGACGGGTCATATAAAAAAATATATTTAATTTTTGATTTATAATCTGTCTTGAAATGTTGAGTATAATTTTTAATTTTTTGTTAACGGAAATATCTCAAGCACCCTCAAACATCTTGTTTGTCTTCAAAACTTAATCTTCTGAATGATTTATCGAACAATCGATCGATAATGCAATATTCCAAGATCTTGTTTTTTGTTTTTGCGCGCTCCGCACTGATATGTTCTGAGGGGATTATTTTGTGAAACGAGTCCCTTACCATATTTGTACTCAAGAAGTTCTGCGTAAATATGTATTATTTTCACAAAAAAAATCAGAATGATGTTTGACAAATCAAGATATTCTCAGAGAAAGATCCACAAATGCTTGGAGAGACGAGTAAATTAAAAATATATTTTGTCTTTGACGGCACAATTCACCAGTCTTGCGAAGGGAACAGAATCGAGACGGCGAGTCCGAGTGAAAAATATCAATATGAACAATGATTTGAATTTATTGTAATTGACTTATTGATATTGTTTAATTTTAGTTAAAAGATTGTCCCTAGTCCTATCCTTATAGTCCAATGACGGCACGCCACTGGTGCATATACGTATGTATCAGTGGCATATACTTAGTACACATACTTATAGTCATGAAAATATAGCCATTGAATTTGAAAACTTACAAAAACTTAAGTTAAATTAGTTAATTTAAAAATTTTCTTAACTTGTTAAATTTGAGAAATTCTTTCGATTTATATGCCTAATAATAAAAAAAACGATCAAACGACAATTTAAACACTTAAATTTCGAACTTAAATGAAAACTCAACCGAACGTCGAAGTAAAAATATTATTATGATGAACACAAAAAAAAAGTTACGATGCCTTTGATACGAGAACCGCTTAAATCCAACCTTAAAAGCAATCTCCCTCCCCTGTCCCCATTTCATCCCCTACACCCCCCAGACGAGTGGAATTTAATTACAAGCCGCTTTTCAAATTAAAAGGCTACTAGTAGGAACCCCCCTTTGCCAAATTCAGGCCGGCTGACTTTCAAAATTAAAACTGGACCCACCAATTCGGGCCCGATCCAATTAAATTAAACGCTAATATTTTAACGTCAAATTAGCCCAATAGAGATATCGTCACGTCTGCTTAACTCCGACTTAGTGAATTTCGCCGAAAGCGATTGCCACTTCTTAAGGACAAGCATTCTTCTTATAATATACGACACGCATTTAGATTGACGTATCGTAGTGCAATTAAATCGCCAAAAATAATTATACCAATTATAGTAATTAAAAAAATCCTATTTGATTCACTTGCACAGCATCCATTTTAAAGGTACATATAATAATATAATAACAATATTCATGGACGCAAGTCAAAATGACGACCGGAAGTCGGCTCGGGGTCGCGTGTGACGCGTCCCATGTCACATTTTGATTGATGTTTCCAAAATACAGAGCCACATCGGCTAATGAAAAAGAGAAGTCGTCCCAAGATTTATGAAACTGAATTTTATGTTGCTTTTTTTCACGTTGCCAGGTCTCTGTGTTATTTATTAATTCGAATATTCAATTGGCGGGACGCTAGTCGTAAAATTTTGACGTGGCCATTTAATCACTGTCAGTCGTAAATTTTAGATCGGGTATGAAAGCGCTGAAAAAGTACGGTCTGCAATGCTGAATGATGATCGTGCACACTACCTACATATACATACATACATATGCATGTATGTATGTACATATGTATGTTGATAAAACTATGAGAGATGAATATGAACTGAAACTCGAAAAAAAAAATTGAAAAGAATCGAATAGTAAACTATCACTTCCGGTGGGCAGATTTATATATAAATTTATACAGAATGTAGAATGTATAGCAGAAATTTATTCACAATTTTTTTATTAATAAATATATTATAAAAAATCAAAAGATTATAAAACGCCGATGTACCATCATGGGTACTTGTATATGTTACAGCCGAAATGTATTTTCAGTTGTAATGTATTCCAACTGACGTTTTAGGTCATATGTATTTATGTATGTATGTAGATATCCAGATATAATTCAGCTAGTAAATTACAGATCTACAATCGCAAAATCAACAATTTGCGCCAGTTATAATATAACAGTTGGGTTTTGACAGTTCTGATGTTTTTACGAATGCTTTAGAATTCAATAATGCATTATTATTTGCTAGGTATTACGAATTATGGTAACGAGTATAGTATTACGATAACTCTAAGAATGTATTCAAAATAAAAATGGGACTTTTCAAATCAATTTACTAGTCAGTAACGTTTTCACGAAAACTTAGCCTCTCCGTTTAACCTGGTACCAACTTATAGTTGAACTGTATTTTCAGTTGTAATATATTTTGACCAGTTAGAATGTAGTTCGCCATATGAATCTACTCAGATGGGTTAGACGGAATATATTACAATTGGTCAAAATATATTACAACTAGAAAACACACTTCAACTGTAACATATTATATATAACCAGTGGTGTAGTCGGGCCAGGTTGGCGCCCTGGTACTTCTTTTTGAGCCAGGTCACCCCCCTGTAACTTTGATTGATATGAAAATTATTTTATGAGTACAATTAAAAAATATTTTGGATAATATTTCATATAAAAATTTGTATACAAATATTGTGAGTAGACTCTCGTTATAACATTTGGTGACCACAACAAGTAATTTGAGCATGTTCAAAACTTATGTATGTGCTTTTTTTTATCAAAATTCACACAAAACATTCTTTAAGCTATTGACCATACGCACTTGAAGATAGATTTATTTATTTATTTATTTATTTCATACCAGGAAGGCATTACAGGTAAACCCCAATGCGCCTTCCTGGCCAAATTACAAACAATACAGCATTTTTTATTATATACATAAGTCGCTAAATTACGAGACACTGACTTAAACTCGACAATTAACGAGACATCTATGAATTGTACATACATTTTTTTATTGTAATATTTACATTAATCATACTCAAATAGTGGTGATATAGTGGGTAGGAAGGATTTTTAGCCAATTTTTAATCGGGAATCGTTTCAACAATGAAATCAGAGAAAATTGGCAAACTCTGATAGGAAACGATCAACCAGGAGTCACAAATCCTGGTCTGACCAGCAGCATTACAGATATACTCAGAAAAATTCTTTTCAATCGAGGTCAGCTCAAGGGATCGAACTCGGCGCCTCTCAGTGTTAAGCAGAAGCTTAACGACCGAGCCACGCTGCTGGCTAATAAGGGAAATAAAACAATAGATAAAATAAGGGAAATAAAACAAAACAAAAAATAAAACAGACAAACACGGGTTTGCAAAATCAAAGATGTTGAAGAGGATGCAGTATGGAACTTTTTATAAAATATAAAAAAACATCATAATTTTAACAAGTAAAAATATTTGTTAATTAGCATTTGATTTTTTTTATAAATATTTGAACTACCAGTATTAGGATACATATTTTTTAAGTAACTAAAGAAGTAAGGGGGGGGGGGTTGTAAAAATTAAACATTTAAAAAAAAAAATTATTTAGCACTACACCACTGTATATAACATATAGGCAAACATAAACATGAAGAGAAAATGTTTGTCAAATGCATCATATAATAATTAATTTCAGTCATTTTACAGTCGGTGATAAAATAACGTTGAAATTTTACTAGCAATTAAAATTTCATAATGCGTTTCAATTGTAGCGCAAATAATTGTTTGTTTACGTACGCACATATACAGATGAATGGCCTCAATTATTTGGGGCAAATACGAAATTATATTTAATGAATAATGTAGTATTGAAATGAAGCGACGCCATTTTGAAAACCGCGATCATCGCTGCCACACGTGCGCAACGCAAACGTATATCAACGGAATAATTAGTGGCTAGAGGGTATTTCGTTTAGTATTGCTTTTTTTCAAACTCATTCTGTAAGCTAATAATGAAATTCAATTCGTTCATTTCTATCGGTTATATATGAATACATTGTACGTACATATGTATGATATTTCAGGTAGAATTTTTTATATTCAAACGTGTATGTAAATTAAATTTTTGTTTCAGGCTTTTTTTGTTTTGTTTATTATTATATTTTCAGCGAACAAATTGCAATCAGTACATGTTTTTGTGCGCCGGATGTACATAGTTAAAAAATAAAAGTATGGTTTTCCAATATGAAACTCTGAATTTTTTCTGTTTGAGATTTCGGGGATTGTCAACGTTTTATTTTATTTTATTTTTTTTTTATTTTATTTAGTTTTGCAAATACATATATGTATTTCTTATATATGATCGCATTGATTTCAAAACCTATATATGTACATATGTACATAGATAAAAAACGAAGAAATAAAGAAAGGTATAAAATTGAAATGCCGTTTTTAAATCAAAAATGCCACTTTGCCTGAAGAAAAATATCTTCGGACAATGTGTTCTACCAGTGAAAACGTATCAATATGAAACTTGGACATTGAACGCCAAGATGCTACATAAACTCCAATGCACTCATAAAAGTATGGAATGCTGTATACTTGGCATAACGAGGAAAGACAGGAAACGAAATACGTGGGTGAGAAGTATGACAAGCGTAGTGGATATAGTGAAGAGATTGAAATGGCAATGGGTGGATCACGTGGCTAGAAGAATGGACAAAAATTGGAAAAAATAAGTGCTGGAATGGTATCCGAGAGAATGGTAAAAGGGTTAAAGGAAGAATGCAGATAAGATGGGTAGACGAAATTAGGAAAATGTGTGGGGTGAGATGGATAAGAGTTGCGCAAAGGAGAGACCTTCATCCAAAATTGCATGGCGAATGACTGTAGATGATGATGATGATGATATATACATAGATTCATATTTATTTATTTAAATAAAGTATGAGTAAAGTAGGAGTATTTCTGCAGTGCTGATGGTCAGGTCAGACTTGGATATTCGTGATTCCAAGTCGAAAACCCAACAAAGTTTACCAATTTATTTGATTTCATTGTTGAAACTATTCCTCAACAAATTGGCAACCAACCTACTTACATACTGTTTTTCATCTCTATTTGAATAATATTTAAAATATATATACATATGTAACAAGCTCAAACCACAGGTGTCGCTTTGGGGCAATCTGTATCGGCGCTAAGGTAAAAATATAAATTAATTTAATAAAAAAATAAATATCAAATCTGAAAATCAATATTAAAATTGTCGCAACTATCACATTGCTGACTATACATATAGGTACATAGATATATATAGCTTTAAAACATATTGAACTGGAATTGAAATTTCAGCAAACACTTTTTTTCAAAGCGAATTGAATCAAACTCGCCAAAGCTCACGGACTCAAAGAAATTCAAGTATAGTAAACTAAAAAAAAAAAAACGGGGGAAAATCGGAAAAGCTTCAACTGATGTGCAATTCGAATATATGCTTTATCGATCAAAGAGGCGCATTTTTCCGTTCGCGTGGCGATTATTTGGATTGGCGCCATACTGCTTGTTTGCCCAAATGGCCTCCTGTATCGGCTTACCACCACCTCGAATTCCCTCAACCCCCTTTATTTATACCCCCTCATGTCGCACCACCCTCCACAAACCCACCCCCGTCATCCCGACGTGGGCCGGCACCAGTCGCATCCTGGTGGCTCGTTAAATGCACAATATGGGTAGGGGTAGGGAGTTTAGGGAGAAGTGTTATGCATCCACATTTGTGTATGTGTATTGCATTGTGCAGGGTACGGTTGCACATCCGGTGCGCAAAAAGCCTGCAGTTTGAAAAAAATAGTCTTCATATGTATGTATGTATTGTACATACGAAAATACGTACATACGTATAATGCTTGGATTGTATAGGTATATGTATGTATGTAATTGATGCTTGGATATCGCTGCGAATGAAATATGATATGTACACACATATGTATACCTATATATTTATGTGTATATGTATGTATGTATATATATATATATATATATATATATATATATATATATATATATATATATATATATATATATATGTATTGTATTTTTTGTATGGATTTGTTTGTGAAAATTTTGCCTTTGTAGATTTACCGTAATCTTATTTTGTCTAGATTTCAAGGATTGTTGAATGTTTTTGATGTTTATAATAATCGAAGCATGAAAAGTGTTGTCTATAGCTACGGGCTATATTGTGTACGTTGTTATTATATTACGCTTCGAAGGAAATGCTTTTAAAGTATATTTTAGGTCAAATTAATGAAATTTTTCATTTTCATATCAAAAATTTAGTATTGAATGATTTTCTTTTAGGTGGGCTTTCATTAAAGAAATTAAAAATATATACATATAAAATGAACAATTGTAATGAAAAAATAAAATAAAAGAACAAAAAAATTTTTTCAAAACAAAGACTTCCTTTACAAAAATAATTCAATATAAAGTCGTTGAACAACTAAAGTAAAACTTCAAGAAAATATTGAGATAATTCGTTTAATTATAAAGAAAGTTAAGCAGCTTTCAATAATAACTTACGGGAAATTTATATTTTTATTACAATCTATTTAATGTTGGGGTCAAAATACTTCCATTTCTCCTTCAGTATGCGTATATACAGGTATATAACCTTTTTTATTAATATAGCATCTATGGTCAACATTGTACATACATATATACATATGTATTATTCAAGGCCAAATATCGATCATCAAACATTACAATCATCATTAATACAACCAGTAGCGTGGTCTAGTGGTGAATGTTGAATTATCTCGTACTTGATGTTACGAGTTTGATTCCCGCTAAGTCTCACTATTGGCCAGACCTTGATTTGTCAAGGTCGATCGTTTCTTATCAGAATTTGCCAATTTTTCTGATTTTCATTGAAACGATTCCTGTAAAATTGGCGTTTCCTTCCCAATTTTCTGTTGCGAACCTTTAGTTATTGTTATATCTTAGGTTTCGCCATATTGCTCACCATAGATGTCTCTGTGGTTGTTTATCGAATATAAAATTCGTATTTTTACATGAAAGTTATTCATCGTTATTTATCGTATTAATACGATATTTGTAATATCTGACTATAGATGTCAGATATTGTTTAGATTTACATGTATCTATGTAATAATTATGTGGACCAGGAAGGCGCATTTGGGGTTTACCTGTTAAGCCTTCCTGGTATATTTGTATATATGTATGTAAAAAATATGTACATATGTAAAAATAAATAAATAAATAAAAATAAATCTATGGACAGATTTTTGCAGCATTTTTAAATATCAACAAATTATGAGATGCTGAAAGTTAAATTTTGCGAGAAATAGGAGAGGATTGACAATTTGTTGGAACGGTTTCAGATGAAATCAGATAATTTGGCAGACTCTGGTCTGGCCAGCAACGAAGCCAGGGATAGAGCCCGTGACCATGCAATAGAAATCATTATGTTGCTGATTATATATGGTGTCTATGAAAGCACCTTATTGAAATATCGATGAAAGGCAAAAAAACTCATGGTTCAATTATTTTGGCAGAATTTCAATACAATCTATTCTCGATATAACTAATTATTCTAAAATATCATACAATGAGAAGAATGGTGTAAATTAAATTTGTTCGTTAAGTAGTGTAAGCCGCTTTCGTGCGACGTATTAGAGAATAATAACCAACATAAATTACAATTGAGATTATTATTCTCAGTATGTTGTGCGATATTATAGCGAGTCGAGGTAGGGGAAGGGTTGAGTTTCCTTAATTCTAGAGATTGGTACGGAAAAGCAATTAAATCTCACCGTCTCGACCTATCTAAGTTGGGTTTGTTTTGGCGTTAGAAATGTTTAGTTTGGACTTACTGTGACCGTAATAACCGGCGATGCCTTGCAATCTCAACGTACATACGATTTATGAGACGCATACCTACGTACATACATACATATATATGTATGTACCTACAATATTAAATTAAATTTCAAACAATAACAACAAACAACAACGATCGATTAAAAGTCCATTATCGCGATTGGACAGAGCAGCTGAGTGAAATTTATTTTTCAAAAAAGACAGATACGTTTCAGCGAATCTCTGTTGAGATATTTACGAAAGCCCTTTGTGGCTGCTAGAGAAAGAGTGATGGATTATTCGCGCTGACTAGGTGAATTATTAAATAAATTATATTAGTTTAAAATTCACATTAAATTGTAATTTCGTATTTGTTCTGTTGTCGAACATATGTATTTTAAATTGCAATTTACAATCTTAATTTAATTTAATATACAAACATTCAAACGAATAAATGGATTTATTAAATAGTGTTCGTAAATATATATTGATCATATTTATGGCCCAAAACCTTCTTCAGGATATTTTAGCAACATGAGCTATATTTTACTATAGTCGTCCATATAATGCAAGCTTTTTTAAATATCAATCTTGGAATTCATGTAATTAAAATTCCAAAAAAAAAAAAAAAATCACACAATAAAAGCATTATCAGAATTGTTGCGAGTAATAAATGAAATTGAATGGTTTAATTTTTTTAGCCTAAAACGACGTTTATTCCCGAGGAATATACGGCAAAATATCAATACGAAAAACTGTACGTTTCACATAGTAATCATATTTACATATATCGTTGAATAGATAAAATTTTGATTTAGAACAAAGTCTATTCTTGTCGATATAATATACATTCAACCACCCGTTGAAATATCGACGGGCACAGCACTAGTATGTACATATATTATGTACTATTATATTATAAATGGTAAACACGACACAAAAATTTTTCGCCTTTAAATTCGCTATAAATCTAGCATTTCCCTCATAGCAAAAATATAATATTTACACATATCAATGAATGGAGTAGTATGTAAAACCATTGAATAATATAATCGAACATACATAGTAAGAGTTAAATGGTCTAGTTACGCAGTATTGTGTCAAAGTTGTATAAAAAATATACGAAATTTTAAATTTAATTCCGTAAATGTCAGTAATAGACGAAACTATTGATAATTCCCGTAGTGATTACAGCGCAAAAGTATAAAAAAAAATTGACAGCAACGATGAAATAAGTAAACTGAAGTTTTTATCAAATAGATATCAATTTTTGTTCAACAAATATTACTTTTTATTTCAGAAAGAAATCATAGCGTGCCTATGGTTTTACATAATTTGAAGACAACGGGCGAATAAGCTTTAGCTCCGGTTATTTTCTGTCTGCATTTACATATAATATTTCCCAATGAATAAATTCAATTCAATATTAACTGCGTCTAAGAAATTAGAACTTCAACAGTAAAACAAGCAGAGGCACAAGTGAAACTTGCCACTTTGTAAAACTATAAAAAAATCAAAATAAATTTACATTAAAACAATTTTAAACTCACTTGAGGATGGTCAAGGCTTCGTTGCGACAAGATACTGATACAGGAACAAAACCGGAAACGGAAGTGGAGGGTATCTCAGTGCCGTCGTTGCCACTGACAACTTCCGTCAAAACCGATTTTCCCCGTTGAAATTTCCGCCGTGAATCTGTACTTATAAATTGCGCTGCAGTGTAGTAGTAAATGGCAGGTATCACTGAAAACATATATACATGAATTAATATAAATATAGTGCATCTAAATAACGAGTGCATATAATATAATTTATGGATATGAGGCTAATTTTAGTTTATAATATTCTTTTGAATTGTCTCCTTGGGTGAGTATTGTGTACACGTATTGTACGATAATAAGAAAAGCTTCCGAGTTTGAAATACGACAGGTAAGTGAGCACAAAAGCTGTGGAAATCCAGTATCAAGCCAGTGCTTTTCCATCGAGCCTTCGTCGGGTTTGACTTGCAGGGGTGTTCAAACATACGACGAGGCAATTCCTATTGTCGGATTCGTTTATTTCATTTACTGAACATTTGACATACCGACATCGAAGTGACTTTCATTGCGGTGGATAAATAAATATCTACGTATGTATGTTTGAAAGTTGCCGCTGTCAAATTTGAAAGTGATCTAAGCCTATTGAAGATACTTTTCAACGTATTTTCAAAAATTGTTCTATTTTGGTAAAATATAAATAATTTATAAATGCAATAAATTTATTATCAGACACGATTTACTAAAAATAAAAATATATATATACAAAAATAATAAAATGTCTAATAATAAAACGGTGAATATTAATTCGAGCCGTAATTGGAATCGAGGACAACAACGACGCACTTAACGTGGGGTAACCATCAATTTTGCCCGGCGGCCAAATAAATAAAAGTTTTTCACGGCGCGCCGTCTATGGATGGATGAATTGAGCTCTCTAGGAGATGCAAACAATACATCAGCCACCAGAGACGTCCGTAAGCTCTAGCTCCATTTTTACAGCACGTTTCCACTTTGGAGGGGGTGCCGAACCTCCCACAGCCCTTTCCATACCGCCCTCGTACGCTGGAGAACGTCAACTACACGGAAAATGTACCTCTTAAATCTACGCGCACAGATTCAATCTAGAGGATTCGCAGTATCAACTTTCGAACTTGGTGCTTAAACTCAAATAAATGTCAATAACGAACGCGTCATTGCCTAATAAAAGTCTAAAATGCCTGCCATGTGACTCTGGAGATGTCGGTGAAAGAAATTATTGCTATTTTTTGCAACTTCTAAGTACAGTTTGTTTTAAAAGAAATATACAATATACTCCACTAGAAATATACTCCAATTTTTATTTTATTGTTACAAATCAATATACACTCGCCATTACAGATTTGCTCTAATGCGACGGGTGTACGTAACGATATACAGAATACATAAACAATCAGAAATACAGTAACACATACATATACAATCAGAATATATAGCATATAACAATTAATCAGAAAAAATAATCATAGAGACATCTATGGATTATTTTTAGATTTTTTTTGTGTACAATTTTTATACATATAATAAATACGAAATTATAGAGATGTCTATAGAGATATCTATAGATTTCAAATTATACACAGGCAGATTTTGTGACAACAGAACTAGATCTAATACCAATTTTCAGGAACCGTTTCAGCAATGATCAGATAAAATTGGCAAACTCTGATAGAGAAACGATCGATTTGGAGTCACAAAACCCCCAAATCTAACCAGCAGATGGCGAGGACTTTTCTCGATTTCAAAAAATATCTTGCAAAAAATTAAATATAATGTTTTGCGTTTTACGATATATTTTCATAAAAATACTGGACGCCTGTAATAAGTATACTCTGCCATTTCGAGATTCTATATGTAGACATATCGAATTAAAAGAAACAATGTTTTTGGAACTAAAAATTGGACTTTCACCTCTTTCAAATATAACGGCTTATATACATATATATGTATATATATATATATACATATATATATATATATATATATATATATATATATATATACATATACATATATGTATATACATATATACATATGTATATATAAAATCTCAATTTAAAAAATATATTTTAAATTATTACTACAATAATTGATCACCCAAAATGTTTTCCGAGACAATCTTGTTAATGACGTGAAAAAATGTTGAAAATCGTAAATTTACTGAGTAGAACATTCAATCGATCATCAGAGACAACTTGTACAAGGTATAAAAGTAACAAGTTCGAAAGTACATACAAGTTTTTAAGAAAACTTTTTATGTACACTTGTAAAAAGGTTGTTTGCATATGTATGTACATACATATGTATAAGATAGTGGGTATCCCGCAACTATATATGTATGTATCCACATATACATACATCCACTTCGAATTATATGTGATTCTCTAGGCCTGATTGAAGGGTCTTTAGACTAATAGACTAATGTACATATATGTACATACATACATATATCTATCAAATATTACAAATAGAACATTTGAGAGGTCACTAGGGAATCTGCTTATATATAACTACTAATAAAATATATATTTATAATTAAAATGAATGTAGATTTTGATTTGAATTCCATTGCGCAAGTTAATGAATATGTAGAGATTAAATGTACATATTTGAAGTATTTGAGACGTCTGGCTTATGAACGTTTTAATATATTATAAACGTGTGCTTAAAATGTATTGCTCGGCTGAGGGATGAAGTTTTAGCATATCATAATTTGTAATACAGGTGTTACTTTGAAAATTTATCCCCCATAGTCTGCGAGTAATTCAACTTCAAGTGGATTTAGAAGGAAGTATTCAGGAAATTCAGTATTGATAGGAATCAATGCGATTGGACAGCCAGCAGGGTGAGAATTAATTGAAAATTTTTAAGAGTGAATGTGTGAGTAGACACTTGTCAAGTATTAAAATCAATATTCATTTGAATTAACAAATGAGTTTATAGTTAATTCTATGTTGTGAGATTTCTTGGTTTTGACGGCTTGTATATTGTGAAACAATAATTTGAACGAGTAAATAATATTATTTTAAGGGCTAACAAAGTTTTTTGAGGGCTTTCAAAATTCTTTACTTTAAAGAATATTTGGTAGAATTTATACGTTCAAAAAGGATTTTTTGTTCATTACAAAGTTCAAAGGAATACATACCACTTAACGTAGATAAATAAATTTATATTACATTGCTTTAATATTATTTACATGTAAATATGTATATGTATGTGAGAGTGTGCATTAGAAAGGAATTAATTCCACTCGAGAAAACTTTAGCAAATATTGCCAAATGACGTGTACAATGTTTTGATTTTACACGTAATAATAAAATTTATTACGTAAAAAGATTAACCATTTAACATTTCACCGAATTTGAACAAACCAAAATACCAATATTCAATAAATACACATAAAAAGTTCTTAAACATACATACATATATATTATTGTTTTTTTTTTTAGAAATTATAAGGATTTATTTTATTTAAAAACATAAATAACAAGTATTATGTTGCAAAAATTTAATTATATAGCATAATACTATGGAAATGTCTTGAGAATGTAATGTAATGTAAATTTTTGATTGTAATAGTCTTAAATTCTTTCAAGCTTGAAATTCCATTGCATACTTAAAAAGTTAAAACACAAGTTCTTATTTTTATAAATATGCCATCCTAAGATACCCTGTGTAGAGAATTGGAATATGTAATATGATTTCAACCCTATTCGATAGGGTGCAAATTATTCAAAATCGACAAGGAGAAAGAGTATATCGAGGAGGCGAGATATCGCTCTTGAATTAATGATTTCCAATCGTACAGCATAAAATAATTGATGCGTTTCGAAATATTGAAAGCAGCTGGATTTCCAACTCCTGGCTCATCCAGGATTGATCCAGTTTTGGTCCAGGATTCATCCAAGGGGAGACGAATAGTGGAAACGCCTGACAAAGAGTTGGATCAAGCAACATCTTCAACGATACGCATTTTAAATGCTAAGCAGCCATAAATGCGCTTTATTTATTCAGTCAAAGTATAGTAGATCGAGTCGAATGAGTTCAATATGATATACGAACGACTGATACACATATAATTGTATTTTGACATGTTTTTCCATTTGAAATTTTATTTTATGGGAAACGACACGTTTCTTTGTCCTCGACGAGGAATGCAATAACGGCATAGCTACGAAGGGACACGGCGTGAAAAGTGCAAATGAACTTTTATCGTGTTATGTAATAAAAATGAGTTTATACATGCTATTGTTAGCATATAATTTAATATTCAGATTTATTTTTACTATACGTAGATAAGAGGTCAACAATTTAGTTAGCATCATGGGTGAAATCCAAATGTTAAAAGTATTGAGGAATATTGAAGACTATTTGAATTACATTTTATTTAAAAATACCAACATATAAAAGATCAATATAAATAAAATCATTTAAAAAAAATCTGAAGTTCGGATTTTTGCATGATCACAAAACTTCATCTATTGTTACTACGTATGTACTAGTGCTTCCAATCCCGGAAGGTTACTTCAGCACCTGGATTGCGGTGCTGGGAATTTTCGATCCCGGGATCCCGGTGCTAGCACCGGGAATACAATTGTATTAGAAAAAAAATGTTCAATTGCATATTTTCATATTTGAAAAATGTTCAATTGCATTTTGCAAACTCTCCCGATGTTTCACGCAAAAAACTCCCATAATGGCGTTCTTGTTTTGAGAGTTTGGCTACATTCTTCAAATTTTCGGTTCGCATCCATAGCTGGATTTCCAGATTTCTAATTAAATAAAGTTAAAAACAGTTTGATTCATTGATTCGTTTTTTACAAATAATATACCGTCCAGTAATTATTCATCGAAATAATCCACCTAATATAAATACTGCAATCACATTGACTTAAAAAATGCGGATGTGACCATTTCACGATGTGACCATTTAACCAAATTTTATACAAAACTTGGTATTGAACTTAAAATTCTAGATATGAAATTTCAGTAAACGTCAATAAATGTCAATAAACCAAAGGGTTTCTGAGAAAAACATAAAAAACCTTGATTCTCTAGAGTAAAAGTACTACTTTAGGTTTAGAAAAAAATATTGGGGTATAAAATTAATAATTTCTATTACATGTAAAAATTTTTCAGTCTGATTCGATTAGCGGTTTGGGAGATAATTGAATTCAAAAACTTAAAAAAAAGAGGACACATATAAGGGGAGGTACCATTTCCGTTCATCTTGAAAATTTGAAAAAAAATTACGTCGTATCGATAAGAATTTTAGTAACCGATACTAAGTTTCAGTTCGATAGGACAAACGGTATTCAAAAAATCCCCAAAATATACACATACAGACACTTTCACAGACATTTACATTTTTCTAGATCATAAAAACGTGATCAGTGATCGTTTCTGAGTTCGAATCAGTCAAAATATGCTTCGAATCAGTCAAATATCATTGCAGTTAACCACACAATCTGCGAAACAATACAGGCCGTTAATACCATTTCGTGGAAACGGCGAGTCGAAACGGGTCAGAGCAAATAAGTGGACTATGACTGTCATTGCTCATCCCACCATTGTTCATTATATAATATTGTTTTATGTTTTTTCCTTATTATTTTTGTAAAAATAATATTTTTTCCATCACCGGGATTCACGGTACCAAAAAACACCGGCATCCCGGGATCCCGGGATTGGAAGCCTTAGTATGTACATACATATGAAAATATGTAGATAAAGCAAAAATCTGTCACGTGCATAATTACAGTTGCGAGTTCTTAAGAAACTAAAAAAAAGATAACACTAAGCAACAAAAAAAAAAAATTACTGGAGCGAAAATGAATTATTAAATTTGACTCATTAAATTCGAATATGATAATGATTTTTGTTTGCTCTCGCTTATGAAAGTGAGTATTGAAATCAATAATCAGATTTTTTTTTTCTATTGATTGTGATTTCTTTAAAACACATAATAATATAATCCAGCGAAATTCAAAAGATAGAAAAATAAAGCTTTTCACATTTTTTTCTTACTTTAATTTAATCGATTAAATTTATTATCACTTTAAAAGGTCATAGTAAAAAGTAGATAAAATCAAATGAAACTCATAAAAAAATTTACTCAACTAGATCTATGTATGTAATATACAGTCATTAAGTCGGAAATAAAACATAGAGGCGTATTCATAAATTTTAATTATCATATGATTTCATTACAAAATTTATATCGCATAGCTTTCAATAAAATTCTTTTAATTTAGGAAAAGGGATAGTGAATTTTTCATTAAATTAGCTGAAGAGGATTATCAAATCTAATCAAAAACCTATTAAGAGTTCTATGCTATACTTACATATATGTATATGTATGTACATGTGATGAGTTATTAAAAAATATGTTGAAATAATTTAAATACGGTTTGAGAAGTAATTTTATGAAATATTGAAAGTCTAAATATTAATGTCAATAGTTAATATTTTACATCAATGTTTTTTCACGAACAGTTGACTTTCATTCAATTGATATGTACATATGTACATTAGATATTTTAATAAAATTGATATTATAATGAAATCACTATTCTAATATTTGTCCTAATAAGTTTTCTGACAGCCGGCCGCCCATTCTACATATGTATTATACATGCGTAATAATATAATACATCAAGTAGATTAGTTCCGAAGGATTTTCCAAAACCTTTACATACGTATTACCCATATTTATCTGGGTGGGTAAGCGGCACGTATTGGGTCGAAAAGGTAAATTCAGATTACGGGGTCAAATTTGAAGCTGTCAATGTGTAACACGAACAGTGGGCGACGGGATACTTTAGTCCGAGCCGTGCGAAAAGCCTACTAAATAAGCTAAAAGGGATAAAACGTCAGACCGAATCGGACCAAAGCAGAGGTAGGGGCTGATAGATGGATTGGACCGATTTTCGCAAGATTCGCATTAGGGACGATATCCATTTTCACGGTAACAAAGGGCGCCGACTTAACCCTGTCGAATATTTTGACTGCGATACAATTTATTTCGCACAGGCCACCGATCGTTCTCTTCAACCAATTTAGCGGCATTCGAATAATAAATTAGATTACATACAGAAACGTGCAGCACGCGTATATTTACCGTGTATTTTGAACGTACATAATTAACAAATTACTTTACGTATTACAAGGTTTCAAATATTCAAATGAAGATTTTGTTGATCGTGAATAATTAGAAAATTATGAAAGTAGTATTTTTAAAACATTTCTACAAAATTTGAATCAAATTATTATTTCATTCTTAATTCAATATAAATATTAAAATTTCTTTTTGATATATTTTAATTTCACGATAGCAAATATTCTAATATTTTCGTAAAGTGAATTATTATGGCAAAAATATGTTTTCAGCCACTTTGCATTTTCCCTTTGAAAAGGCAGGAAATCATTTTAAAATAAAGTCATTTAGTTAACTGGAAGTGTTTATATATATATTTATAAATGTATTTAAAGACATATTATTATATTTAAAATTTATTATAAAAGGAAAATTGGCAATTTTATGTCCGGTGGTATATATATATGTATATATATATGTATGTATGTATATTCGAAAGAACGCACGTGTGTGGGTCGGAAAATGTTAAAAGCGTGTATTTCACCATTTAAACGGGCTTTTAGTGTGAGGCGACACTAAAATAAAGAGGTTTCTCCATTTCGGCTTCCTTCATCCGGCTCTCGGGACGTAAAATTATACCAATGACGGCAATAAAAGAACAACACGCCAAAAGAGGACTTTAAAAAAGTTCAAGCGTAATATAAAATAATATCCTTTAAATAATATTGAATAAAAATTTCATTGAACTTGTTACGGAATCGTTTGTTATTGCGAGCTTGGAAAATAAAACTTGAAGGGATACGGAGAGGAAGGGATAGGGGTTGGTTGCTGTTTTGGTGTTTTTAATTAGTTCAAAAGGGTAAGGGGAAGCAATTGAAAAATTGCCCTCCTGCCAACTTGTACATCAAGGTCTGTGTGGAAAAAATGCGTTTTGCCCGCGTAAGCCACAAATTAACGAAGTTATGGCAAAACGTAAATTCGCCTTGTCGACTGTTATATAAACAGTACCAGTTTAAATATTCGACGAATTATACGTTTGTGGGATATTTTATTAACAAGATATTTTGTAATTTATCAGTTTGTTTTACGAACAAATATTTTCCTGACTTATACATCTACATATATATGTATGTATGTATGTACATATGTATATACAAAATTATGTTGACGTCATTTTTCATTCATTCTCATTCATAATATATTATATCACAATTATATTATATCATGTTTAATTATGCATTATCCTATTTAGTTATATTTTAGTTTTTATTCTTTTCTTTCTCATATGTACTAGATATATTATGTATTTTGTGAAAAATCTTTAATGGGACCAGATATTATTTTGCGGTCTCCGTGACGAGCCGGAATGTGAAATTACCGAAAACGCAAATATCGGAAGGCAAAGATCGAAAATCGAAAGATCTTAAGTCGAAAGATAAAAAAAGGGTGCATGGTAAACGGTACATACTCAAGTACATACTCACTTAATTTGCGCGAGCAGGATACAACAGGAACAAGAGGAACAGGCTTTTCCTCCCGTATTAATGTGCGCGCGCAGAATCTTTGCCTTCCGGTTTTTTGCGTTTTCGGTAATTTCACATTCCGGCTCGTGAGGTAGACCCATTATTTTGTTATATTTATTCTTTGTTTTTATGAATTTCTACATCTGAGGCCTGTTGATTTTTCCATAAATAAATAAATAATATTAAAAAAAATTCGGATGTGACAAACCCATGACTTTATCCAGTGTGCTCCGTTCTACCAACTTGCAATATCTCGAGACTCGTTTTCTTAACTTTTCGTCTGCTTAAACAGGAGTTTGTTTATTGTATACAAAAAAGTTTTTTGTATACATGTATGTAATATATTTACGAGACATATTGTGATTATACATAGATTCTTAAGCTATTAACACACCTTTAAAATATAAAAAAAGCGTTTAAAAATCAATATTTATAAAAAAAAATATTTTAATAGTTAATGTTTATCTCGTAAAATAAATATTTCACTACGTAAAATATTTTTGTATATATTTTCTGTATGTTTTATATATATACATTGTACATATGTATGTACATATATACAAACTCGACGATGAAGTACACCAAACAAGTTGGGAGAACGTGTATTGAGATATTGCATGTTGGTGGAACGAGGAAGAGCCAACTTTATCTATATATTTGAAGAATATAAGAAGCATAAAAAACATAATTCGATTGTGACACACACACTTAAAGAATAAAAAAATAAATTTTCAACTTGATTTTTGCATAATCACAAAATTTCATCCATTGCTACTACGTACATAAATACATTTAGTAAAACATAATTATACACATACATGTATGTATATTCATAAAACGCAAAAATTGTATACATACATATTAATAAAATTGTACATTTATATAATTTTTATAATATATGTACGTGTAAATCCATAGCTTATACATCATTGTGACAAAATCATATTCCTGAAAAAATTTCATCACAATTTAAAATTAACTGCCATTCATCGAAAACGAGCTGATTTTTTTTCCCCACACACACAAAATATGGACAGGGAACTGATTTTGATGCCCGTTATGTGGTAGAATTTATTTTTGCCAAATTTTGAATTTAACATGATATATGACGCGTCGGTTTCGCGTTGCGTTGACGTCGAACCGTAAACAAAGCTTTTGTCCGTTTACAAAGCGTCACAGCCTTGTCGCGCGCCGCTAAAGGTTTTTTTGTTGTTCCCGTTTTATTCCTTTTTTCCATTTTTTTTTCACGTCAACGTCCAATTATTCCCAACGGTGGCCGTCCGTTTGTTTGTACACCCGTTTACCGGCCATTTTTGCAGGCTTGCATTACCATGGACGGGCTCGCGTTGCAATCCAGCGACGCTAGCAGATTTCGGACGTTTTTGTACGGATCTACATACATACGTATATATGTATGTCTATTATATGTACGTATGAAATGTCCAAAATTTAACAAAGGGTTCAAAAGCAATGAAAGGTTCGGAAAATTGATTACACTGTTCGACACGAAAAATGATTCAGAGACGAGATATGACTTTTCTTATAGATCTATGTATGTCCAGTAAACACGAATCTGGTAATAAAAAATGTTGATTGGCTCGAGATTCGGAGATATAATATATTATCGAATTATAGACAATTTAATATATTATCCCTATTAATTCAATTCAGATTCGTGTTAATACGAGTAAATACTAGTAAGAGCTTTTAGCTCGCAATTTTACCGATTAAAAATTCAGCACACTTACAATTAACCCTTTAAACGAAAACAAAAAATAGTGTGGCCAGAAAATTATACCAATAAACATTTTTCAATAGAAAATACTCAATATAAAATATTATTAACAGTGGGAAAAATTCCAAGTGAAAATATGTACTTTTGATTTGAACTGGACGACTACTAAGAGAGATCTGAAAGCTGAAAAGTACTACAAATGAAAGATTATAGATTCCAATATTCATTTTGAACAGGAAATTGACAGATTTTGAGTCATCGACCGAACAACACCAAGATATAGAAAAAAAAGCGCGATTTAAAAAACACATATATCTCCGAATGTCGAGTCAATCAACATTTTTTATTACCAGATTCGTGTTCACTGGGCATACATCATACATCATATATATAAAGACGGTAATCTGTGTATGTGTGGGTGTGTGTGTGTGTGTGTGTGTGTGTGTGTGTGGGTGTGTGTGTGTGGGTGTGTGTGTGGGTGTGTGTGTGGGTGTGTGTGTGGGTGTGTGTGTGGGTGTGTGTGTGTGTGTGGGTGTGTGTGTGTGTGGGTATGTGTGTGTGGGTGTGTGTGTGTGTGTGTGTGTGTGTGTGTGTGTGGGTGTGTGTGTGGGTGTGTGTGTGTGTGTGGGTGTGTGTGTGGGTGTGTGTGTGTGTGGGTGTGTGTGTGTGTGGGTGTGTGTGTGTGGGTATGTGTGTGTGGGTGTGTGTGTGTGTGTGTGTGTGTGTGTGGGTGTGTGTGTGTGGGTGTGTGTGTGTGGGTGTGTGTGTGGGTGTGTGTGTGTGGGTGTGTGTGTGTGTGTGTGGGTATGTGTGTGTGGGTGTGTGTGTGTGTGGGTGTGTGTGTGTGTGTGGGTGTGTGTGTGTGTGTCCTAACTCTCGCTGAACATAATGAATGAATCGATAAATTCATTTTTCGACGAGACGACTTTGTCGCGACTCGAACCGATCACCCCAAATAGCCTGAATATAGGTCTAAATTGAGCTAATGGTCACGAACATCACGCCAAATCCAATTCTTCATTTCGCCTTTTTTTAAAATATTAATTGAAATATTCCTTCTCGCCATATAAAAATACGTAATTTTAATAATTTCATTTAGCGAGGTTTTGAACCATTTTTTTTATATATTTATTCTTAATTAAATTTAAATTTAAATTTAAATTATTTATATTTTGACGATATTCGAGAAAAAAATTGATTTCATTCACCGCGGGCGCCGGGAATCGAACCTCGGACCCTCCGATCCAAACGCAATGTGCTCACGAGCCCGCGCCGCACGCCATATCCTCGCCCAGAATACGTGTTATAAATACACATCATATGTATATGCACGTAATTTGTTATGTGTAATAATAATATTCAACGTTACGAGGTCAATGACCGTTTGTGTATAATCGGAAAATATTACATTTTGTTAACTTTAATTAACATTTTGTTAACGTTAACTTTAAGAATTGAAAATAAATAATTGAAAACTATCTATGAGAGTCTACGAAAATAACGGTTCCGGTTCCGGATTTTTTTGTTTAGTTTTATACGGGTATATAATAATTTTATACCCATGCGATGATATTTCATCGGGCTATTCACTAGTCTATAAGAAAAGTCATATCTCGTCTCTGAACCAAAAAAAGTCGTCATTTGTCGAACAGTGTTATTAGTCAATAAAATTGACTTCGAAGTTCATCGTACGTCGAACATAAATACATAATTATGTACAAACATATATGTACAAACACGTCAATATATAAGGTAATATTTTGACATACAAATAAATAAACATATGCTTATAAATTCTACGAATACGTTATTTGGGTGTTTTTGCTGTTTAATAAAGTAAATCAATATCTAATTACTTTCCGTGTTTGTATTGGTTTATTATTATAATAGAATTATTTTACATAAATGTAAATAAATATGATACTCTATGCTATTCAATGATTAAATAGGAATATCGCAATATTATTTGATATCGACTGAACGGTTTTTTAACTTCATTTTTATACGAAGCGATAGTTGTCAGCGAGTCTTCGCTCTATTAAGGTCGATTTTTCCCTGTTTGCAGTAAATCCTTTGTCGACTCGGGTTGCTTCTCGAAAGCCGCAGAAAAGTTTTTCAATCTAAACAAGAATTGGAAATCTATCCTTTTTTAGTTGGACCGAGTCTTTTATGGGTTTCTTGATAAGTTCAGAGAGAAAGAGCCGGACGACCTAAAAAAAGACAACTCTATAATGGGAAACGTCGACGAATCATTGTCGGATTGTCAAGACACACTTCTCAATATTATACATATACGAATATAAAGCTCCGATTTTCAATTTTTTTAAAACATACCCAAGAAACTATGTAAAATAGATCGTTTCTACTGAAGTGAAATTTTAATTAATTCCAACAGGAAACAAACGAATTTTCACTCCAGTGCTCCAAAGATTCATTCCACGAACCGCACTGTACAAGTCAAACTCTTCCAGATAAACTTTCTGATGAATCGCCGCCAAAAAACTTAACCGTTCTCCTAATACATATCCGTTCGTCCGTTTCGTATCTGTTTGCTTTCTTCTTTTTTTATTTTTCCTTTGCTATTGGATCCGAATTAAAGAAACAAGTTACTACTAGAGAGCGAACCAAATGCAAAAGTTTCTTACGGATACTTTACTATTCGAAACGTGGATAATAAATTACACACACACACACTCACACTTTCAACATTACATTATTGCTGTTGCATAAAAATAGCCGAGAGCTTCACGCAATAAATTTTGGAAAATTATTGCAGAGAAAGACTAATTAAGGCAGAGTGGGAATCGATACGGTTGTGATTTTAAATAATAGAGAAGAAACTCGAGGCGAATACAAAGTTTCCGATTTCTTGCGTAAACTTCACAGGCAGTTGCCGAAATTTAAATATTCATTAAATCTATTCGAAAATGGAAATTTGATAATATAAAACACTCACCGCTGATGAAATTCTCATAATTTTTAATCTGACAATCGAAACTGCGGCGATTCGTTGATGTGATCGGAAGCAAGTTTTTCAGATTTAAAGATGAATTATTCCACCTGTAATAAAAAGGTAATTAAGTTATACGTGTATAAAATATACATACATATATGTATTAGGCATCAAAATATACAAATGGCATAATGTAATATTTCAGCACAATTCGATTTTAAAAATAAATGAATCTAAAAGTCTTAAATTAAATTTTGTTTTTATAATGCAATGCAACTTTCTAAGCTTTTATAATGCAAAGCAACACTAAGAATTTTGTGCTATAAGACGGCAAGAATTTTAGATTTTATAAAATACAAAATTATTGTTTCAGTATGAATTTTAAATGAATTTACATATGGTATAATACATATGTATGCATTTTGAATCCATATATATATATATATATATATATATATATATATATATATATATATATATATATATATATCCCTATCTAGTAAATAAGGAAATTAAAAAGAGAATAGTCAGGGATGTCAGGGATTTTAACAGCAAGTTAATAGAAAGTACCATTAAGAATAACCGTAGCCTGAAAAAGTGCAAACAGGATCTTTTCTTAGGCAAAAACCAAATGATCGCAATCAGATCAGAGAGCGGAGTAATAATTAGGAATAGAGAAGAAATCATAGACAGAGTTTACACGTTCTATGCAAAACTATACGAGAACGACAACGGCCAATCCCCCGCTCTGGAATCGACAAACGGCCAAAGGGTTCCTGCAGTATTGCCTAGCGAAGTAGAGGCCGCGCTAAAAACTGCAAAGAAAGGTAAAACCCCAGGGGAAGATAATATTCCCATTGAAATGTGGCGGCTCTCCCCTAAATAATATCTTAGCTAGGCTTTTCAGCAAATGCATCCAGAACCAAGCTATACCAGAAGGATGGAATAACGCAACTATCATCTTAATACACAAAAAATGTGATAAAAGCGATATCATGAACTACCGACCCATTAGTTTACTTTCAGCGGTCTACAAGCTCTTCACGAAGGTTATTACAGAAAGGCTGAAGAATATCCTCGACGAGAACCAACCTATAGAACAGGCAGGATTTAGGGCAAATTTCAGTACAATGGACCACCTCCAAGTAGTTGGCGAACTAATCGAACGCGCCAACGAATATCAACGGCCATTGTGCCTAGGTTTCGTCGATTATGAGAAAGCCTTCGATACAGTGAGCCACAATGCAGTACTTAACGCTCTACAAACACAGGGAGTACCGGAACCCTATGTGGGGCTGTTAGCTGCAATATATAAGAATGCCACAGCTTCGGTTAAAATTTTTTCAGGTACAGATAGATTTAGCATAAGAAAAGGAGTAAGACAAGGAGATACAATCTCGCCCAAGTTATTCAATGCGGTGCTTGAGGGAGTTTTCAGGAACTTGGAATGGGACAAAGCCGGAGTAAGCCGGAGTAAGCATCAGCGGTCGCTTCTTGAGTCACCTTCGGTTCGCAGACGATATAGTTTTAATAGCTCGTGATTCAGCTGACCTACTTAACAGACTAACACAGCTGGACAGGGAAAGTAGAAAAGTAGGATTAAAAATTAACGTAGATAAGACCAAACTAATGTTCAATAGGTATTGCATGCCTGATAGCATCCCATTAGATGATAAACCAGTAGAAGTAGTAAATAATTATTTATATTTAGGTCAAATAATTGACATGTCTGGTAATAAAGATGAAGAGATAAAGAGACGTATGAAATTAGGATGGAGTGCATTTGGACGGATGAATGCTGTTTTTAAATCAAAAATGCCACTCTGCCTGAAGAAAAAGATCTTTGATCAATGCGTTTTGCCAGTGATGACGTATGGATGTGAAACTTGGACACTGAACACCAAGATGCTACATAAAATCCAATGCACTCAAAGAAGTATGGAGCGCTGTATGCTTGGCATAACGAGAAAAGACAGAAAGCGGAACACGTGGGTGAGAAGTATGACAAGAGTAGTGGACATAGTGGATAGAGTGAAGAGATTGAAATGGCAATGGGCGGGTCACGTAGCTAGGAGGATGGACGAAAGGTGGACAAAAGAATTGCTTGAATGGTAGCCGAGAGAATGCAAAAGGGTAAAAGGAAGACCGCAAGGAAGATGGGTGAACGAAATTAGGAAAATGTGCGGGGTGAGATGGATGAGTGTTGCGCAAAACAGAGACGGGTGGAAGCGTGTTGGAGAGGCCTTCATCCAGCAGTGGATGGCGAGTGGCTGTAAATGATGATGATGATGATATATATATATATATATATATATATATATATATATATATATATATATATATATATATATATATATATATAAATATTCTTAAAAATTACATCTAAAATAAAATTATCTATAATTATTTGTTTTTCATATATGTATGTATGTATGTACATACCTAATATAACGCTTCACATGATCCCTCCAAGAAGTGTCGTCAATCGGCACACATGAATTATCATTTTCTCTAGCTTCTTCCGCAAAAGTTGGACCATTTCTACCATCGAAATGGAAGCGTATAAACACGGCAGCATCTGCAACGAAAAGTAGCAATGAAAAAAACAAGTAACAAGTCTAATGTGTTATACACATATAATAATATAGCACGGAACAAAAAGATCGCACACGGCCGCAACGCTACGGCCTAAAACTAATAATCTTTCATTTCGTTCGGGGGTTTTTCAAAAAAGCCACTTGGCGCCTATGATTTATTAGTTTTCTTTTTCATTTAGAAGGGAGGAAAGGTCGTATTCTGCGAGCCGGAAGCTGAGCTGAACGTTTGAACCTTTTTTTTTTATTTCCTTCTCCTTCTTCCTATTTCGAGTCGGTCGAATCCCAATTTTGGGAATGGCAGCCGAAGCCGAAGGCAAACAAGCGGGACGTGGAGAAGGGAAGGGTGGTTTTGGAGATTTCAGACGGAGTATGGAGTATGGAGATGTCTACGAATTGGAAACAAAGCTTTGAACCAACGGCTTACACCCTGATATATTGACGTTCCATTGCTTAGCTTCGGCCTCCTGTACCTACAATGTCTTCATGCATAATACACACAGGAGGTGCCGAAACTCAAGTAAAAAAATACATATGTAGGTAAATAAAATTCGATAGGTACCATAAATACTCGTAAGTACTTGACTTATATAGAATATATATTATACAATATAATATACATATATATTCTACATATATCAAACCTACCATATTCTACTACAACCGAATGTCTGATGTCGAACAAGAACCTACTCACTGCGGTAAGCTCAATTTTAGCGAAATATTTGTAATTTTTAACACCAAAATAGAAGCAAAGCATGGTGGTTGCGTTTATGCTAACCATCGAGAGATTGCCGGGTTTGATCACGTGGGTTGACCTTTTCTCCATATATATTATCTGTAGTTCTGCTGGTCAGATTAGGATATTTATGACTCAAGTCAATCGTTTCCTATCAGAATTTTCCAATTTCTCTGATTTCATTGTTGAAGCGGTTCCTCCATCAAATTGGCAAAAACCATCCTACTCACAATGTCACCACTATTTGAAAATGATTTCCAATTTATAATCTATACATATGTACATTTATATATACATATTTGTACAATTTACATATATGCATATGTACATAATTTACATAACTAATAATTAATATATACATAATTAATCTAATATATAATTTCGAAAGAAACTTTGTATATATGTACATATATGTATATTGTTGGGTAGGATTTGTTTGGGAACATCGAAAATAAGTCAAAATTTCCATGACGACATGGGTACGGTAGACGGGGGGCGCCGGAGGGGAACTTCGTAAACAAAACTGTTTCTATGTCGATTCGATATATACTTTTTTCGATTCAAATCAATTTATTAAAAAAGCAAATGAATATTTACTATTAGATTCGCCATGTTTAAGCTGTTTATACATATTACAAATAATGAGCGAAGCCGGGTAAAACAACTAGTAATTAATATTTACATACGAACTTAAATTTTTTTTCTTGACTTAAACCACTTTCGTAATTATGGGCACAAATGTATGTATATGAAAGAAACCTACTTTTAAAATATTTGTAAAATCAATGAAAGTTTTTATTCAACATTTTCTTTATATGACGAAAGTTTTCCATTAGGTCTATTGATGAAAATCCAAGATTCACGTTATTCGCTCCGACCTAATGGTCAGTGTTGCTGTACGGATGTGAATCGTAGACGCTATTCGTGGCAAGCTTGAATAGGATAGTCCTTTGTGGTATTGCCGGAGGATATTAAGAATATCGTGGAAGGAGCATGCTAGGAACAAAGCTGTCTTCTTGACTCGGTAGAGCGTCGAAAAGTGGAATATTTTGGCCACCTTTTTCGTGGCCTTAAGTATCACCTTCTACAGGAAATATCCGGAACATCAGAGCTTATGGACTCGAGGAAAAATTGTTTCAGCTCGCCCCTGATAAGACACAATTCGCACGGACTATAAATAATGTCTGTCCATGGTAGTCGCTTACATGCGAATACGGATTTGGCATAGAAAGAAGAAGGAGAAATGAAATATGTATGTATTAGGTTTTCTGATTTTCCGGACTTTTTCAATTCCCGGGACACGGGACGGAGCCTGGGATCGTTCCCGGGATGCCCGGGATCGTTCCCGGGATTCCCGGGATCCCGGGACACATGTAAAAAAACTTTTTTTTTCAATTTAATATATTTTTTTATAAATAAAAAAATATTTATTTATTTAAAAAACAATACATAATATATCTATTAACTCGAAAAAAGGTAATTATAAAAGTAAACTTATTTAAAGTAGCGTCTTAAGAATACTAAAATATTTAAATGAGAATCCGAAAGTCTAATTCTGGATTTGGTACAAAAATTTCCAGCAATGGAAATAACTCTTTCAGTTTCGGTCGAAGTTTGTTTTATTGTTATATAAGAGACGAAAACATTTTTTTTAAATTAACTGTTTTTTCTCCTGTCAGCATGTATATTTTATTTTCTTTTTTAAAGTCAAGTATGATAACTCCTTATTTAATTCTTCACTCATCGTCAAACACACAATTGTTTCATCTTCATCCGAATTTAAAAGTGTTTCTTCCATTGTGGAATCGTCAATACAAGAAGGATATACTTGTACATACATAATAGTTTCACCGTAGGATATGCATTCGCTTTTATTACAATATTTAAATAATGTTTTGTTCGGTATAAAATCAGAATTATTTAAATTTCGTGTTAAAAAAATCAGTTTTAGGCTTCTTCTTTCTTCGATTTTAATTTTTGAGAATATTTTACGATTCTTTGTGTATTTGATTTATTATTTCCCTTCGTGCAGGCGTGAAAATGTTGTATGTTTTCAAGATGTTTTTAATACCAATTCCCGGGACAAGGGACAACAAAAATTCAGTGAATTCCCGGGAATGTCTGTCCCGGGTCGACCCGGGTCAGAAACCCTAGTATGTATATATGTTAAAATAAAATAATTTCATTAAATAAAAAAATTGAAATGAAATTTTAATTACACATTTTTAAACCTGTTTGCAAACAAAGCAAGTGCATCTGCATCATACGGTGAGCACTCGTGCACAGCGGTGCAATTCTACGCTTTAAAAAACCGTTATTTGTGCAAGTTCGAAAACTGCAATATTGAGCTACAAATTCAACGAACCGAGACCTGCGAGCGGAAGTATGGGGAAATGAAAAAAATGAAAAAAGTCCCCATAAACGTTTTCGTCCATTACGCTTAACGGTTAACGACTTCCATTTTTACTAGGCAGGCCGCCAGTAAGCCCTGCTTTACTACTCGCCGCTTATTCCGTTTTATTTTATTTTATTTTTATTTTTAGTTATTTTCCCGAGTTAACTAGATGAACTCATGTTTTAATACACACAGTCGCAAAGAGATTTTTATAATAAACTTTTACGCGTGTACACGGAAATATGTCCTCCACTACATACATATGTATGTATATATGTAATATTTTCTACGTTTTCTCGGCGCCGCAATATTACCGCAATAACTTTAATTAAATTTCTTAATTAAATTCTACATGGGTTCAATTATTACAGTTCAAGTCGTTACGCCACATAATGCTCAATCGACTCACTGATATAGCGTCTTGATAAGAATTAATATAAATGAAACTATTGTCTGTTCTATGCATTACATTTTTGATATTTATTGTATGAATATTGTACAATATTTCATAAATCTTTCATATTGAAGAGTATTCAAAGGTAAGTGGAGTCAGGTCGAGGTACAAGAAAACACGCAGGCAGGTTCCAGTTCTTTATTGCTGCTCGTCCGGTGGAGGTCAGGATCCGAATGCCACCGTTCGAGAGCGCACCATACTTATAAATATTCAGCGCTCAGCGCATGCACGTTATGACCCGTATAGTCATTGGTCAAGGAGTCGGGTGTAGCCATTGGCCGCAACGCCCGACTCCACCATTGGTCGGCGTCACCATGACGTCACCGGTCTACGGGGCGTCTCTCTATGTAACGTTACATAACCCCCTTCTTAAGAGAGATCGTCCCGATCGACTCATTAATTTACACTTAAACAATTACACAATAGTTACATACAATTACAGTCAATATTCGACGGCCTTATACCTTGCGAGTCTATCCAGGTGCACCACCATTAATCGGTTTGAGCCGTCGAATTCCCTGCGTATCCTATACACTACGTCACTAAGTTTGGTCACTATGGTGTACGGTCCTTCCCACAGCGATTGCAGCTTTGGTGAAAGCCCTGGAGTCTTGGCAGGGTTGTACAGCCATACTCGGTCACCTGTTTCGTACGCCGGTTCGGTTCTGCGGACGTCGTATCGCGTCTTCATACGGCTATTCTGCATCCGGAGGTGGGCTCTGGCGAACCGATGTACCTTGGCCATGTCTTCGGTCAACTTCGTGGTATATCGGTGTGGATCCTGAGGTTCGCTGTCTGGTGGAGGGCCCCCATATAGTAGGTCCGCCGGCATGCGCAGTTCTCGTCCGTACATCATGGCTGCTGGTGATGCTCCTGTTGCATCGTGTTGGGCCGCTCTATATGCCATGAGGAAGTGCGGAACCAGCGTGTCCCAGTCGTCCTGCTCGTCGTTGACGAACTTCGTCAAGTGCGCCCGCATGGTTCGATTGAGTCGCTCGACCATTCCATCGGACTGAGGTCGGTATGGTGTTGTAGGAATCTCGTCGTCGTCATCGTCATCGAAACATTCGAGAATATTCCGCAACAACAAACTACATTCCCGAAAACCAGACGTCGTACACCTGCAGTCATTATATTAAACTCAAGCGGAACGCCCCTACCAGTCGAGTGGAACCAAAACGGTCGAAACACGCCGCCACCATTAAAACACATCGAGCGGAACGGCGCCAATCATTCCAGAAAATTCTACGCCTCGACAAAAGTGCATTCCTCGTTCACGCATCAACAACCACATGCGCTTTTACGCATCAACAACCACTTCCATCAATCGTTCCAGAAAATTATACGCCTCGACAAAAGTGCATTCCTTTCTTACGCATCAACAAACCACCACCATCGGTCAGGCGATTCCAGAAACACTATAAAAGGAGGTACAACCCAAACAACGCCAGTCGACCCACAGCAGCAAGCGTCGACATACAGCTCCTGACCAGCCACCACTACACTACGCGGACTTGGAAGATCAACCAGCCGGACGAGCCAGCAACACACTGCCGTATCCAGAGACCTTCCGAACATAGCCGAACAACGAGCCAGCAACACACTGCCGCATCCAGAGACCTTCTGAACATAGCTGAATGCCGAGCCAGCGACACTCTACCATATCCAGAGACCGCTGAACGACATACTTTTGCCCACAAATACTATACCTTTGTACAACCATAGGCAAACAATAAAACTTTATAAAACTAGCACAACAGTGTTTCGTTAGGCCGGGATACGGTCAACACTTACCTACCCCGCCTACATTGGTGACCCCATCTTAGAACTACGCAGCCTTCATAGCAGTCAACAGCGCAGTCAACACGGCAGCCCACAGTGCAGCCTCCACAACAACCAACAGCCGCCACGACAGCAGTCAACAGCGCAGTCAACATAGCAGCCCACAGCGCAGCCTACATAGCAGCCCACAGCGCAGCCTACATAGCAGCCCACATCGCAGCCTACATAGCAGCCCACATCGCAGCCTACATAGCAGCCCACATCGCAGCCTACATAGCAGCCCACAGCGCAGCCTACAAAGCAACCAACAAACGCCACGACAAGGCAACAGCCAGAAGCCTTCACGCAACCGCAAGCTTCGAGCAACCACAAGCTTCACGCAACCGCAAGCTACATGCAACCGCAGACTTCACGCAACCGCAGCCTACAACGCAGCCCTCAACGCAGACTTCAAACGCAGTCCGCTACATGTCCCCACAACTAGTGACCATGTCAAACAACTCCGCAGCTTTCGCCACAACAAAACGCAACCCGGAGACAACAACCAAATGGATCCACTACTGTTGATCCGCCAGCACCGCTCATCACACCTTCGATGATTCATCACCTCGATGAGCCCATGCAGGACGCCGCAGCCTGCACAACAGCACCGTCCAGACCGTCACAAACCTTCACTACCATTGTAACGACCGCAACAGTAACATGGTGTGAAAGTACATATGGACCAGCTACCAACACAACCCGCTGTTGAGTCAACCCACTCCAGCACAACCGGCGAAACAAATCGCCACTGAGCCAACTAGCTCCAACACAACACAGCCGCTGTCGAGACAACCAACTCCAGCACAACCAACGAAGACCAGCACTCAACGCACTTCGTCAACCAACGTTCTTCACGCAAGATCCGCTGTCGAGACAACCAACTCCAGCACAACCAACGAAGACCAGCACTCAACGCACTTCGTCAACCAACGTTCTTCACGCAAGACCCGCTGCCGAGACAACTAACTTCAGCACCACCAGCAAAACAGTCACGCGAATGACTCCACGCAGAACACAGCAGCCTGCACAACAGCACCATCCAAGCCATCACAAACCTTCACTACCAACGCAGCTCGCCCAAAATAAGCAACCTGGTAGAGAACAAGACTTGGACCGGCATGCAACACAAGACCCGCTGTCGAGACAACTTTCTCCAGCACAACCGGACAAACAACGACGCCATCGAGTCAATAGACTCCAACACATCAAGATTCCCACAAAATCACACACATCGCTAACACTCACCGGAGAGCCATGTAGGAATCTCGTCGTCGTCATCGTCATCGAAACATTCGAGAATATTCCGCAACAACAAACTACATTCCCGAAAACCAGACGTCGTACACCTGCAGTCATTATATTAAACTCAAGCGGAACGCCCCTACCAGTCGAGTGGAACCAAAACGGTCGAAACACGCCGCCACCATTAAAACACATCGAGCGGAACGGCGCCAATCATTCCAGAAAATTCTACGCCTCGACAAAAGTGCATTCCTCGTTCACGCATCAACAACCACATGCGCTTACGCATCAACAACCACTTCCATCAATCGTTCCAGAAAATTATACGCCTCGACAAAAGTGCATTCCTTTCTTACGCATCAACAAACCACCACCATCGGTCAGGCGATTCCAGAAACACTATAAAAGGAGGTACAACCCAAACAACGCCAGTCGACCCACAGCAGCAAGCGTCGACATACAGCTCCTGACCAGCCACCACTACACTACGCGGACTTGGAAGATCAACCAGCCGGACGAGCCAGCAACACACTGCCGTATCCAGAGACCTTCCGAACATAGCCGAACAACGAGCCAGCAACACACTGCCGCATCCAGAGACCTTCTGAACATAGCTGAATGCCGAGCCAGCGACACTCTACCATATCCAGAGACCGCTGAACGACATACTTTTGCCCACAAATACTATACCTTTGTACAACCATAGGCAAACAATAAAACTTTATAAAACTAGCACAACAGTGTTTCGTTAGGCCGGGATACGGTCAACACATCGCTACCCCGCCTACAGTGTTGTTCTCGTTTTGTGTACGCCCAGCCGGTCCAGTGCCTGACGGAACAACTTCGACTCGAAGTTTCGTCCCTGGTCAGAGTGCAGCTCGTTCGGGACGCCTAGCCGCGTGAACACTTGTTCTACCAGGGCGTCTGCTACGGTCTCTGCCTCCTGGTTCGGTAGTGGAATCGCTTCCGGCCACTTCGTGAAGTAGTCCATAGCCACCAGTATGTATCGGTTTCCTCGTTCGGTGGCCGGGAGTGGACCCAGAATGTCGACTGCCATTCGTTGTAGTGGCGTCCCCGAAAGGTACGGTTGAAGTGCCCCGCGATTCCTTCGGTGTGGTCCGTTGTGGGCCCCGCACTGTGCGCATCGTTCGCACCACTGGGTGACGTCGATTCGACACGTCGGCCAGTAATATTTTTGGCGCACGTTTCGGTACGTTTTATTGATACCGAAGTGGCCCCCCGTGGGCGCGTTGTGCATCTCCCACATGATTTCGGGTATCTTCTCAGTCGGCACCACCAGCTGCTTTGTGTGACGTGTTCCCGCGGTGTTCTCCCATCTCCGGTACAGCTTACCGCCTTCCACCTCCAATGCGTCCCATTGGGTCCACAGTATTTTCAGTTCCTGCTCCTCAGCAGATACTGTTTCCCACGGTGGTCTCGTTCCGGCGTTCTTCCACTCGACGATTTTGTCGATCGTCGAGTTTGTCATCTCGTTGGGCAAGATCCCTACGAGGGCTACTCGTGCTTCCGGTTCTGCGGGTTCTACTGGTTCCGTTCGGGCCGAGTCGTTTTCTTGATCGGTTGTCTCTGCGCGTGAGCATTTGGGACACTCTTCCGTACACGGCCTTCGCGATAGTGCGTCCGCGTTCCCGTGCTTTATCCCCGGTCGATGAATGATGGTCACGTTGTACTGGCCCAGAATTTCCAGCCACCTCGCCAACTGGCCCTCCGGTCTTTTGAAGTTCTTCAGCCACGTTAACGCTGAGTGGTCGGTTCGTAACGTGAACTTCGAGCCCGATAGGTAGTGGTGGAAGTGTTGAATGGATTTAATTGCCGCCAATAGTTCTTTTCGGGTCACGCAATAGTTTTGTTCGGGTTTGTTCATTGTCCGGCTGAAATACCCGATCACTTTCTCCACCCCCCCTTGAACTTGAGACAAAACTGCACCGATGCTATGTTGACTGGCGTCGGTGTCCAACACATATCGCTCTCCCGGCTGGGGATACGACATAATTGGCGTGGTAGTCAGCGCTACTTTCAACTTTTCGAACGCTTGTTCGCACGTCGGTGTCCACTTGAACTCGCGCCCTTTTTCCGTTAGCTGATGGAGTGGTTTCGCGATCTCGGCGAAATTGCGCACAAATTTTCGGTAGTACGTGGCCAGTCCCAGGAAGCTGCGCATTTGGGTTTGTGTTTTCGGAGTCGTCCAGTCCCGCACGGTTTGGACTTTCTTCGGATCTGTCGAAATTCCTTCGGCTGACACTCGGTGTCCCAGAAATTCGACCTCGCGGCAGCACAATCGACACTTGTCTGCATTCAATTTAAGGCCGGCTGCCTGTATCCGTTCGAACACATTGTTTAAATGCACCAAGTGTTCGTCGTAAGTTTTGCTGTGCACGATAATGTCGTCTAGATACACGAGGACATTGCTTATGTCACCGACCACTTTTGTCATTAACCGTACGAACGTCGCTGGCGCGTTACACAACCCGAATGGCATCACTTTGAACTGAAACAGACCGAACTCTGTTACGAACGCTGTCTTCTCGCGGTCTTCCGGGGCGACCGGTACCTGCCAGAATCCGCTCTGCAGATCCAGTGTGCTGAAGTAGCTCGCTCCGTTCAACTGGTCGAAAGTGTCGTCGATCCTCGGGATGGGGTGTACGTCGGCTTTCGGCTGCGTTGGTGTCGCAGACTTCTCCCAGGACTGCAAAAACGTGGCGAAGGTGTTTTGCAGGGACTGGACCTGCTCTTGGCAGCTCGCCATTCCCTGGCTTAGCTCCTTGTAGCTCGGCTCCGGTGTCCTTGGCACCCGGCTCCTCGACACCCGGCTCCTCTGCTCCTCCCGTCTCCGTCCTCCGTTGCTCAGCTCCCCAGGGCTTTGTTCTCGATTCGGCTCCATTTCTTCCGGCAGCGATGAAGACCCCGAATCCGCACCTTTGTGGCTCCTTGTCTCAACCATGTAGATCCCACTTCTGACACCAGTGAAGAGTATTCAAAGGTAAGTGGAGTCAGGTCGAGGTACAAGAAAACACGCAGGCAGGTTCCAGTTCTTTATTGCTGCTCGTCCGGTGGAGGTCAGGATCCGAATGCCACCGTTCGAGAGCGCACCATACTTATAAATATTCAGCGCTCAGCGCATGCACGTTATGACCCGTATAGTCATTGGTCAAGGAGTCGGGTGTAGCCATTGGCCGCAACGCCCGACTCCACCATTGGTCGGCGTCACCATGACGTCACCGGTCTACGGGGCGTCTCTCTATGTAACGTTACAATATGAAATAATAAATCTAGAAAAAATCTCCATGCTAGAATATTACATTTAAAACGAAATACTGTTGCTATGTACTTAGTAGTAGTATCACATTGAATCAATCCTTCAGTATCCGTCATATTATGTACATATATAAGCAATTAAATAATCAATAAAAGTCAATGTTCATATCATAATGAAATACTTCAAATATTTTTCATTAATTTGATTAAGTTAAAATTTTTTACGTGTTTTAAAATAAATTATATTAAAGATAAACGTTAAATGACCGAAGGACGTTGAAAACTCTATTGATTATAAATAAAAAACAGAAAAATAATCATGTTCGTCAAAAAAAAAAAAAATTATGCGAAACGTTTTATCATTTTCAATTATAATAATTTTCCTATTATGTACAGCGCACAAATGAATATGTAAAAACACAAATTAAGAGCAAAAAAAAAATGCCACAAAGAGAATGCAAAAAGCTTTGATACGTCATTGTTATGAGCTTTGCGTACATATTTGAAACTTACATTAGACGGTTTCGTTGAAACAAAAGGGAAAAATGTGTCAAAAAAGGGACCGAAGCCAAACGTGACCGGAATAACAAGCAAACGAACCAAAAATAAAATAAAAAAGAGAGTATGATATTATGAATGATGTGACCGGATGAATTTTAAATCTCGATACGAGACCGGTCGACTAAACCGGAACAATATCGAACACGAATTTAATCCTACAACAAACAAAATCAAAGCTTTCAATTCCGACCAAATACCTCAATATCACAATTTCAACTCAAAACCCGAGAAAAAAGATGAGTTTCAATGAAATAAAAATAATAAACTGCAAATTTTCACGATTTTCCCGTTAATATTTTCCCCGGACAGGTCGTAGAAGTGAGACACGTGTATCGTTTTATAGGATTAACCACGCGAAATGTGATTATGTTAACGTGTCACGAATACTCTAACGTTTGTGTCTATATCACATTATATACATAGTTGTTTGTTATACCTACGTACAACATATAAAGTGTTTCGAAATTACCCACTGGGGAGCGATAACGTTTCAAATACTGTGCTAGCGTTATTATCACCCTTAAATATGTGCGTTATAAATGATGCTACGATATTATTGTACACGGTTTGAAGACCGGAAGTTAAAAAAGGTTATGTATAATATAAATTATACCGAATGCTAATATTGTACGAATCGATGCGTGTTGGTTGTGTTTGTATTGCATGCTCACTTGATACAGTTTAATAATATTGATTTAGGATTGATTTCAACTATTGCGTTAGTTTATGTAAGTGAATATTCTCCACTCAGATGTTTTCTATGTGCGAAAAATCGTAATTAATTAAATTTTCAATCAAAATTCAAAAGTGCTTCTTGAGACAATGAAACGAAATTGATTTAAGTGTGATGAGTTTCTAGCATATGCGATAACTATTGATCATAACATTTTAGTTAATCGATGGGAATTGCGTTTTTAAATAAATTGTAATCAATGTTTATTTTTTATAATAAATTCACCATCAAATTTTATTTTTGTTACTGGCAACTCATGTGATCTTTGATTTGCCGGGCGGACCCCGATTGGGTCGTGCGAGCTATTTTAGAGAGGGGCACTCTTTTTATTTGCAGGGCGAAATGTTTTAGAGATGATCATTTGCATATTATGTCGTGATAGATATGCAAATGATTTGTCTGAAAATAGAGCTATTTTGCCGGCCCAATAAATGGGACCCTAAAAAAAATAGCTTTGGATAAATAGAGCCTTAGCAAGGATAGTTTGCGTTCGGACAAAACTTGTAACTACCCCCACCTCCCTATTATTTTTTATATTTACAATTTTCAAATATAAAAATTACCGTTTTTTCATTTAAAACGAACAAATAAATTAAAACTTAATTAAAAGGAGCATATTGTAATTTTCACAAATAAGTAGGTGTCCCTCCCTGTTTGCACCCGTCTACACTTTAAATAAACATTATTTATAAAATTTTACATAATAATCAACATTTTAAAAATCATATAAAAAATCTTCGATATTTTCAATTAATTTTCAATGGCACCCCCCTCAATCGTGCACCCCCTACCCCCATACGCTGCTAATATAATCAAATACTACAAATAAGTATTTATACAGCGCAGGTGTGGTCAAAACAATGAAATCTAATAAATATAATATATTTTTAATAATTATTTAAAACTGAGCCAGCAGTATACATAGCTCGGTGGTTGCGTTAATGCTGACCACAAAGAGGTTCCTGGGTTCAAGTCCTAAATTTATGTCTATTGGAAAGAATTTATTCGGAGTATTTCTGCAATGCTGTTGGATATTTGTGACTCCAAGTCAATCATTTCCTAGCAGAGTTTGCCAATTTATCAGATTTCTCATTAAATTGGCAAAACTATCCTACCTACGATTTGTCACCACTATTTGAATATGTTTTCAATAATTATAAACTACTAGTTGTTTTACCCGGCTTCGCTCAGTATTTGTAATATAAACAGTGTAAACATGGCGAATCTAATATTAAATATTCATTTGTTTTTTTATTAAATTTATTTGAATCGAAAAAAATACAATATTCAACCAATTGAATTATCGTCATAGAAACTTTGTTTTGTTTACGAAGTTCTCAACCAACATTACATATTTTCTTACATACTTACAAAGTCTCTTCGAAATTATATTTTAGATAAATTTATAAATGTATGTACAAGTTTCATACCATAAGTGTCACCCGTAATATAAATTTTAATTAAAATATAAATTTTATTTAAAATTCGAATTTTTTTTAAAAGTGAAGAAGTGAATTTGTTCTACACTTTCATATGAATTCGAGCATATGGATAATTGAATGCTTTGGTTATTTTAGTACATACATAAATTTACATACATATACACGCCATAGTTCTTTATCAACTCAAAATAAAATAAAATTATATCGCGCGCTCATATTACCATTATTAACCTATGCTTCACCTGTATGGAATAACGCTTCGAATACTAATCTTTCCAAGCTCCAAGTAATACAAAATAAATCCCTAAAAATTATTTATAATACACCCATATATACTAACTTGAAAAAACTGCATGCCATATATAATATTCCGTTTGTTACAGACATTACTAACAAACTAACCAGTAGATTCTATGACAGAATCACTAGTAACCATACTAACACACTTGTGAAGAGTCTCGAAGATTACAACAAAATGTCTATACCCTTCAGGTATAAACACAGATTACCTAAACACAATCTGCTTTAAGTCATCGACTTTAGAGAGTCTTTAATTAATATTACGTATTAGATGTATTATGAACATTTATAAGGATTGTAAATAGGTTTTTGAGCTATTTTTCCTATTATGCTGTAGATTAACATTAGAATAACATAATAATATGATTACTAACCAAATTAAATTAAATTGTAAAATAGAAAATGATCAGTAGATCAGTAGCTATTAAAATAGATATAAGATGTATTGTGAACATAATTTCGTAATAATAAAAAGCATTCAAAAATCAAAAATATATACACATGTATTATATATACATACATACATTATGTATACATACATACATATGTATATGTTTTTGCTTTAAATAATTGTTGACTGAGTCACAATAAAAATGACTAATGAAACTGTAGACACGCATGATTTAATATGTTGATTATTATTACGAATTAGACTCATGGGAATTTAAACATTGCATGTAATTATTTACATGTGCACATATTACATACATGTAATATTAATATACTTAACATGCAACAAGTCATTATACTACGAGTGTCCCAAATATGAAAGTGTAATATTTTTCGAATTTTATATACGCAGGAAAGAATTCGAAAAACTATATTATTACATTACAGACACGTAGCTTTACATACTGAAAAGGGAGAATGTCGTATTAGGAAAGGACGTACATATAGCTCGGGGGGCCCGCGCGTCATGACCGGTCTTCAGGGACGAGGGCTGACGCCCCGGGGGCGCAGGCTCTCCTGTACGAGACGGCAGCAGTTTTGTCACAGACCCCCTAGCATTCCCTCCCATCCCGTACCCCCAGGATTGAATTAAATCTGGGGGGGGAGCGGCGGGCACGTAGTCGACCCTTATATACACCATTATAACAGCATTATCCCGGGACAAACACGACCTCGGAAAAACCGACAAACCGATATATGTATGTATATACATAGTCTATATATATATATATATATATATATATATATATATATATATATATATATATATATATATATATATATATATATATATATAAAAATTTTAACTTTATTTGTATCTACGAATAAACGTGCTATGACGTATTTCTAGCGATCGTTAAAGAATTGCCGGACGGATAGAAACAAGATACATATTTCTTATATGAAATTTTTCTATTTGATAGGTTTTAAATTCTATTGGATAGGTTTTAAATGTTTAAATATTTATTTAAATAGGAAACAAATATGTATGTGCAAATACGTACGTGTACATTAAATTGTGAAATTGTATTAGTGACTGATAAATATCATACGTATAAGTACGCATATGATGAAAATAAGTCCCTATACTAGTACGAATAAGTACGAATCGTCACAATAATATGATGGCTTTATGAGATAACAGTGTACATTATTTTATTTATTTATTATTTACTATAGTTAAGATATAGAGACATTACATATATACCTCGGGGCGTTATAAATAATAACATATAATTTTAGCTACTTAAGAATCACATTGCATAGATTTATTTTAAAGATAAGGTGAATACTTCAATTTTAAAATTATTAAATCCAGTAAAACTAAACCGGAAATCTATAACGTTCTATACCGTTATCCCATTAATTAAAGATATATTATTCAATGAACATTAAATCGAAAGAATAAGTTTAAATAAAAGATAACGCAATAACGCATGTAATAAAATATACACAAAATTGTATGTATGTACGTATGTACATATATATAAATGTAGTAATCGAATGTCAACAACTTTGATGTAGTATAAATTATATTTGCCAAATAAATGTTTATATTTTAATACAGATATTAGTTAGTTAACAGATAGTTTCTATAATATATTATTTAAATTAGGAAATGAAAATATTGCATGAGCAATCAACACCTTGTGTAAAAATAAAGCAAGCTTTTGTCTAAATAAATGTCTAAAATCACTTTATTACAAACATATGTATTCACTTCTGTATATACATACATATATTTTATTTGGTGGTATTATCATAGGTCTATTAATAACGAAACACTAGGAGTTAATCTGTTTTATTACTGGAAAGCTTTCAGTAATTGTTCGCATAGCAGAAATATCATATTACGTAAATAGTTCCGAATTGAAATATTGGCTTGAAGTAACTTTTGTACGACGAAATGTTTTCATACAGATCCTTACATATACGTTCATGAATATATGTATTTGTATATCTATCAAGCCTTTTATGAACGCGTTTATTATACGATTTGTGGATTGGTCTATGTGGTGTGCCCATAACATACGGAATTCGTGGTAAACGGGTTATTTATCGCATTTGGAAAAAGTTGAATGCAGCAAATAGAGCGGAAATTACAGATTTGGTCTCGTTACGTTTTGTCGCTCGGATTTTTACTTTTTATTTCATTTCCAACCCTAAAGAAAAGCGAAGTTGCAATAATTCTCAAAGCGTTTTATATCGCTTGTTTAATATTATAAAAAGTGTACGATTCAATTTCGGGGGACGATTGGAAAAGTTGAAACGGTCGTATATTAAATAAGAAAATGCTTAAGTTTTACTAGGTGGCTCAGATTCACAAAACTTGCAAGTGAAATTTTGTTCCATTTATGGCTCAAAACTGTCAATAAACTTTTGCTTGTGCTAGTCTTTGTCGAAAAACCTTGAACTGCTTGAAGCGTTCAAAATATTTTTATTTTGACTATAGAAAGTTTTTCCTGTTAGTGGTACATAATATAAATTTTCACTTTCATTAATAATTATTATTTATACGGTATGAAACTTATTTTTTAATCAAAAACTCTATAAAACCTACAAATATATATCAAGTTATTTAATTGCAAGTAAAAATTACGCTTTGAATTTTCGTTCGTCATTCAAAATTAATCGTACTTGATTCATTTAAACTGCAATAGGCGACATATAATAAAAAAAATAAACTGTTCTCAGTAGGAAATAAATTAAGAAAAAACGTATGACTTTTCTGTCATTTTAAGAGATCTTACAAGGAGACATTTCTTAAAATTAATATATTTTTTATATAACATTACCGAAATATGATTAAATTTTTCTGCTACATACATACGAGTATGTAGATCCATCTTGGAAAAGCTAAATTTTACATTTTTTTGCATGAATACGTAGAGTGCATGTATAAATAATATAAATTGACATGCTTGGGTCTAGTGCAGTGCTACTCAAACGCTGGTCCGCGACCCAGTACTGGTCCATGAACCGGCGGTCACCGGTCAAAGATGTAATTGAACGCGGACAAAGATGTAATTGAAAAATTAAAAAATAGCTTATGACAACGTTGCATCATCCCATCCATTATATAAATTATATGAAGACAAGCCCTGCAAACACGAGATTATTTGGGATACTATGCCAAGATATGGTCGCTGATTATAAACGACTATTATCGCATGCTGCCATACGTTGGTTGTCAAGGGCCAATCTGTTGATGAGAGTACATAATTCAGTTCAGGGATGAGATCCCTATATTTCTACAACAAAACCAACAATCTATGTCAGAACTATTTCAAAACATAAACTGGATAGCCAAATTAGCTTATTTGACACATATTTGTTGCATTTTAAATGATCTTAACTTATCCATGTAAGGAAGAATGTCATCTTGTTTTACAATAGCAGACAATACGATGGGTTGAAACGAAAACTAAAAGTATGGAAGATTCGTGTTTCAAAAGATTGCCAAGACATTTTTCACAATTTGGCTGATATCATTCACGAAGGAGGAGATGAGCTTTATATGACGTCTTTGCACGATTTAATCAGTTTTAATTTGACAAATTTATCAGAGCGATTCGATTTCTATTTCCCAACAGATGACGATCCACGAAAGGGAAAAGGATGGATACGAAATCAATTTTTGGCATGGAATGATATATCAGTTAATTTGGAAAATAAAATATTTGATCTGACTGCAAATCAAGAATTGAAAAATTCTTTGGAAACCACAACTTCACTTGCGTCCTTTTGGATCAAATTGAAAGCAGAATTCTCAGATCTTTATGAATTTGCACTGAAAACTCTTTTACCATTTGCATCAAGTTACCTTTGCGAGACTGGTTTTTTAACTATGAGTTTAATTAAGACAAAACTTCGTAATTGTGTGAATATTCATGATCCATTACATGTGGAATTGTATTCGATAAAACCACAGCTGTATGTTATCTAATAACAAACAAGATCATACATGTCTCATTAGTTTTTTTTTCCATTTTAATTTTTCATCTTTGTCTATGTATATTTATATTGTATTTCTTTGAATTCAATAAAATAAATTTTACTACTTATATTTTATTTTATTTTTATTTGTTCTACTATTTTTCACTCATATATGTTTGTACATATATAACCTCTTTATTTTAAAATATGATGCTGGTGCGTGAGAATTACTGAAAAATATATACTGGTCCGTCAACTGAAAAAGTTTGAGTAGCACTGGTCTAGTATATGCTTAAGTCAGTTCGTTTTGGCGCATAGATAAAGGGCCGGGCCGCACCGCCCAACTCGCGAACAACTTTGTTGACGAGTTTTGTCGCTGGAAAGTCTGCGTGTGCGGCCTTCTTTCAACTCGGGGACGAGCTGAGACGGCCGCACGTGCTACTTGTTTTTTAACTATAGATATCAAATAAAATACAGACGTACAAATCCGCATTTAACGCGCACAATACGCATTTTTGTGTTAATTATAACAATTTAAATGAAATTTTTCTATCCACTAATCTATCCACCGCCACTGGTTTCCACATCTTTATTATTTCAAGACAATAAAGTCTTACTTACCGTTCAGTCTTATCTATTGTAATTTATTAATGATGTTTTCAACATCTCTATTATTTAAAATGTTAATTTTACACGACACAGGCACATCCTGTCTATTTAAAATAATATATATTAGAGATTTCAATATGATACAATGAGTAAAGACGATACAGTTACAGGACCTGTTTAGAACTCTTTGTTCAGAAGATTTGTTGCAGCGGCTGTTTAAATCTTCGTACAACTCTATGCAAGTGTTGCACGTGTCGAAAGTCCTCCAAAACCACTGTTTATGTATTGTTAAATACACAAGGACACTGTTATTTATATTATCCACATAATTTGTAGACCACATTTTTTTTTAATTTTCTCCAACTAATTGTATTTCGTCTCTTATTCCTCGATCTCCGGCAAATTCCATTGGTATATTGTTGTTATTTCAAATTAATGTTTATTGTACTCGATAGATTTAACAAACTTATTACGTGCAATAAATGATATCTGAATCAAATTTCAGTTCAATTACCTCAATTAATTGAGAAATTATCAACGAATGCAATTAATTGAGAAATGATCTCATAGATTGATCATTCATACAATAGAGGCATGTCATAGATTGCTCACAGTATGGTGTTGAATCCATTTAATTCGACTACATAGTTGCATGAATCGGCGTGCGTTGACGAGTGTTTTTTTGTATGGAGTCGCTCGTTTTGTTGATGGGTCCGGCATATCTCCATCCAAAACTATACATTTTGAAGGATCGTGTCGGTCTTTCAGGTCATAAAATCCATGCAACCAGACCCAATGGGTTCAACTGATATCAACCGTCGTCGGACTTTATTACCCGAGAGACCGACATGTTGCAGGGTGCGGCCCGATGAAATGTAACCCCATACAATGTGTATGGGATCGGTCATTTTTCAACTTTAGAACGACACGTCGCGTCAACCAAGTTGTTCGCGAGTTGAGCGGTGCGGCCCGACCCCGGCTTCAACTGATATCAACCGTTGTCGGTTGTATTATTGTATTATCTTAGTGTATAAATAATTAAAATAAATTATTAATTAAAATATATTATAAATTGTCGTTAATGTATTATCTTAGTGTATAAATAATTAAAATAAAAAAAAAAAACTAGAAAAATAATAAAACACAATTTTATTTTATTAATTATAACGTTAATTTACATAACTTTATCTCTTACAATGTTGATTTTATTTTATTATTACATATGTATGAATTAATATAAGATACATTATTACATATTATTTTTAAATATTCCTTTATACTTCTTTACGCTGATGATTTAAAAATTTATAAACCTATATACACCATAGACGATTTTCATAAGATACAAGAAGATCTAGATAGATTCTCTATATATTGTTTAAATAATGATCTTTTTATTAATCTAGAAAAATGCTCTATTTTAAATTTCACTAGAAATAAGTCAATTATTACTAATCAATATCAATTAAATCATTCAATCCTTAACACGTCATCTTCTATTAAAGATCTTGGTGTAATACTCAATAATAAACTAGATTTCTCTGAACATATTTCTTTTATTACCAACAAAGCATTTAAATCTCTTGGATTCCTACTCCGCTCAACAAAACCCTTTAATGATCCTTATGTACTAAAATTACTTTATTTTTCCTTTGTAAGGTCTCACCTTGAATTTGCCTCAATTATCTGGTCACCTTTTTATTTATCCCATATTAATTGTATTGAGAAAGTTCAACTTAAATTTATTAAATCCTTACGCTACCTTTTTCCTACCTATACCCATTCTACTGTTTCCGACATTTTAAAAATCCTTTCTTTTAACAATCTTTCTGTCAGGCGACGACATACTGATGCTATATTCTTCTTTAAGCTCATAAATGGTTTCCTTGATTGTTCTGATTTACTGAATAAGGTTAATTTCAGAATCCCAGTTCGATACTCTAGACGCGTTGCACTCTTTTCACTTGATCCTTTCAATACTACGTGTACCAAATAGAATGACTAGATGTAATGAGCTCCTTTACATACCTAATACTTTTTCTAATTATGGAAGAAGCTCATTCATCTGGCGTGCAAGCTCCACCGTCAACACATTAATTTTAACAATTTCTTTGTTTGACTTATTTAATATTAATGCTATACAAGCTAGAGTAATTATTGCAAATTTGTTTTTCGATGATTAATTTTATTGAAAATTTACGATTGTGATTATGAATTTTTATTTTGATGTATTTATTTTGTCTTTTTGTTTTTTGTTATATATTATATTATTTTTATTATTTCATAATTTTTATCATATTATTATTCTTATTATTTTGATATTTTTATTATACTGTTATTTCTATTTTTTTTCTTTTTGTTTTCTTTAACTATCTTACTCTATTATCATTTTTGTTTCTTATTTTAAATGTTTGAGCTTTTCTTTTTTTTACCTATATGTGAAAATTATTAATGGTTTACTTAACATAATTATATTTTTTTACTATCAATCTATGTAACTTAATAAACTGTAAATTTTCCAAAAAAAAAAAAAAATTCCCAAAAATATTTTTATCTGCAGCGCGTTTATCGTATGTTTAACGGAGAGCTGAATGAGGTTGATCTGTTTGGTATTTCCCTACATCAATTCAGGTCTAACATCAAGAGAATCTTGACCGATTGATTCATTTTTTCTCCTATTCTATTTTTCCAATATTTCCATTATTTTTATACTTTAGTTTAGTTATGTAATGTGCTATTTAATCATATTATAGCTTTCATTCATTTGTTTATTTTGTATTTACCTTTTTCATTTGTTTTATATTTGAAAATTTCAATTTCTTCTTATATTCTATCTTATAACCTTTTCCAAATATTTTAATACTATAGTTTAATTATGCAATGTACTACATATTTTGTCATGCCTTTATTCTTTACTTTTTAATTTGTTTTCCTTATATTTATCTTTTTCATTTTTGTAAAAATCTATTATTGGACTCGGATGTTACATATATTATTTATTTACTTTTTGTTTTTTTTATACCTATCTCTGTACATCCTGTCTGTTGATTTTTCAATTAATAAAATAAAATAAAAATATCCCTTTAAAAAACGCGTGCCATCTAAAGTGGAGACAGACATTCCGGTTCTTTATTTTGTTCAGAAATTTTCGGCCGTGGAAAAATTTCTCTGGTTTTTGTGGACGTTGGTTTAATTGACAACAAGGCTTCAAATAAGCACTGTAAATCATCTGTTCTATTGCCCATCGATTCAAATATACTAAATTCTTTCTCCATTAATAACTGTTTCTATTTTACAAAAAAAAACATGAAAAGTAAACCTTTTTGGTTTATCAAAAATGAAAAATATTCTTAAATCTTTTTGCATGCCCACGTCTTACGCCGATTCCCACGTCTTTCTTCTTATCGGAGATGTTTCTATAATCACCAAAGCAAAGAAACCACCGCCGGCCGGGTAAAGTAATATAAATAAATAGTAATATATAAAAAATAAATAGTAATATATAAAAATAAATAGTAATAGAAAAAAAGTCAGGTCAAAAATTACGGTGTATGCATTCAGAGGATAATCGAGTATTTCTAAAGATTGACGCGTTTGCAATGTTCAGGTCAAAATAAGATAAGAAAAGGTACGTTAGAAAGTTAGAAATCATTCCCAGACCCCTTCTACGTAGTATGAACTAGGGTGTCTGACCCGGGTCGACCCGGGACAGACTTTCCCGGGAATTCACGGAATTTTTGTTGTCCCGTGTCCCGGGAATTCTTATCTCGAATCCCGGGAATTGGATTTTAAAAAATTTTGAAAATATACAACATTTTCACGTCTGCTCGAAGGGAAATAATAAATCAAATACACAAAGAATTGTAAAATATTCTCAAAGGTTTGTTGTTTAGCACTAAGTACAGCGCATTCCCCGAACGTGGAAGTTTTATGAGCGGTTCTGTGCGTTTGGGCAAAATAATTTCTTGTAATTCTATTTTTGGAAAATCTCAATACCGAAGGACTTGACCTTACCGATGAATTATTCCGAGAATTGAAAATCAAAATCGAAGTAAGAGGAAGCCTGAAACTGATTTTTTTAACACAAATTTTAAATAATTCTAATTTTATACCGAACAAAGCATTCTTGAGTGTTGTAATAAAACCGAATTTGTATCCTACGGTGAAATTAATTGCCGTTTAGGGCTTCGCCCCCCTTAGTTAATGCCTTTTAGGGCTTCGCCCCTCCGCGCCCCCATGATTAAATGCCGTCTAAGGCTTCGCTCCCATGATCAGTTGCCTTTTAGGGCTTCGCCCCCCACGCCCCCAAGATTAATTGCCGTTTAGGGCTTCGCCCCCCTTAGTTAATGCCTTTTAGGGCTTCGCCCCTCAGCGCCCCCATGATTAAATGCCGTCTAAGGCTTCGCCCCCATGATCAGTTGCCTTTTAGGGCTTCGCCCCCCGCGCCCCCAAGATTAATTGCCGTTTAGGGCTTCGCCCCCCTTAGTTAATGCCTTTTAGGGCTTCGCCCCTCCGCGCCCCCATGATTAAATGCCGTCTAAGGCTTCGCCCCCATGATCAGTTGCCTTTTAGGGCTTCGCCCCCCGCGCCCCCAAGATTAATTGCCGTTTAGGGCTTCGCCCCCCTTAGTTAATGCCTTTTAGGGCTTCGCCCCTCCGCGCCCCCATGATTAAATGCCGTCTAAGGCTTCGCCCCCATGATCAGTTGCCTTTTAGGGCTTCGCCCCTCCGCGCCCCCATGATTAATTGCCGTCTAGGGCTTCGCCCCCCTTAGTTAATGCCTATTAGGGCTTGCGCCCCATGAGGCTGGGCCCCCCGGGCCCCCTTCGGGGCCCCACGGGGCTGCGCCCCTTGTGGCGCCCCCTTTTGAGCCCCATGGGGCTGCGCCCCATGAGGCTGGGCCCCCCGGGCCCCCTTCGGGGCCCCACGGGGCTGCGCCCCTTGTGGCGCCCCCTTTTGAGCCTCATGGGGCTGCGCCCCATGAGGCTGGGCCCCCCGGGCCCCCTTCGGGGCCCCACGGGGCTGCGCCCCTTGTGGCGCCCCCTTTTGAGCCCCATGGGGCTGCGCCCCATGAGGCTGGGCCCCCCGCGCCCCCTTCGGGGCTTCACGGGGCTGCGCCCCTTGTGGCACCCCCTTTTGAGCCCCATGGGGCTGCGCCCCATGAGGCTGGGCCCCCCGGGCCCCCTTCGGGGCCCCACGGGGCTGCGCCCCTTGTGGCGCCCCCTTTTGAGCCCCATGGGGCTGCGCCCCATGAGGCTGGGCCCCCCGGGCCCCCTTCGGGGCCCCACGGGGCTGCGCCCCTTGTGGCGCCCCCTTTTGAGCCTCATGGGGCTGCGCCCCATGAGGCTGGGCCCCCCGGGCCCCCTTCGGGGCCCCACGGGGCTGCGCCCCTTGTGGCGCCCCCTTTTGAGCCCCATGGGGCTGCGCCCCATGAGGCTGGGCCCCCCGCGCCCCCTTCGGGGCTTCACGGGGCTGCGCCCCTTGTGGCACCCCCTTTTGAGCCCCATGGGGCTGCGCCCCATGAGGCTGGGCCCCCCGGGCCCCCTTCGGGGCCCCACGGGGCTGCGCCCCTTGTGGCGCCCCCTTTTGAGCCCCACGGGGCTGCGCCCCTTGTGGCGCCCCTGGCGGGGCCCCATGAAACTACTCGCTTTGCGCCCCCGCGGGGGTGAATCCATTGAAACGAAAAAAACAAATCGGCGCCCATGGATCGAAAAAAAAAAAATCGAATCACGTGTTCGATGACGTCACCGATCTACGGACGACGACGACGACGACGACGAAAACGACGAAAACGACGAAAACGACGAAAACGACGAAGACCAAGGATATTTACATACATACAAAGTCTCTTTCCAAATTATAGATTAGATTTTTTCCTGCTAATAGATATATGTACATATTATGTATTGTTTACTTTTTAGAAATAAATAAATATTTTTTTTATTAATAAAAAATATATTAAATTGAACATGTGTCCCGGGATCCCGGGAATCCCGGGAACGATCCCGGGCTCCGTCCCATGTCCCAAGAATTGAAAAAGTCCGGGAAATCAGAAACCCTAGTATGAACCCGGGCTTTCTATTGTAGGTCAGTGGTTGTAAACTTTTTGAAAATATTAAAAAAAAAATGTTTTATAAAATTTCTCGAGAAATGACAATACTCAATTTGGCATTTTTTTTCGAGAAATTCTCGAGAAAAAATTTTCGAGAAGGAACACTAGTCTGAGCGCACTCGTATCGTGTCAACCCGGTATTAAGCACTGAACGAGTTTCATTAATACCCGTATTGCATGACCTTTCACGAATTGAATCCTTCATGTTTGTATGTAAACGAAAATATATACACGCATATACACAACGAAGGCATTTTTTTTAAAGACATGACTATCAAACGAAACCAGAAAATTCTCAGCGTACTTCATAATTTAGTGGGGCGTAACGCACAAAGCCTAAATTCCAAACAAACTTAACACCAAATTGCAGGTAAAAGCGTGGTCGTCCATCGTCGACGGTTGAACTTATTAGAGCTTTAATTATTTCGGTTCCGTTCGACGGGGTGACAAAACAAGCGGAGCTTTCATCCAGAGCTTGGAGCTTTTATGCCGAGTAATTAAAAAAAATATAACTGCGCTGCTGGCTGTTCGTTTTGTGAGCAAGTCGTCTCTATGTGGTGCCCCCGTGTGACGTACGAGCAGAATGGCGGATTCCAACTGCGCCTTGTTGTTCTCCAACCCTACTTTTTAATGATGGGGAAAAAACTGAAAAAGTGAAACAGGTTGTTTTTTACAACGAATGCGACCCACCATTGTTTCGACCGTGCCGTTTCCTCCAACCTTCCCCTCTCTGTCTCGGTACAAGTGCTTCGCCTTTTATTCGTTGTTTTTTTTTCTCGTTCCATGTCCGCCCTAGTATTGAGAGGTCATCGTAATAAGGTTCAAATTGTTAAAATCGCTACTGAAAAGTGGTTTTGCTGTCAGATTTCGTTCTGAAAATTTCGGTTGTGGCCGTGGGATGTCACTTTGCCGTCACATTTGCGCGGAAAATTTCGAGCCAAAACTGAAATAGTATGTAATGGTGTGCGTGCAAAACCAGCAGACTCATCAAAATTCAATTATATATTTATATGTATAATAACAGAGTAGAATCAGCCGAAATCAGTTTGATACTATAGAATAATTGCAGTTAGATCCAGTTTGTATATGAAGTTAAAAATTTATTTGTTTTTAAATGATAACTTTGAAAATATATATTCTTCAGAATTTGGTGATTTTATTTGTCTTTCCTGTCATAAAAAAATATTTCCGTAAAAAATTGTTAAAATCACCAATGGATCAAAAAATTTTAATTGTGTATATTTGATTCATCAGTGCTAAGAAGGTCACCGTAAAACTCAACGATCAATTTTGTGAAAATTATTCATCGTAAGTACATACATATATGAAACATCGTTACTAAAATATAATATTATCGATTTTTTGCTTACTAACTCTAAATATAAATCTCAAAAAGAATAATTAAAACCAATATTTTTTCAAGCATTCTGGTATTATATATGTATATTTCAAATTTGAAAGCAAGATTCATAAATTACACGTTTGATACTTTATGTAGGCGAAAATAATTTGCGTTGTTTTGGCAAATAATTATATAAACAAATTAATTGAGCATAATTTATTTTTTAACTAATAAGAAATGTTCAATAACGCATTTTGTTATTTAAGTTGAAAATTAATAAAGCTGTTTTATTTAACCAAAAAAAGGGAAAATGAAAATAAAAAATCGTTGAATTGTATGTATATGTACAACCGAATAAGTGTTTGATAAAATGTTACCATAATAACTTTGTTATACATTTATATAAAGACGCTAATCTGTGTGTGTGTCCTTAACGCTAGCCGAACATAATGAATCGATAAAAAGCTTAAACTTTGTATAAATTCATTTCGTCGAAACTTCATTGCGGCGGTGTCGAACCCGTGATCTCAAAATATCCTCATATACATAGGTCTAAACTGAGCTTAACGGTCTCTAGCATCACACCAAAGCCGATTCATCAATTTGCCTTTTTTTTAAACATGAAATGAAATTTCGTTCTCGCCATATAAAAATCCGTAAAAAAACTATTTTTTTTATTTTCATATAAAACAATTAAATATACATTTTTAATTGAAATTATTGAAATTTATATTTTAACGATATTTGAAAAATAAAATTAATTCCAGAACGCCGAGTTGAACCTACCCCATCGCGCGCAAAGCAGTGTACGCTGACCATAACACTACGGTCCCAATAGAAAAAAATGCTCTAAATAACATTAATATTCAATGAAAGTATGGGGAACCAATCACAGCTGAGTATTCGGTGCGTAGTCGCGTATCTTCGGCAGTTGTCGTCAGTCGTCAGCAGTCGGCAGTCTGATTTGATGTTTGATTTTAGCATGGGAATTAGGGGGCGTACCACTTCGTAATCCGTAATTTCTAATTCGTGTATCAATTCCTTTCTGAAACCACCCGTTTCGATTTAGATTTGCAGTAGCCTTGGAGCGATAGCCCCAGGGCGGTGGCGGCCGTCTAGGGGCGGCCGTCTAGGGGCGACCGCCTAAGAGCGGCAGCCGTCTATAGGCGGCGGCGGCTGCAAGGGCACGGAGGGGGGGAGGTGGCCGGGGTGTTTCAGTTCCGGATCCCGATTACTGTTTCAATTCCGGATCCTGCTTTCTTTTTCAGTTCCAGATCCTGATTCCTTTTTCATTTTCGGTTTTGGATTCCTTTTAGTTCTAGATACCAATCTCTGTTTCAGTTCCAATTCCCAATTTTTGTTTTAGTTCCGCTTCCGATTAATTATTACTATACGTATTGTAACTTTATTTTTAATCATGTATCAATTTGTTTCCGAAACCACCCGTTGAAATTTCAACGGGCATACAACTAGTAATATATAACCAGCAATATACATATCTCAGTGGTTAGCGTATAATGCTTTTAAATTAAGGTTCAATCCCTGGCCCGGCGTTGCTAGCCGATCTTGGATGTACATAAATATGTGTTTCCGGGTCGATCGTTTCCTATCACGAGTTTTTCAATTTATCTGGTTTCATACTTGAAACGGTTCCAAGCAAATTGGCAACCTTTTCTTTTTTTGTCGCCATTATTTGAATATAATTTTAAATTTATTTCTCGCAAATTCACCGCATATCGAATTTGTTGATATTCAAGTATTCTTGCCTACACTATATGTAGACTTGTGTTTCTACATATTTCGAATTTGTTAATTATACTAGTTTGTCTATATGTAGATAACTTAATTGTGCTGTATAATAATAGCAACTGTATTATAATGTTTGAAAAAAAAAATTACTCGCCAGGATGGCGCCTGGTATACCTACATATCTAATATATAATTTCGAAAGAGACTTTGTAACTACATATATACATATGTATATTGTTGATTCGTAAATCCGTGACGTCATCGAACAAATGAATATTCACATATTTAAATAGAATAAACTATTCAAATAAATTAAATAAAATGTTTACTATTAGATTGGCCATGTTTAAGCGATTTATATTTCAAATACAGAGTGAAGGTGGGCAAAATCACTAGTTATATATGTACATATAAAACTGAATTATAGTTCTGTAATTCGTTTTAGATTGGCTGCCGTCAAATATGTTTCTGATTGGCTTTATTGGTCAAAAACGTTTTTGATTGGTTGGTTGTTAAATAATATATTTTTTTGTCGATTCAAGTAATTTAATAAAAAAACAAATGAAAATTATTTTCATGGTTTTCATTTCATTTCCATTTACCGAGCAAAGCCGGGTAGAATGTATATAAAAATAAACAAATAATAATATTAACTGATTGTTAATATTATTATTTGTTTAAATATGTTGATCAAATGTGTTAATATTGTATAATGAATACATGTATACCGCTATATTCATTAAAATTAATAAATAAAATCACTAAATTGCCAACGATGTAGTTGGCATATAGAAAGCTCTACCATCCAATTTATATTTTTAAATAAAAAAATACGCAGACACACAGAAAAACACATATTTTTTCTAGATAATCAAAACGTGACCAGTGATCGATTCTGAGCTCAAATCAGTCAAAATCTTGAGTTTGAATTTTCGCATGATCGCAAAACTTCATCTATTGCTACTACGTACATGTACATAGATAAAGTAAATACACGATGGTCAATTTAAACTCTTTGAAGCACAACAATTCGATCACACCGAACCTTTTCATGTACGGCATGTGTAATTACGGGATGTATATATGGGATACACGTGTATACGGCCGATGGAATCGAGGCATGGGAAATAGACGGATAGTCTTGCAAAATAAATAAAGCGTTGTTTGCCGTCGCCGTCGCCGTTGAGGGATGATGATTGTCTAAATAACTTGGCCGAGTGGACAATGGGTTAGCTGGATTTGTTTGTGGTGGTAAATTAATGGCGAACGGTCCCCGGCTGGTTGTCTGTTGACACAACACTCATGGCGACGCGCCGCGGTAATTTCCCAAAAGCCACGGTAAAATCCGACACGGGAAAAACTCTATTTGCGATCGCGAACGCGCCTTGAAAAAGTCAATTGGAAATATAGTCTTCTTTTATACTTTTGATGTGAAAAAAATTCAAGACTGTTAAACAAATGTTGTATGTGGTTAATGATTTATCTATTTAATTATTTATTTAAAAATATCTATTTTTCCAATATTTCCAATATTTTTATACTTTAGTTTAGTTATGTAATGTGCTTTTTAATCATATTATAGCTTTCATTCTTTTCCTTTTCATTTGTTTATTTTGTATTTACCTTTTTCATTTGTTTTATATTTGTAAATTTCAATTTCTTCTTATATTCTATTTTATAACCTTTTCCAAATATTTTAATACTATAGTTTAATTATGCAATGTTCTACATATTTTGTCATGCCTTTATTCTTTACTTTTTAATTTGTTTTCCTTATATTTATCTTTTTTATTTTTGTAAAAATCTATTATTGGACTCGGATGTTACATATATTATTTATTTACTATTTGTTTTTTTATACATATCTATGTACATCCTGTCTGTTGATTTTTCAATAAATAAAATAAAATAAAATGATTGTACATACGCAATCGTACATACAAGTACAAATTTTGTAAACAATCATTTTCAACAATTAAATAAGATAAATTGGCAAAATCTGATTGGAAATGATCGACCAGCACCACCACAGTGCTTTTGGCGTGGAATTTCAAAATCTAGTTTATCTGTTGTATAACATAATAAATTGTACAAGAACAATACTGAATACATAAATCTGGAAAAAAAATTCTCCAATTATTATAAAAATATTGAATCTTTAAAAAGAATTAAATTTAAGTGTGCCAAAGGCCTTTTATTGTACACAGCTTATATTATTATTATTTCATAGTTATAGTGGGAGAAAATAAATAATTTAACATTCATAAGATTGTTTTATGCAAGGTTACGCCCAAATCTAATATATTATTTCGAAAGAGACTTTGTATGTAAGTATGTAAGTATGTAAGTATGTAAGTATGTAAGTATGTAAGTATGTAAGTATGTAAGTATGTAAGTATGTAAGTATGTAAGTATGTAAGTATGTAAGTATGTAAGTATGTAAGTATGTAAGTATGTAAGTATGTAAGTATGTAAGTATGTAAGTATGTAAGTATCTAAGTATCTAAGTATGTAAGTATCTGAGTATGTGAGTATATAAATATGCAATGTTGGTTGGTACATCGAAAACAAATGGAATATATTATTTAAAATAAAAAAACAAATGAATATTTACTATTAGATTCGCCGTGTTTAAGCTGTTTATATTACAAACACTGAGCGAAGCCGGGTAAAACAACTAGTTAACTATAATACAAAGTTAAAACAAAGCAACGGGAGTACCGAACAATAAACCACCTTTCACAATTAAAATTAAATAATAAATCAACAATTACGAAATCTGCATTTAGTTTACAGACACAGCAGCAAAGAAACATAACGTCTCAGACAGACACTTGAGCAAGGTAAATGAGCTCGAATGAATATTTAATACATGTTTTTGCACAATCCGAATCCGCTAGACTGTATTTCGATGCGTATTTACGGACATCACCTTCAAGTAGAGAGAGAAGCAAGGGTGGGTGGAGGGCCAGAGGGGAAAACGGGGTCGGTAAGGATACCCGTGAATTTTTTATTCGGCCATTGAATCTGCAATGCTTACTATGGTGAGCGGGAGAGGGAAGCACTGGTGTTAGAGCAGAGCTTTTCAGATTGAAAGCTCGCAGCTACGGGACGACTCTTTGAGCTTGCACGGTTTTATTTGCTCAGGCAAATCGAAATTGCCGGTCGGCAAACGGGTAAGGGTGTCTTTAACTCCTATCTCACCCTGCGTTCCATTTCGCATCAAGCCTCCCCCTCACGCCGTCCTAGGATTTCTCCCTTCGATGTCGTTGTGACCGAATACCAGTTACTGTAACTAAAGTGTGAAATTCACACTGCCAATGTTCAATGATATGAAGTTTTCCGGCCCAGACTCATTTATACAGATCACGATGGGTGTACATATAAAAATGTTTTGGAGTTTGTGTCGGAATTGGAAGCTTATGTGTGTCAAAACTTTGTGTGGTTTAATATGTCAAACTCGTATTTAGTCGTGTCTGAAGTTTGAGAAAGGTAACGAACGATTCGACGGATCTGTTTAGAAATATGTACATACATATGTGTGAATAGTTTTTTCTAATATAATATTGATTTTTGATTTTTAGGATATTATGATGTGCTGCTAAGATATTATGATGTATTTGCTTCCGCATCCAGTCCCACACATTTGGCATCAACAAAAAAAAATTCAAATCGAAACAGATAGTGAACCATGAGGAGAGTGGGAATGGACAGGAGCGGCGATGCGGAGCGTGCGTGTGAGCGCGTGTTCGGCATCGGAGTCGGTATAGAGAGGAGCGGGGCTGTGACTTGGGATGGGGCGATTCGTATCGGCGACGCACTATCATCCAACTGTCAAAAATGATAATTTCACTAATAGGAGCCAGTGAAAATGTAATTGGATATAATTTATTTGAACTATACCCAGTGAAAATGGGTATATATAGTTCAAACTATAATTATAGTTTGAAAAGTTCAGGAAACTGGTTATGATTTCACTGAATCGTCAGTTAAATTATAATTTCACTGTGATATATTTATTTTACGGGCATAAAAAAGCTTTGAACTATTTTTTTTGTGCCCGTATGCGGAAAATATTCAATTGAAATGTGTTCAAATATGAAAACCTATATATAAAATTAATTTAATGTTAAATTAAATTTAATAAACCAGTACTACGTAATTAATAATAGACCGAAAATTTGGCCCAAGCTTATTGTACTATTCGCTCTTGTGCTGGACGATGGGTGAAATTATAAAAGTTGTTTTAGTCTGTACATGGCGTCGGGTCACCAACCAAAGTCGGATTTGCAAAGGGGCCCAACTTTATCGGGTCCCTCAGGAGGGCTCTAGGGCTAAGTGGGACGATTGATGGAAAACCCACGGGAAATAAATGCTGCCAATCATGGTTTATATCCTCTCCCTCTTTCAAGGCTACCCCACGACGTAGACGTGTTCGACGAATAGAAAAAAAAATGAAAAAATCCACAATCAATGAATTGTATCGGGAGATAAATAAGTTTTTTTTTCTATTATTATTTTTATGTTCGTGACACATTTTTTTCAACGGCTGTTGTGGATTGAAGCGACTGTGATGAAATATGAAATAATAAAAGAGTACGTTTTGAATCGTCCTACGGCAGGGCTTTCAGACTAATATACGTCCATTGTTCTATCGGTACTCGATCGTAAAATATCTATTCCATTAAAATAATATTTTATCTTGACTCGACTATATATTTTTGTCCGATCCAATTTTATTTCAACAAATAGGATATCCAAAGCAAATAATACAATATAAGTATAATATAACTAAAGCTCAAAATAAATGAAAGAAATATCATAAAATATACTTCTTGATACAGTACTCTTGTATAAATAAATGAAACTATACGTACATACAACATAACTTATGAAACTTTTTATTTCTGTAGTTTTGCACGAAGATAGTTTTAATTGATGCATAAGCACTCTAAAATTGTATTAGATGAATTTTAAAGTTTCTTACAACATCGTTTATTCTCGCATTTGTAATATACACATAGTGTAAAATGATATGATAAATGACAATTTACGTTATCTATTACGGGTATTATTCTCACGTTATTCAACTACGCCTACATGTGAATACTAATGATAGTATGGTCTGAGGTCAAACGTAAATTCAATCTATTACCTTATTGTACTCAAAAGCTCAAGCGACTAAATATTAAATTATATTATCAAATTAATTTAACATTAATAGCACGCTTTGACGTCTAGTATTAATCAAGCGTAATTATCTTCATCTCTCCAGATTACATTTTTTTTATTCTTTGGTCTTTTGATTAGGCAATATAGCCGCTTGAATTATTTTTTCCACATTGAGAAGATACGCATCTTCATTTCCGTCGTCGTCCATTAATTTCTTTTTCAATCTCTTTTATTTTTTTAATTCGATGAAAGTTCCACCTTGAAAAATATTAAAAGCGCGCTTTCGAGACGACATTTAATTCCGCCAAACGGATTTAAATTTACAATCAAATGCTGAGGTAGTTTTAACGAATGACGTTGCTGTTCCCGATGGTGAAATTCGAGTGGACAAATGGCGACATCGAGTGTTGGCGAATTTCATCTGACGTGAAGGACCGCTGTTGCCGAAATGGTGAAGATTTGTCTCAAGCACGCATCTCCTTTGCCACCCCCTCGTTGCTCACCAGACGTCTACTTCCGGTCCGGGGAATATAAATTCCGGTTCACGCCGCTTAAGCGGATAGTCTTTGTTACTTTTCTGTCCTACTATAGTACAATATTTTTCTATAAAACGTATTGTTCGGATTTAATGAAATACCTTTGTACATACATATGTACAAATATACTGCACATACATATGTACACATATACTGTACACATGTACAAACATATATATATATATATATATATATATATATATATATATATATATATATATATATATACATATATAATATGTATGTATGTATATATTTTTTTCAGCTAGGTAAAAATATGAAAACATTAATTTTTAAAATTTGATTGTAAACAGAAGTTAATTTTTAGCCGCTGGTCTTTTATTTCATCAATTTAATATTTAAGATTTAAAAAATAGTGAAAAAATCCAAATTAAATATTTTTTTCATCTATGTACATACATAATATGTATATCGCGTAATAGTATATCGCGTCTTTAGAGCTAAAAATTACTAAGCTAAAAATAAAAGATGACCTATGAAACCAATGATGATGACATGAAGAATCAATTATGTAATTATGTAGTCAGTGATTTAAAATTAATAAATCAATTTCAACTGTAACTGTATATGGAAACTGTATTAGTGTTTAATTAAACTTTAACAGGTGGTTTTGGAAAGAAATTGATTTATGATTTGCAATTAAGGTAAGACTTATTGCACTAGGTGCATTTTACTGCTAAAAAGAAATTGCCGGTGTTTTGAAAAGTGGTCCGTCCGCCAATGTGCTTTGAAAGTTTAAATTTAATCAGGCCAAACTCTTTTGCTATAATATATTATTTAAAAATAACAAAAAAAACTGCTTAAAATAAAAATACGTAAAGAATGCACATTTTGCTTGTATGATACAAACATGCGAACGAAATTTTTTCGTTTAAAAGCTTAGCGGTTTTTCATTTATCTTTCAGCCGAAATTCCGTTTTTCCAATTAAATAATCAATTTAATTTCCTAGGAGCTTTGTAAGTACGCAAACACATTCTCAATATATCGATAATTCCACTCATTCCTTTGATTATTACAACTCAAAGTGGAACATACAGGTACATACATACATATAATGTGTATAATATTTCACATTCACACATACATACATATATGTGTGTTCGTGTAAACGAACGCGAATAGTGAATACCTGGCGACTAATTAAACAGCCTTTTCATGGTACAACCGGCGAAAATTTTTTCATGCCACTGCGCTCTTCACATCAAAGACATAAATTTTCGAATGGAAAGCAATTTTCCGTATCCACATTCCGCAAAGCAAACGATTAGAATACGAGCGAGTGGAGAGAGAGAGAGAGAGAGAGGGGGAGCTTTTCTGCGCGAATTCCGCATGTTTTGGCACAAAAATGGCCAAACGGAAAATCCGCACAATTCGCGCGGAATGCACGACTGAAATAAATATTATTAAAAAAATATCTATACACATTATATGTACGTACATATCGAAATGCTTACAATTTAGAAAATTGCGGTATTATATAATAAATTTATTTTCGGTTATTTAAGACGCTAGAGCTAGACGCCGGATTTTTCGGTTTTAATCATAGCGCTGTCAAAAGGCGTAGAAGATCAAAGACCGATCACAAAATAATCGTTCGCAATTTGAAGATTGCTTCGTCTTAAAAGTCGATTTAAACTTTTTGATGCGATTGAACACTTCGGCGATTGGAAATTTTAATTCCGTTCTTTGCTTTTCGATGCTTTGCGTAATCTCACCCTAATCGATATTGTCTTGATTTGCATATTCATCAAAAAAATAAAAACAATAGTATACCGACATATATATAAAGTAAGAAGAGAAATAATGCATATTTATTTTCCCATCTTCAATTTTTTTTATCAATCAAAATTTTTGAGGAAAAGATAAATTTATTTGAATAATTACGATAGATTGTAAAAAAATGATTTCAACAGCAAGAATATCTTTTAAATTTCAAACCACACATCAATTATTTTTCGACAAAACCATTCGTTGAATATTATTCAGCATATATGCTAGTTGTGTATGTCATTTGTGTAAAAAGCACTAGTATGTTTATGTACTGTAAAACATATCAAATGAAATAAACTAAATTATTATTCTCCGAATTCAAAATAAATTTAACATATGTATATGTATATAGTAGGTAAATTGATTTTACATGAAACATGACTAAAGCCTTTTCGTTGAATAGCTATTTACTTCCGTTTCACCAAATGTGACCGCTTTCAAGTAATATTTATCGCTTTCAAATGAATGGAAACATTCGACGCTAATAATTCAACTGAATTCAATACAAACTTCGATAGAGTTTTTCGTTCCAATATAAAATTAATTTTCTCTTATACATTTGAAACAAAAAGCACCAACCTATAGGTACATACGTACATTATACATACACACATTTTGTCTAAAAATAAATATATGGATGATCTAATAGAGCGAATAGATCATGCCCTCCGAATTAATAATAATCTTGTATAATTTGATAAACCTATTTATTTTAAAATTTGTCACTCAATTATGCGGGGATTTCTGTGAAAATTTATAATAGTTTCTAAAGCGTCATAAAATTTAATTTAGCCAAATATTTTATTTATTTTTCTTTATGTAAAAGAATAACCGAACATTCCCACTCACCTTTATGTTTCACAGGAACAGGGCTACCCAAAAAATAACTCACAAATTCACAAAGCGGCACTCGAAATCGATCAGCAAGTTCTTTGAGAAAGTATTCGAGACCCGAGTGCCGGATGATTGAACATGGCCGTCGGCACCGCATTATTACTTCTTTCGCGCCATTACTTTTACTTATTGCCTGCAATATGTCCAGTGTGGCGCAACACCTGAGGGCATTCCCGCGGGATTGCGTGCGCGCACGGATTAATATCCGCAGCCAATTAATCACCTGTAATTTATGGCCGACCATCCAACGGACGCCTATTAAACCGGGTGATATCGGAAGTCGGAAAAGGGCCAGAATAAGCACCCTTCGACCCGGCTGAGTTTTCCCACCGACCCCCCTACAGAACTTCTGGAGGGGATTGAATAATTGAACGAAGCAAAAGATTAACAGTACACCCCTACCCTTTATCCAGCACCCTTTTCGCAGTTGGAAATCTTCGCGGAATTGACCCTTTGGCTACCGCAGTTATATCTTCCCTAGGGTTTTACAAGTTTCATGCCGACCACGTGTTGCCCCTCCCGTGCGTTTCCGGTTCGGTTTCTTGTTCCCGTTTATTATACCGCCGTTTGACTTTCTCTCGTTGATTGTGTTACGAGGCTTTCCTCCATCGTCTCCCACCTCCTCTCGGTGGGCTAACTTTTAAATTAGAAACTGGAATTTTGTCCAGAAGCGTCCGCGTCCGCGTCGGTTTCCTCCGTTGATTCGATTAAGCGGATGCGGAAGTTGTAAATTGTAATACGTTTAAAAAGATTTAGGACGGTTTTGGTCGGTCGGTTGGTATATGTATGTGTGTGTGTGTGTGTGTGTGTGTTTGAGGATTGATGTGGGCGCGTTTCGAAAAGCAGCCTTAAAATATCAAGGATTAAGTAATTTTATATGAAGGAATAAAATGTCATTTCTGATTGGCATTAATCTGCTGAAAATTTTGTCAATGCTTTAAAAGCTTTTAAGCTAATTTTTCCCGCAGATATCGAAAATAATTCGTTGTAAAATTGAGCAATATGAGATATTGAAATATTGAGTCAGACTTATCAGTTTAGAGATCAAATTTATAAAACAATAAATATTTTTTTACACAGGTAATGCTATAGATAAAAAATATCCAACTCAATTTATTTTCTTGAATTAGAAAAATTTTTGAAAATTCCCGAAGGAAAAATTTTAATATGATTTTTAAAAAGAAATTGACACAATTATATAAAATAAGTAAAACTTTTGATTTTCATTTTAAAAGATAAAAGTACCGTTTGTATTATTTATGTACATATTTAATATATGTTTAAACATACATATTATGTACTATTAAAACAAATCGACTCTCAATTAGGTTTACCAAATATTCGAGTATATTCAAATATCGAATATCGATTAGTTTTAGAAAGGTAAAGATATTATTAAAATTTTAAGAGAATCCTATTCTTGTACATTAAATAGAATAAAATATGCTGGAGATTGAAAATAAAAAAAATTGTTTGTTTAAAAAGTATTCGAATACACAGTTATGAGATCCCTACTCTCAATGAAATAAGACGTATTATTAATGGAAATTGTAATAGTCTTTCTTTAATGTTACATACCATATTATTCAAATCATATCAAATACCATATTTTGATTTGATTTCGTAGTAACTTATTAATAAAATAAGACATATTATTAATAAAAAATTTAATAGTATGTATGTATGTACATTCAATATGAAATTTGATAATTCTCAATAAGTTTGAAAAAAGTAGCAAATTCGAAATTTTAATGGTTTTCAAATTGAAAATTTAATGAGAGGTATTATATCACAATTATGTAAATGCGTTATACGGAATGTTTTAATGCTTTTGCGATGAAAAAATTTCAATACGAAAGATAATTTACAGGATCGCCGATTTCAAAGGTAAATAATTAAAACATAAACGCACCCAGAAAAAAAAGAAAACAACGTAAAAATAAGTTTCAAACGAGACCCGGCAAAATTGATGGTGTACGGGCTTAGGGCGTCAGCGTAACAAGAAAAACTGAGCGAGGAGACCGACGATGGGGTGGATTTCATGGAACGAGGGAAAATAAGGAGGGCAAGCGGCAGCTAGCGGTCTCGGCGTTTTTTAACAGCGGCGAAAGAGAAAGCTAATTTCATTTAACGAGTCAGTTATCCCATTCTACTCCCATTTTCCGGTCTCCTTTTATTTCTTTATACATACATACGCATTATATACATTTTAATATGTATGCGTACGCAAGTAAGACGCGGTAGCTTTATTGGGCGTATCGTCTGCGTAAGGTGGTCTGGAGGCAAAGAAACCATACACCACCCCCATCCAAAACCACCCAACCGCCCACTCACCCTTCGGGACGAAGATCCGATTTTATTACCGGTATTAAGCAAACCGCGGATTTTATTAGGGCATGCAAATTAAATGAAACGCGCAGAATGTTCGCATTTTTTAAATCCCTCAATTTACCCACTGCAACCCCCTTCCTCATTCTTTGAATTGCCGACATTATGTCGCAGTAGATATATTTATTGAGTTTGTGTTAATTTATGAATACAACCATACGGAATCAAAAAGTCAAAGGAGACTTTTTTCAGACAAGAAATGCGCTTAAAGATAATTTGTCATCTACACAGAAAAAAGACGCTCATGGGATGCTTCTTGTGACATGTTAAGATTTATGTATACAATGAAAAGTCTTTTATAAGAAGATATTTAAAATATTTTTAGTTCAAGGTGAATATGGCAATGAAATATGAGATGAGTCATAAGATCTTTGGAAACCAAAGGTCAATAGGATTATTTTAGTAAACAAATCCAATTGAATAATTTTCCAAATTGTCAATTATTTGAATGAATACCATTAATAATCATTGATTTTCAATTCGAAAAGTTTATATTGTACATACATACAAACATATGTACATATGTAGATAAATATAAGTTTTTCAACTCTGCAATATTTCTCAATAGTGTGCGACAAAATCAAAGAATGCGTAAAATCCAAGCCAAAGTGCTCAATTTGGAGAGAAATTTCCCATTTTGGCAAAGCATACGAGCAATATATTTAACTGACATACTAAATTTCTCAGGGAATACACACACACTCATACTGTCTGATTAGATTGTTTCCAATTCAAACCAGAATTTATTGCGCTATTATTGTAGATTTACGTCACTTAATAATGTTATTTTTTGACAACATGCGAACCTACTTGTTAAATCGTAATCAAATTGATAGAACTGTAACGAGATGTCTTCGACAGCTGTCAGGTGGGGATGAGAGATTGTGCTCATTCATCATGAAACATTTTTGAATGCTTTCGACAATATTTTCGATTAGATTAAAATCTGTATATATATTTACATACATAAATGTATATTTATATATCAAAAATAGCTTTTAATTGAAATATATTCGCACAGTTGTGTGTTTTTACAATAATATATATATACGTGCTATTGATTAATTTCCGTCTATCTGTTAATAATAACCGGAAATAAAAACACTGTTAATTTTGTTTTATTTCCGGCTGAAAATAATGATACATGATTTTGTATATTATAAAAGTCAACCGTGCAAGAGGTAAGCGAATTGATTGAAAATTCAAAAAGAAAATATGTGGTGAGCAAAATTAAATAATATGCCAGCAGAAATGTATTGCGCGTTAAGACCATTGCGTACGTCAAAAACTCATACATCTCTCCGACATCGGGGTGAATTCCCGACATCGAAATGTTCCCGAAGAATTCGACGCCTCATCCCGGATCTTCTGGGGGAAAGTTGCCAAGAATTCCTCCCAGAAGACTGCCGACAAATGTACCGAAATGGAGTGTAAGTGCCACGAGAAAATATTTTTTCAATAACTCTTGCGAACTTGTAGTCGCGTTCCACCGCAGCTCAATGCCACTTTTCAAATCAACTTTCAATGCGGTCTACGCTGTATTATTATACATACATATAACGTAAATATAAAAATGAGGAAAATTAAATTTCCACTCGTGAAAAGGTCGTCATTTCGAACTTTAATTGAGAGAAAACAGAGTAATTACATTTCGAAAGGGTAAGTTTGCTTGAGAACCGAGCTCTCGACCATCCGCAGAACGGCACTGCACTTCAGAAATTTAATCTTCAAACTATTACGTAAACCAACAGATACGTGATAAATTCAACCTATTTTATATAGATAATATCTTTGTCACGAAACAGTATTAAATTTATATTTATGATATATGTTGTGACTTTCTTGCGAAAAGACACCAAAGCAAAAATACATACATATTTTGTATTAAAAGGAATATATGTATAGTATGAATTAGATTGTTTTATTATATATTTTTTTCTTTAATTATAATGATTATATTATAATTAAAAGGAAATTTCTTTTGTTAATTCGTTCAATTATAATTTGATACAAGTTTAAAAGGGTAAGAAGATATGTATAAAAAGGAACATACATTCATCCACAACTTTTATAATAGTTATTTAAATATATAACTCGACATCTTATTACCATTAAATTGGCAAATCGAAGGTTCGAAAATTTTCTCAACACTATAAATTAGCTGTAACGTTCGAGTAATAGGTACAAACCTATTCCGAACACAATACATTTTCTTTATCCAGCCAGTGTATCAAAGATACGATCGCGTATTTCACGCACAGCCATTGGATGTCTCCTTGCTGAATCCAAAACCACCGCATCGCGTATCATCAATAATATATAATATATAAACGTGATATACGATTATGGAGTATGTCTGAATGATTTCAAAAGTTATGCCATTCGGATAATTCCATTTTTAATATGGAATTTCAAAAATGAAAATATCATTAATATTACTATCAACACAACGATTTACACGAAGAAATATAATACATTTTTAGCATGATGGGGTCGACGAAACCCTGGTCGATTACAATTTCACAGTACGACTTTAGAGCCTCAAATAAATCACTATAAATTTCGCGTAACATGCGAAATATACGTCGTGCGGTCGTATTACGCGCGTATGAACTGTCAACTCGCGTGAATGTAAAACGAAAATGCCACGTAACGCCAGATCTAAATGAAAATATAGGACTTGATCTGTCGAGAGGTGTACGCTAGAATTGTCAAAATGTGGGTCGCGGCTAAAACTAACCCTGGCTAACCGAACATGTCGCCATTCGTAGAGTCTATTACAAAATGTATGTATGTATAATGTGTATAATATTATTATTTCTGACAGTTGAAATCCCAATAGGGACAAGTCAAATCTAGACAAATTGAAATCTCTACAAACCGAAAAGCTAAAATTACAGTATATACATATCAATTTAAGATTTGTTAAAATGGAACGGGTATTTGCAAAATATACATATGTAGATATTTTTATCAAAGAAAAATGATTAGATTATTTTAATACATTTTTAGAATGCAAAACAAATTTACCGAAGATTTAGTTGGAATTATGAGTATGTAAAGTATTGTAGTACTGCACAAATTTACTTTTTAATTTTTAATATTTACTTTTCTCATCCTCACAAACATACAACGAGTTGTCCGGGAAAATGTTGATGGTGATCGTCGATTTGTCAAGCCATTGAGGTAGACTTAATTCGCCCTCCCCAGCGGCAGTGGTTAGAGCGAGTCACTTAAGTAGTGAAATGGAAAAGCGTGAAAAGCTATTTGCTACTCGGTAACTTCAGAAATTGAAATAGTTTGCGCAGACCGGAAATAGGGGAATATCCCCCTCGATCCACCTCGACCCACTCCCCTATTTCCACGGTCCACTGTCTCTGTCCCATTCGCCTCTATGGCGTTCGTCTCACTTAGATGAAAATTCTGTCACAGATCGTCTTTTTAGGCCAACATCCATTTAATTAAATCGCATAATCCAATAGCTAGCCGGCCTTAAATTGATATACCGTGAATGTAAAAAAGAACACAATTTCAAATATCTCAGTTGATATTTTTGATTATTTATCGTATACGTTATAATATATGTAATATATGTAGATATAGAATACCCAGAACCATACCAAGACATTGGCTATAGGACATTTTCCAAGGGAGCAAAAAACAGAAGGGCGCTCGTAGCGTGAAGCAAAACTTTCTTACGACGAAAATACAATATGAACAATACATTTATTAATCTTAGACTTACAAAGACCGTTACTTTTCACGAGGGTTAAAAGCTTATTTGAATACGATGTTAATTGAAAAAATAAAAAAAACAAAAATTGGAAAATATATGTAGATCCGAGTATTATTTATCATATGTACATATATTTTGAATGCAGTGAGCTAGTGGGATTTACAAGAATCTTATTCAAGTATTATACAAACTATGCGCACATTTCTGACAATCCAGCGACAATAGCCACGGTCGAAAGATGTTTCAATAATTTAGAATAATCAAACATTATTCGAGATCTGTAAGTAGTTAAGATCATACTTTTGATAAGAGGCTTTTGTCAATAGAACATTAACTAGTGAGTGATTAAAATTTGACGACATCATTAATGAATTTGCTCATTTAAAAGCAAGAAAAACAAAATTATGGATTCGTTTTTTTATTTGTATTTAAAGTATGAATAGCTAAATTAGTACCACGAATAAATATAATGTTTTATTGTAAATTTAAGTTTTACATTTTTATTGTTTTAAAAAAGTTAATATGTAGGTATAACGCAATTTTAATATAAATAATTTTCATTGTAAAATTATTTCATCAATTATGTTTTAGCCATACAGCTTTTAACACAAATACATAAAGGGGCGCTTATTTGATATTTGCCAAGGGCGCCAAAATCATTGGTAAGTACCGAAGAATACCAATTTATCTACTTTATTAGTTTGAATTTTTTTATAATCACACAGCGAAATTAAATTATAAATGTTATGAAAGTGCTTTTTTTTATTCGAATAAATACATATTATGAATTTGTATAACATTCAACAGAAACATCAATATACTTTATTTTAAGTCATTATGTGTATACCAATACATACATATATACATATATACATATGTAAATATGTATAACTTAAGTGGAAAATTTATCGATGCATGCTAATTAGCAATAATTTAACCTCAGGAAGGCTTATAGTCAGCCTATACCCGGCATTGCCCATGCCAAAAATCATTGATGGGCACTATTATAATTGAATAAATATTTATTTGTAAATACTTTGGTGGCAAGTCACTAGATTCAAGGGATTTGTAACTCGAATATACTCATTCGTATTGTGTACTCGAATGATATATCAGCTAGTAGTCGCGTTTGTATGTATGTATATATATTTTTTGATTGGGATGTAAAAATCAGTCTCGAGGTTGAATTTTGAATTTGGATATAAAATTTTGTCATCTTTTGATACTTCAAATATATGTAGATAAAATAAAATAGCTATTAAACTGATATACGTACATACGTATTTATATTTCAACTAAAACCGGACACTGTTTGAAAATTAATCAAAGGCGCTTGTCGAATTCATCAGACAACGGTCTAATTTTCATTTAACTTGCAGATTGCAACTGTGGACAATGCGCAAGCTTCTCATCATCCGTCTGTGCGATAACTTTGCTTTTGTTTCTTTGTATCAACGTAAATACGAACTTTACGATTAAAACCTCAAATATCAAACGAAAGACGGAATTGGGTCAATTCAATGTGAACTGTTGGCCCAGCTCCATTGTTTTCGAATCGGACTTGACAATAATTGAAAGCGATACTACTAATATATGAAATATAATAAGCTTTAACTCACCATTGTTTGACATACCATCTCGAGTACACGTTGAGTAGAATTCGTCGAATGGATGATGAGAACCGTCGTCCACTCTAGAACAATAAAAAAAAATTGATCACATCTCTGAAGATATTATAATATAATATTTTATAGTAATGTACGCAATAAAATTTCTTTATATATAATACATAATTAAAGAATTCTTATAGAAAAATGTTATATTTATCAAAGAAAAGTTTAAATTGGATTTCCCACACTCACTAGATGTTCGCTCCAGTCGATACATACACACATATATGTACATATGTATGTATATTTGACGGCATACCCTTCAACTTCTAGCTCGTAAATCTGAAATCTATTTACTAGTGCACTCGAAACAAATGATTATTATTGACAGCTGAGCGGTTATTTCCACCTGTGGATCAATCTGGAGAGGGATTTGGCTGGTAGTCGTGTTTTACGTTCAAATCGGCACGATTGCGCGCGTCCATTCCGAGCGAGTTTCATTAAGGCCGGCACTAAATAATAAGACGACCTTTTTCTGGATCGTAAATTCGCAACGGCTCGAATTCGTGATGAGAAACCCTCCCGTCTCATTACCTTCATTTTTCATTAGCCACCCCTGCAATCTATACATGCCATTCGCTCTGAGCACGTCGTAAAGCCCCCCTAACTCCCTAAAATCCACCCTTAGCATGGCCCCCCTCCTAAATCGAAAGTATTTAACGTTACATCATACTCCGTTAAGAGATATAAGTGATTGTTTTATTATTTTTAAATAATTAGGAGATATTTTTAGTAATAACATATGTATAATATATTTAAAAATAGATGATTTCTAAATATTTATAGGGAAGAACATATGTGTGTATATACATACATACATATGTACATATATACATATATGGAACATTAATTATTTCAAAGATGCTTTTCGAACTATATCTGTATAGAATAAAGTTATGGAAATGTTGATTATTGTAAGTTGTACATATGTATGTTTAATTCAAAATAAAAATAAATACCTATATTGTGGATATACATATACATACATACATACAATGTAAACTAATACAAACGTATTCCATAATAATCTTCAACGTAATTTCGAAACGAACATTCTAGTTTTGTGAGTGCTATTTAATAAGGATTATGTAGTATTATATTAATTGTATGATGAAATGGCGATTTAAATTCACTCAACTATACTCGAATACACATACATATCAACAAGTCTATTACTATTATCATATTAATATGATGGAATATTGTTTTAAGTTTTATTTACAGAGATATGAATGTTATAAGAGATTTTATAAGATTATTATTGAATTTTGAATAAATTTTAATTGAATTGAATTTCGCAGCTTTAAATAATTAATTCAGTATGAAGAACGATTATTTCAGTTGAAAATTTCAGATTTCAAAAAAATGCCGAATAAGTTGAGGAAAATTTACGTTTTCCTGCATATACATTTATTTATACATATGTTATATATTTAAATTGAATTCAATCAAAATCACTTGAAAGATTCATACGTATATTTATTGTAAGATTTTTGTAGCTCATGCTTGGATTAAACGAAACCAACTTTAAGCTTAAATCATAACCAACCAACCTTTACGCTATATTTCCCATTTTGAAAGTCTTTATCGCGCATTTTATATGGCTTGTGCCGAGATGACGGAGAAACGCATCATAACACTTTATTATTTCATAATATTGAACGCGCGAGCGCTTTAAAGCAACACTGCATAAAATACGGCAGGTGGCAAAAAAAAAAACATTTAATATACATGAATACATAGCTGTGAATATACAATACATATATGTATGCCCGTATATATTTAATTATGGGGATGAAAAAACTTTCATACCTATTTTTTATAAGAGAAACAAGGGTTTATGCTCTAGTTCTTTTGTGTTTTCTCTCTTTTTATACGCGAATAACGGCGGTATTTCATTTGGAATTATTTTATTCAATCCGTGCACAGTAGTCGCTGTCGTACAAAATAGGACTGGGAACATGTTCCCCCTTCGGATCAGATCCCCACGGTTCCCTTCGGAAAATGGAACCTTTTTCCGACCGGTTTTATTTTACCGTAACGGTGGTTGTTACCGTCCCATGTAAACATTTCATATATGCTGGAGAAATCTTTTCCTTTTCCACGCATATGATATTGAGAATTTGAACCAAGTCAGCCTTCAAATGTATGCAGCAAGGAGCAACGAATATTTTAAATGAATTTATAAACTACTCCAATAATTTACAAATTTCGACAGCTCAAATTCCATTCAATGACATATGAACATATTAGAATTTTTTTTAAAAATAAATTTCACATTTATAATGCTATTATTTAGAGATATGTATCATACATACTTCTACATGTTTTATCGTATAGTAATAATTTGAAAAATAAAGACGAGCGTACTTTAATAATTCAATTGAATGTTTCAACTATACAAACATCAAAACGATAAAGTAATACAAATATAAACAACAGGAAGCCGTATAATTAATTCTACACTTGCAAATAAATATATCGGCATAAAGTAACGATATTTAAAACCATTTAAAATCTGTTATATTATATAAACTTATTACATCATATTTGTATTTTTGTAATGAATACATATAGTAATTCGCACAAACACTAAATTTCAAATAATTTAAATGATCTTCTGTGCACATAAATATACAAAAATTCAAGCTAAATATTGCATTGAGTTTGTCGGTGTACAAAGTTGAGTGGACTCGAGTGCACTTGTCATTCGTTAGTAACCCAAAGCGGAATTTCAATTTGTCGAGTGCATCCGAAAAGCTTCATTAAAAGGACTCCAGTTCGATTCCGACACAAAGGAGTACGGATGATAAATAACAAGACCTCTTGTTTATAGTTGGAATTAGAAATGTAAAGCGATAAAAATTCAATTGAATTATTCAACGTTAGCTTTTGAAATGGTTATTACCCTGAAGCTGGTTTTTAACAGGGAATGACTATGATAAAAAATTCTGATATAAATAATAACCACATATGTATCTAAATGCTATATGAACATTTATGATTTTTTTATTTGAGCATTTTTAATTCTTTTCTAAATAATGTTATTTTCATAATAATAAATTGAACTAATAATGCATAAAAATCAATATACTCAATGTCTTCAATTTATAAAATACGGTAAAAATAAATGTAATCACATTAACAAACCATGTACTTAGAATTTGATCATGTTGTAATTTTATTCCCAAAACCTTTCTTTTCTTCATTTTGCTTTCATCTAGAAAATTGGCTAATATTCCATTTTGAAAATACCTACGTAAATTTTGCCAGACAGGTATTTCCACGTAAAATTATAATTGAAAAAGAACCTACATATGTACATATATACTCGTATTTTGGTAAATGTTAATTAATTTTATACTTTATGAAAGTCGAATTGAATTCGGTTTGAAAATGAGCGTAATAAGCATAGGTTAGCGACACTCATTAGCGAAGTCCAAAGCGTCCAATGTAAATATTTGACCCTTTGTGCCAAAGGGAATCCGGTCACCGACATGCCAATGTTTGACCAATGTCACATGGCCACTGACCAGTATACACAGTCATGTCCTAATCCCCCATCAACCATCGTCCTTATCGCATTAAAATTAAATGCAACACATCCTGTCCGTCAACGAAATCCAATGGGTATAAATTAAATTGACGAGAACAGGTTGACGGATGTGTCCGCAATTAAATTTTGCAAAACTGAGACAACAGACGCGTAAAAAACAACCGTGAAGAAGTATGTATGTTAATCTCGACTATGCGAATGCTAATTTTACTTAGATTTTATTTAATACAATTCAATTAAGTAGCAATATTCATTTTGATTTGACAAGTTGTTCATTACAGGATTTTGATTATTTGTAAAGTTTAATTATAATAGTAATTTTTAAATGAAATTCTATAAATCTTGTTTATTTGATCTTAAAAATTAGTAATGTGAAATTTTGGTTAGACGGATTTACTTTTATGTAATCTAAAATACACAAAACCGATACATTTACCACACATGTATAATACATTATTACACTATTGATTAATACATTATTGAGTTTGATCATTAATATATGAGCCGGTATTATTATTATTATGAGTTGTTTGTGTATATATATGTTTTGTTTTTGTTATGTCTAATTTCTTTAGTTATTATTTTGTTTCTTTTCTGATTTATTTTACCAATTTTATACTTTTAGCTATTAATTCACCACATTATTATTTATTTATTTTATTTATTTTTAAAAGTTTGGACCATAGTAGCATTACAGGAATTCCTAATGCGCCACAATGGTCAAAAATATAACAGAAAAAAAAACAAAATAATAACTAAAGAAATTAGACATGACAAAAACAAAACATATATATACAAAAACAACTCATAATAATAATAATAACTTAGCTATTAATTCACCACACTACTACGTTTCACGAAGATTTTTCAAACTGAACGTATAAACATACACAAATTTGAATGTATTCCAATGTACATATACATACATATACACATTTGTGATTCAAGCTGACGTATCCCACTCATCGCAGCACATTCCTTGATCGAGAGTATATACTCAAATATATTATATATGTATAGATATGTTCATACAATAATATTTCTATTTGTACGAATGTATTTGATGGTACGTATTTTGTGTCCCGGTGTACATATGTTAACCCACTTTCGTCCGTTGCCATTGTCAAACGTGTCATACCCTTCAGGTGTAAACATACGCGAGTGTTTTTGATAGAGTGTCTAATAACACAATTTACACTGCTCTTGCGTAAATGTGTACCTGTGGGCTTGTTTACATATATACATGCATATACATATGTATATGTGGGTGGATTCGACCAATCTGTACACATGTTCGGACGACGATATTGGCGAAGTGATCAGTGAGATGTTTTTGACGTGGTTACTTATGTAGATAAATAAAATATACATACATGCACATGTATATCTGGTTATTTATTGAGGGTTCGAGCGAAAGTAGTTTGGTTCCGAAAGGTCGATTGATAAATTGAAAATGAATGAAACGATGCTATATCAAATATCATGAATGTTTGAGAGTGAACTATTTCATAATCAGATGTCAAATGTGAAATAAAATTTGTTATTTCAGAAAATTACTATTAATTATTATGAATTAATATAAAATTTTGAGATCTACTATTATTATTAGTTACTATTTTTATCGTGTTTCATTTTTATTTTTATTATTTTACCTACATATGTTTGTATTATTTTTATCATTTGTGTCATTGTATTATTTTTGTTTTTTATTTTGTTTATTTGTTTTTTTATGAATTCTGTTTACATGTTACCGAAGTGGCACCAAAGTGACACTTCGGGGCAACTGTATAGTCACTATGGTCTAAATTTAATTTTAAATGAATAAGATGTTTGTGGTGCACTAGCTTTTATTAATTTTAGAGAGCTAAAAAAATTAACGTATTTTATTATACAAAGTGCCATTTAAAAAATAAAAACAGTCGTACATATCGTACGAACTTGGAAATATAAATAAAAATTTTAAATGTGAAATTTTAGTAACTGTATATTTTAATATATGTAAATCTGAACAGCGATTTCTTGAAATTGGACATAAAACATTGATTGATTAATTTTAATTAAAGCGTTTCTATCTTCTGACACTTGATTTATCATCCAAATAAGTTTCCTTTTATAAAACATCATTAATTCCGATATTTTTATATCACATACTCTATAAAGAGTCTGGAGTTTAGCAAAACGAGCCGCAATACTAAAATGGCATAGTTCCAACGTTTTCAAATTGGATTCCAGAAATGAGTTCAGACATTCGCAAACCGATTTGTAGCACATACACACACCCTCATATATCTATACTTAAAATGCCACCAGAGTAAATAGCTATTTTTAAATATATTCGTTCAGGAACTTGCTCACGCAGCATAGAAAAAAAATCACATCGTTACCGAGTTGTTTGAGCGACTCATTTAATTTTACGGCACTTTGGAAACAAAAATTCTCGAGATTGGAAATTTTCTATCGGTCCTCGGGAACTGGTCGTTACTCGCCTCATTGACCGGAATTCCAGTTTAGTAGAAAAGGCTCTTTTACCCCACTCACCTCACCCTCCCACAAGACCAACCGGGTCAAATTAAAAATGTGTACAAACACCGTGTACGTTTTAGACACAAATTAAAATCCTGTACATCAGAGAGAGACCACACTCGAAGCAATTTAATAAACATATATGTGTATACATATGTATATGGGGAAAATTATTGGAAACCGAGCGTTGTCAGCTTCGGCCGGAAGTTACGAATCCACAGGATCAAATCCAGCGGATATTGGTCAAGTTGGGCGTGCCAATATTGGAACCCAACATCCGTTTGCTGGGCTACAATTGGGCACGAGATCAACGTTCACACGTTGCTGACAATATCCTGCTCGAAGCTCCATTAACGTTTATATTTCCAAGCAATGTGAATAAAACAGAATATTTGATCGTCTCAAATTGGATGCTTTAAGTACAAAGTAAACGAACGCTGCGAATTAGCATGTTCAGGAGTAGGTAGGGTGTGATCGTATTAAACTTCGATCATTATTTTGCGGGAAAAGTGTGATGCGCGTTTAATAACCGATTCGGTCGATTATGACCGGACCGATTCGATATTTGCCCTAATTATGGTAATAAGTCATAAATAATTAATAAGCAGCGATGACGATGCGGACTGGTCGGTCCGAGGCAGCAGCGCAGCAAGAAGTATGATAAATGCGTTTGCCGGATGATTGATGTTTTCCCCAGGATAAAATTGTTTTAAAAACACATTTTCGAGGGAGTAAGAGAGTGGAGCCGGTTGCCGCCATATTGAAGTTTCGACAATCCATTAAATAATGTTACGGAGGGAAAGAGCGAGACTTTGCTGCAGAAGAAGACGCGCCAATGAAGATCTCGCGTATGATTTATGCGCGCGTTCTTTACTTCTTTCGAGATATAATAATGTATTTATATATATATTTTTTTTAATATTTGATAATGTATTAAAAACAATGTATATGTAAATAGTATGCGAAATCAATATTAATAAATTAATATTGTGAAATTAATTAGAAAGAAATTTATATGAAATAATTAAATATTTTACTACAAATTAATTTAGTAAATAATATGACGCTATTATTTCTCAAGTATAAAATATCCAAAGTATTCAAAATTAACTTTAATCAAGAATTTTATAGCCCATTTCACGATTTCTTAATTAAAAAATATTGTAAATAAATTTTAGTAAAATATAAAATATACCACTTTTTATTTAATATTATTTCATAAGAAAATAGTGACATTTTTATTTATTTCATTTTTTTAAAAACAATAAAAGTATTTCAATATTTTTCCACAACATTGACACCAATGTATGTATGTATATATTTATTTATTCATCTATTATAGGGTATATTAACCACGACCATAAGTGCCACTACAGGTTGCACAAGGTGATACCTTTGATTAAAATCTTGTACATAAGTACTAAATACCATTATTATACATCGTGATTATACACAACATGAGTTAAAAACACTATGTGACAACCCCTACCACTCAACTCTTCCACCGCTATAGTAGCTCCGTCGTATTTAGGTGTTACTCTTCCCAATTCATCGAGCGAAACTAAGCAATATTGCTGCTGCTGGTGCTTCACTCAATTCAACCAGAAAGGTCGACTGTTCCGACATTGCATCGTCATCGTCAACGCCCAGTCTTAAAAATATTTCATCGATGAATTTCAAACTGCACTCTCTAGCCCTTCTTTCAAAAATTTTGGGATTATTGATGCGAATTAACAAAAATGTTGAATTTACCTTTCACTATCATTTATTTTTAATACGATACTATTAATTTATTTAAAAGTGAAAATCTTTCAAATACATTTTTATACGATAGAACAAATGAAAATGCTTAGTCGTTTTTCCTAATGAATTTTCGTCACAATTTTCGGATTACACATATTTGATTTAATTTATATTCAACTGAACTAAATCCAATATTAAAAAAATATTAAGGTTTTAAATTTATTTCGATCTCTTGTATCGAACAATAAAAAACGAAATATTTACGAATCAAGTTTTTCAGCATCGAATCTTCATAAACAACGCCTATAAAAAAAACGTCGATGACTTTGAGAGTCATCCTATAGTTTTCGCACCGCATCCTACGCATTCTTGCAAACTCAGTTAAGAAATTGAAAACGACCATAAAGCATGACGAGCGTTAAATTTCGCCTACTTCATCCAAAAACGAAAATCGACAAGTCACGGTCTATTTTTCGAAAGTAGGAAAAAAATAAAATAAAATAGTAAAACTTTCATTTTCCGACGATTTATTATTGTTTCAACGCGCACGAGAGAAACTGCCTTTCCTCCTAGTACACGTTTTACATAAACGTCCATCGTAAATCATCGTATTATTTATTATTTCAGTACGGAATACCAATCGAAAAAAATAACGCAATGAAAGCACACGTGCATATATGGAAATGAAATTTCTGTATAAGCACAAGTCTACAATATCGGACATTATCTAAGTGTATTTGCAGTTGTGACACGTTGAAATTAAATGTCAAAAAGAGTCGTGCATTCGAGCGAGCGCAGCTGCCAACATTACCACACACTATACATACATACATATGTACATATACTAGTGCTTTATAAAACATTTTTCGAATTACAGTAGCAGGCGAAAGTTGGGCAAAAAGGTAATTTCGACAAAACAAAAGAGCGTTCCTCCTTTGTAATCGTGGGTCGTCTTTGCGTCGAGGACAAATCAAGATATGGGGTTTAATCAAAACTGTTGCGGTGAGATCAAAGTCTTCTCTCGCTTTCTCCTCGTAGAAGTTAACGTCGGCTTCGGATTCGACAAAACGATCGTAGTCGATAGCGATCGTAATAATATACACGGTATAGATATACATAGTTATTGAGTGAGTGGATCATTTAATGAGAAACTTGGTTGATTGTCTGTGAAGACTAATATTACATACCGATTTTCGTTGCTGTTTCTCGAATCAAAGGTAGTGCAGGAGAGAGAAAGTATGTTGCTGTTGATTTTTGAAGGATTTTTTTCTGCTGATGTTGAGCATATCATCAAATAGCCTGAAAATAAAAATAAAAGTACTTTAGTATTAGAATAATATACATAAATATAACGTGGAAATAACGTTTAAAATAATAAATTGAGAAATCGAGGTTATTTGCCGTTAGTTTAAGAATTCCTTTCAGCTTTCGCGAAAAATACAAAAACACACATACACAAACACGTAAAAACTTATTCCCGAACAACTCCTTTTTATCCCCGCATTTCTTGGCTCGGAAGCAAAGAAAACATCGTCTCTCTACAACGCGTACAAAACAATACTCGTATTATCGAGATAGATAGAGAACACCGTGCCACGAGGCGTTTAACTCTACGAAGATGCCAAAGCGAGCTAAGTAGCTTCGGAAAATATATAGTTGAATCTTAGATGGAGGCGCGACCTTCTTTAAGTTCGAAAGCCGTGGAAAATAAGCTTTGGCAGGCCATGTTATTGTTTTCCCCCTCGATAAGCTCCTCACGAAAAATAATAGGGACGCAAGCCGTTGATGTCATTATTTAAATGCCTCTCGCCGCGTATACTTTGCGTGCGTATATGTTTTATAAGCGTAGGTATATAGCGAGCTTTTTGGAAAACGTCCCGTGTCACCGGGGGAAAATCCTTTCCGTGTTCAGGGCTGCCACCCGTGTCGAAGCTTAAAGCCCTAGCGCACCCCTAGAAAGTGAGTTTCGATTCGTACGGTTGCCCTTTGTCAAAGAGACGCATTTTCCCTACCTATCTCTGCCTCCCGAATAAAGGGAAATGCTTCTAATGCCGACGACGTTCGACGTAGGATTTTCCGCGAGTAATCCCTTTCATTTGTAATAACACGCCGCAAGTGCCGCAGAAATGTTTATTTCTCTCCAGCCTATAAATATTTATGGCTGTTCAAAAAGTTCCCACTGGCTCGCTCCTTCGCCGATTCGGTGGACTTGTGTGGTTTGTTATGAAGTGTGCTTGTTTTCGGGAGGTTCCGCTTTTTATGACATGTTAATATTTACATATATATTACGAAAACAAAATCAAAACGTTGTTTTGGACACGGTTATATGATTTTTCAATAATAATTTAATGACCGATATGTACTTTATCTTATTTATTCGTTGCCGATCAACTCATCCTTAATAAAAACAGTGTGTTGGCCCTAACGTTTAATATAATTGCTATATATTCGCTACATAGCAATTATATTAAGTTCGGTTACGGTTCGATTTCCACTAGTAACTGTTGGTCAGACCTTGGTTTGTGACTCCAGGTCGATCGGTTTCCTTTCAGAGTTTGCCATTTTTTCTGATTGTCATTGCAATGGTTTCTGTGAATTAGCATTTCCTTTCCAATCTCTCTTGCAAACCTCAAGCTATTCAAGTTATACATATGTACTTGAGGTTCGCCAATTTCTATAGTAAAATGCTGCAAAAATTTCTCGATTACCATTTTGGATGATGTTTGTATGAATTCACGTTGTATAAAAATGCTTGTATTAATTGTATTGTATCTGTATTAGTACACTTGTCGCTTTGGAGCGATCTGTAAAGGCGAGTGTACATGTTCGATTGAAATAAAAATGAAATAAATATAAATTTAACATAAATGTTATTTTCATTTACGAAAGTGAAATGAATTGAAATATTTGGTTAAAAAGTTTTCATGGAAAGTAAATTTTTTAACATTGGTCACAATTTAAGTTGTTCGTTTGATGAAAAAATTTACTATAAAAATAATAATATAATAAATAATTCAACAATTTAGTAGTTGATTCCAAACGGCCATTATGAAAACAATATAATTGATATTTGATTCGGTACTTATGTAAAAAAGTTTGACCATAGTTGTCGCCTTAGGTAACCTGTAGTGGATATTTTGGTAGAGGTTAATATATAGCATAATAAATAAATACATAGAAACTTTTTTGATATTAATTTTAGGTTTCTTATTTAAAAAAAATCTTAGAAGTATATGAATTTTTAAATAGTGTATAAAAGAGTAAGAGAATTTGATTTAAAGTGCAGATAAAAATATTTTAAATTGACGACGATAATTTAGCAGCAAATAAAACAATGAATTCCGAATAAAAAATGGCCGTCGCTATTTTTTGTAATTGTTTCATTTCCACCCGTTGACTCATAAAATTAAATTTAATATAGTTTTCATTTATTAAAACTTATCTTAAAATATTGATATGAGAAAAATGAGTGAAATTACAATTTATTATAATACATCATAAATGATTTCAACATCGCCGTTATTAACAAGAAAAACACCACATTTGATTATCTATAAATATAACGGCATTTACTATTCATTTAAATGCAGTTGTCTTATAATGTGGGCCGTAACTTCTCAGAAACTGAGTTTATAACGCTAGAACGTTTCCCCTCGTACGAAGGATATTGCTACATAAATTAGAGAATATACACATATTACATATAGCTTTAATGTAATATCTCAGTTCGTTCACAAATTGAAACTTACAATTTTCAAATTAACGTTGAAAAATGGATCTACATTTTCCTTTCAAAATTTCTATTTATATGTTCACAAATATGAGATTAGATTCACAACGATTCGAAAAAATCGACAGCGTCGATCAAACAACGAGATAAATATCCGTAAAAGATTTCACTTTTTAACTGAGAAATATATGAAAAAAAAAGATAAGCCTTATCGAAATACGCGAATACGGTCTTTTGTACGATAGCGTATTATGTTTAATACCCCGTCGGTTTTACAAAATCCATACATACAAGGAAGATTTATGTCGTATATGTACATGGGGATTCTATTTGGCTACACGTGTATCCAATCTATCGAATATTGGTCGGAACGAGATGGAGAACGAATCCCCATAAAACCGGAAAAAGTATCCCGACGTCCATATACACATTTATGTACTTATATATATATATATACATATACATATGTGTGTATATAAATACCTTATGCAGATACGTATGAATATTTTTAATAATAATAATGTATTGTAAACGACAATATGCCATCACGTCAAGATGATATTATATTGTATATATCGTGGAATTTATATTGCAAATACGTACATACATACATATACGTGATCTATCTATATATATATATATATATTCGGTTTCATTGTTGAGGGTCATCGTGGTAGTATTTCGAGTGGGTGCTAATCTAAATTCTAGAGGTATTAAATTAGTTAATAGGTGTAATAGGCGCACGTGCCATACCGTTCAGTCTCGTTCTCCAAGAATCCTTTGTTATTTCTAGGTATGTACGTTGTACGTGAACGACGTTTTGTTGAAATATATTTTAACCATTTGTTAAGTCGACAATGATGGTTTTCATCTGTTTCTTCTCGGTGCGTTTTATGAATATTGACGGTTGTAAAAAGTTGGAATTTATTAACTTTAGAAGTGAATGTAACCGTGCAAAAATATTGAAGTAGACAATTCTTTCACATTTGAATGGAATTATTTATATTAAATAAAGATCAACAATGATTTCTAGTGCATAGAAAATTTAACATTGTCATTTGAATTGCTAATAAATAAGTACATATATATGTAGTAGAGCTTTTATAATTTTTTTATACATTTTCTCGTCATCAATTTTTAGTTTTTCTTTTTGATATACGTTCAAACATAAATATATACTCGCATGTAAGAATTATGTACCTATATATTCCTTGATAAAAGTTTTTTATGAGAAATATATTTTTACAGTGGGATGGATACACAGATGGATGAATGAATCTGTCGCGCGATTCATTCATCTGCAAATGTTTCATAAATTACTAGATTTAAAAATAAATATTATTTCAACAAGGAAAAAAATATTCAACATAATATTTAATTATTTTAAATTACTTTAAATAATATATACAACATTTATTCTGCTTTTTGATATTTATGTAGCATATCATAATATAATTTGTAAATTAATAAAAATGAATATATTATAATATGTACAGTGGATTTCAATAACCTAAAACGAAATATTATAATTAATCCATGGAAAAATACGAATGAATCATTTCCGCTTTATTTTTTTTAATAACAATCCCACCAAGAGGAATTCTTTCAGTTTAAATTATATTCAGGAAATGAGTTGAGGAGATAAATCCTCGAGAGATAAACGCAGGCAACTGGAAGCAAACAGAATTCAGCATCCGTACACGAATGCAATCTGCCCGTTTACGATGAATTAATAAAATTCAGTTTACTCATACACTGATTCGTACGTTAAAACATACACATAACACTGATTACACGTTCATTTACTAATAGATTTATCTAATTTCACGATTGCGTGCGATTTCACCCGAATAATATTAACAAAAACAGGGCTCTTTAAACACTCGAACACAATTCTAATCGAGTTTTTCCCTCGTTTTCCCGTGGATCCGCGCTTTACGCATTTGTGTACTAACAAACGGTACTAGAGATCCCCCATTGTCCAACCTGACAATTTATCATCAATGCGAAATTTTCCATTCATTGTCTTCAACAATGGACGTATTGTGATAAAAGTGGATCGAAGATCCAATTAAGTAAATCCCTATACGCCCTCGCTAGCCTAATTCGAAAAATAATTAAAATGTACGTCAAAAAAAAAGAAAAAAAAAATTTAATTGATTTGTGTTGTACATATATATTATTGAAATAAAGAATACATGCATACATACATTTTTTTATCATAAATGTATGTATGCGTGTATGTAGTGAAATATTGTTTTAACTTGCAATTCTCAAAACTTGACTCGTACACGTCAAGGACTCTTGTCGACTGCTTTGCATTTTGCATTTTCATCCCAACTAAAGAATATTGTCCTTGTAAGTAATGAACTTTTTTATACGAACTTTCTCCGTGAAATGTGTTGTGCCAGCGACACGCGACATTTACTATTTACGAGATTTTCACTACGATAAATGTGACGTGTATTATGAATTGACTTCCGTTGGACCAATCTCGCAAAAAATGTATTTTGATGGAACGTCGGTTATAAATACAATAAAATGTAAGAAAAATGAAAAAAAAATTAATTAACATGACTAAAATAAAAGCCTTTTTTCAAACAAATATTTTCTTTTTAAGAAATGAAATTTTTATACAAAATTTACATCTAATATAATATAAGATGTAGAATATTCAACAAAAATCTCATTTGGATAAATAAAATCCACTATTAGAATACTGAAATCAATCAACGTAGATATTCAATGATCCATAACATGATATTAATATTTCTTTTTAAATTTAAAGTAACGTTATGCATGCCATTCTAAATAAAAAATTTAAATTAAATTTAGCATGGTCATACTATCATTAAATAATATAGTATGTATGTACGTTAATATCAATGTCAAATGGAATACTTAAATAGCATAAAAAACCAATATATGTACACGTATAAAAATTATATATCCCCAAAAATGGCGAATAAAACTTGCCTTACTGTGTTAAAAACTCAACTGGCCACTGTTCTGGACAACAAGCATCCAGTTAAAGTGTGTGTTTTCAGTTAGAATAATGCAAAATCTGCGAGGTTAATTATTGTAATCTAATATATAATTGCGATAGAGATTTAATGTAAGGTTTGTTGAGAATATCGAAAACAAATCAAAGTATCTATGACGACGATATCGACATCGTAAAGTATTATTTTTTTCGATTCAAATAAATTGAATAAAAAACAATTTACTATTAGATTGTTTTGCCATGTTTAAGCTGTTTATATTACAAATACTGAGCGAAGCCGGGTAAAATCACTAGTTAGCTATAAATATCATTTTATCCTGTATTAAAAATCGAATAATATAAAATAAGTGCAAGAAATAAAAAAATAACAGCTGAAGCAGAGCTGTCCTTCCAAGGGGCGATACCATTCTCACACTGACCTTTAAGGTACATGTACAAGGGGCTTCCCGTGAAAATAATGATTTCTGTTGATATTGATCAATGTTTTTATTTCGTAATGACATAATTTGAGTCACGGAGGTTTTGATGAGCAATACATAAAATATGAACACCCTGCTTTCTGTATATTTGGAGAAATAAAATAAAATATAAGTCATGGCCACTATCACTATCCATCACAGTGTGGCAAGTGTTACAAAAAATGTACATATATAAAAATACTTTGGTATTTTGGAGTGTTGCTTAGTCGTCAAACTATAATGATATTTCAAATAATAAAATACAATACACCGAGACTACACCACATAGCGATTTAAACGTCGGTTTAAAATGAAAAAAAAAGTACAACTTCAAACGGAGGTTTTCCTGGATCGGTGTACGTGATTGCGGTATACGGTCGAGTGAAACGTTACGGGCCAAATCAAATGGAAAACAAAGTTAGTGGCTTTCCCGGGAAGGGGTTCGCTTAAATAAATGATGAGGCATTAAGGTGCCGTAAAGGCGGGCCCCCAAGATTTACCACGACCAACAGCCCCTCACTTGCCCCTTACTACACAAACACATACACACGCGCACAAAACGATCTCCAGATAATTATCGGACGGAAGCCGCAGAAGGACGAGGCAGGTGCACCGGGTAGGGAAAAACGAGCAAATAATCGATCCCCGCGAGGAGGCGCGGGGGAGGGGTCTCGTTACCGCAGTTGGGTAATTTAATTCTTTATCCACCGATGAAGGTGATACACTTAGTTTATCCAACGTTGATCGAATTTCGTCAATGGCAGATGTCACAGTCAAAATTTTGGGTGATGAGCTCGAAGCACAAAGCTTTGTCATTGAGAATGTTCCGTCATCGGGGTGAGCTTTGTGATAGTTCTGTCATTGTTTGGAATTTCAATTAGTTGCCTAGCGCGACTTGTGTAGTTGGCAAAGACTTGTAGAAAATCAGTAACAATTTCGAATGTGTACTCCTCTGTATGTACATATGTTTTGTTGGGTTACTATTGAGGAATCTTCATAATTTGACTTCGAATTATTGTACGGATTTTTTGAATTAATATTGATAGTGGAAATGACAATATTACAATTGATGTTTTGCAAAAAAATAATTTCGGTTTTATGCATATAATTTATTATATATATTTTATGCATATATGTATATGTACATATTAGGGTTTCTGAATCCCCGAATTTTTACAATTCCGGGATACGGGACGGAGCCCGGGATCGTTCCCGGGATTCCCGGGATCCCGGGACACATGTAAAAAAACCTTTTTTTTTCAATATATTATATTTTTTATGAATAAAAAAAATATTTATTTATTTACAAAATATATAAAAAAGTAGTCATAATATATCTATTAACTGGAAAAATGTAATTATAAAAGTAAACTTATTTAAAAGAGCTTCTTAAGTATCTGAAAAAACTCTTTCAGTTTCGGTCGAAGTTGGTTTTATCGTTTAAAGGGATGAAAACAATTTTTTAAATTATCGGTTTCTACTCCTGTCATCATGTATATTTTAATTCGAGGTTATTTCGAAAAGTCCAGGTTATTTTTATTTACGTTGTATATTTGTCTTTGATAACTCCTTATTTAATTCTTCATTCATCGTCAAACATATAATTGTTTCATCTTCATCCGAATCTAAAAGAGTTTCTTCCATTGTGGAATCGTCAATACAAGAAGGATTTACTCGCTTCATAATAGTTTCACTGTAGGATATATATGTACATTCGCTTTTATTACAACATTTAAAGAATGTTTTGTTCGGTATAAAATTAGAATTATTTAAAATTTGTGTTAAAAATATCAGTTTTAGGCTCTGATTTCTTCGATTTTAATTTTTAATTCTCGGAATAATTCATCGGTAAGGTCAAGTCCTTCGGTATTGAGAATCTCCAAAAATAGAATTACAAGAAACGATTTTGGCCAAACGCACAGAACCATTATGCTTATAAAACTTCCACGTTCGGGGAATGCGCTATATTTACTGCTAAACAACAAACCTTTGAGAATATTTTACGGTTTTTCTATTGTATTTGATTTATTATTTCCCTTCGTGCAGTCGTAAAAATATTGTATACTTTCAAGATTTTTTTAAATGAAATTCCCGGGATTCGAAATAAGAATTCCTGGGACACGGGACAACAAAAATTCCGTGAATTCCCGGAAATGTCTGTCCCGGGTCGACCCGGATCAGAAACCTTAGTACATACATATGTATGTATATGCATGGACAAAACTTTGAAGCAATACTACGCGAACTATTGGCTGTAACCAGATCTATAAATATTTTATTATTAAAATTGTTATTTTATTCGAGAATTAATGTTATGAGAAAGAAAATTTCAGATTAATGGCAATTAAAAAAATATATATTTATTTTTTGGCTCGTAATGGTGGTAAAAATCAGTAACGGCAGACATGCAATAATTGATTTACAATCATAAAAAAAAATTTTTTTTTTCATATAATTACTAAACATTATCTTAATTAATCATAGTTGACGTCAATATATACAATTTTTTTTACACAACATTTCAAACAAAACAGATCCATTGTGTCTACCCTGTCTTCAAATTCCTTACCATGCAAATACTATATAATTATACTTGCAATGACAAATTTCATGAAATACAATAATTTTTCCAAGGTGGTACAATTTAACGTAATGTACTAACAAGTGGTACGCGAGTTAAAAAAGGTTGGAAACCGCTGCTATATGTAATGCATTGTAAATTATTTATATTATAGTTTTAAAAGAGACTTTGTTATTTTTTAAGTATTGCCTAAATTTGTATTCACCGCATATGAATTTTGTTCCAGATGTAACTCATTAGTAAAATTCGAACAAAATCTATCGGAATTAAAAAGAAAACAGTCAGATCCTCGTGGTTCCGTGCTTAGTATGTATTAGTTGAAATTAAAATTTCAAAGCATTCAAATCATTTTTAATAATACTTTGATGATAATGTTAAAGCCTATGAACCTGCGTATATAAGAAAATGATGAGCTGAAATTTCTAGCAAAAATGAAATGTTTTTATATTAAAATTAATTCGCGCGCAAAATTAAGTTATCGCGCTCAGAGGGAGATGACTTCGTTAGCGTGGGTCGATCTTCGAAAACAAATTGAATTTTTTTACGACTATTATTGTACCTTCATTATATTATATGTATAGCCGAGTCTGTGGAAGAAAGCAACGGAATGCCGTACGACGCTATCAACTATTACAGCGTCCGATTCGAAATTAGCGAGAATTTCCCAACTTCTGACATTTTCCAAGTAGGAACGATTCGACACTCGCCCCTGAGATATAATTAATTATTCGAACGTAATTGTTTTTGCGCCACGCCGACGGTTATTTACACCGAGAAAAATAAATCGCGCTAGCAAAATGGAAAAGAATAATTAATTACGTGATCGGACGAGAAGGGTAGAGCCCTTTGGTAGGCGTGCAAAAGTGACAGGGCGTTCCAAAGCGTTAATTCCGATATTAACATATAACTGTGGACGTTTCATTAAACATCATACCCTTGTTAATAGCACAAAACATTTGATATTTATTTACGTATTTATAATAGCAAATTGAAGTGTAAAATAGACCAAAAAAAAAGTCACCGAAATGGAATTTTATATACCAGTAGGTAATACACAGTTTACTCATCGCTAAATGTAATATTTATACGCAAAAATTTGTTATTTTCCGATTGCTTGTGTCATATGTATGGTTCCAATCATATGTATGGGCTATGAATCCCCGATATGCGGTTATTCGGTAGCAATTCTGGAGTTATTTTTCATTAGCGAAAACAACTTTACAGAAGAACGTGTAACGGATTTTCTTAAATTATCTGTTATGCGGAAAAATCGTCAAGGGACAACGGCGGAAGCGCCTTTATCAGTATGAAGTTTTTCGTCGTTAAAGCGGCGAACGGACGGGGGCTGCAAATGGCGAGATGATGAAGTTCTAGCGGCGAAAGGGTTAAAGGAGGGGAGGGTAATTAACGCGGCAATACAGTTACGACCCCTGTTTTTCCATAACGACCGAAAATTAAATTAAATCTCGGCACTCACTTCACTGGTTCATAATTCGAAATCTAGAGATACAAGCACATACATACATTCATATACATATAGAGTACACTACCATTTTGAAAACAATCTCTCTAGGGATTCTATTCCACAGGGATAAGAGAAAACCACATACAGATTACCGATGCAATCAATATTGAAATTCGTATGCAGCAGAATTTTTTACCGTTTGCAAATGTGCAGTTTTGATTTCTTTGTAAACTTGCATTATATTGCATACGGGGTTCTTTGGTTTAGCGATAACGAAAACGGTCCGTTGCATTGCAAAGCAGCAATGTTCGGTACAATATAACAAAGCGAAAACTGCAGAAAAATACGTTCGACGAGCAAAAAGGGATTTTCTTGTTTGTCGTTCTGGAAAAATGCGGGAATGGATGGAGGGAAAATATCAATGTTCGTGAACGAGACTTCGCTGCCGGGAAAATATCGAAGTTGCTTGTAAGCTTCGTTTCAATTAGGCAAAGCCCCCCCAGAGAACGTAATACATACTCGTACATGTCGACTCGTATTACCTCAGTCTTATATTAAATATCGGAAAACGAAGTTATAAATCATATAACAAAAAATAATTATAAATAAATATACGTAGAATTTAGACCAGGAGAATAATTCTCTCAATTTAATTAATATATGGGCTACGTAAATATGTATTAATAAATTATGATAATAATATGTACATATACCTAGTTGTATAAACATTTGATTAAAAATTCGATCAATATATGTATGTAAGTGCCTAATAACATATTACGTCAACGAAAAGCTGTTCTAATTGAGCTATTTATTTTACAAATTTGGTAATCAAAAATTTCCTGGTCGCAATTGAAAGAGAATAAAGCTTGATTTTTACTTTTTGATATATGATTTTTACTTCTTAATAACCAGCAGCGTGGACAAGTGGTTAGCATATCTTGCTATGGTCAGTGTGGTTATGAATTCGAGTCACACTGGTTGCTGCTGTCCAGACCGGTTTGTGACCTGGTCGGTCGTTTCCTATAAGAGTTTGCCAATTTTTCTGATTTTCATTGAAATGATTCCTGCAAAATTGGCTATCCCTCGCAAAAATCGTGAGTTATTATGTTATATATCAAGGTTCGCCGGGTTTTTCTGCATGGATGTCTCTATGGATAATTATTGTATAAAAATTCGTATGGTTGTACAAATATTTGTTAATTGTGTTGTATACGATGTTTGCAATGCACATTGCTTTGTTTGACTTTAGATGGCATGTATAATTTCGAATAATTTAATAATTATGTATATAATTTCGTGTGTTTCTTGATCTGTATAACACAATCGTCGCATTGGAACGATCTATAATGACGAGTGTATGTACATAGATTAATTGATTGAATAAAAATAAAATAAAATATATATCATACATCCTCTCGAATTTTCCTCAAAATAATAACTGGACTACTTTATAGCCTTAGAATTATAAATAAAATAATTGCACTTTTATATTACAACTAGCCATTCTTTAAAACAAAACAAAAACATACTCATTTATTGTTATAAAATTACATATATAAGTACATACATATGTACATATGTATGTACATACAAACATTGTTTTTGAAAAATCATACAATTCCTGATCTATCGATAAAAAAATTTAATTAGAAAATGATTTTCTATTTTTTTTAAATTCACATACATACATACAATGATTTTTGAGTGCGAAATTTGATAATACCTAAAATTGTATAAAAGAGATTAAGAAGTGTAAATTTTACTTACACAATATACAAATTTATTTACTGATGTAGAGTTTAAGTACTAATAAAATTAGTTTTCTATTTCTGATAACACAATTTTGTTTTATTTATAGCTCAACAACAAATTCAAGCTGAGACCGTTCTTAAGATCAGTTAATGAAAATTCAATCGCGATGATTTATTTTTAAGAGCGATAGTGTTTAATATGTGAATTTTGCAAAAAGAGATAAATTTATTTAAAAAAATAAAAAGGTGATTTTTCAAAAGTAGCATTTCTTTATTTATAATCAAACATTACCATGCGTGCTATGAGAATATGACAAAACACCCCAAATTAAGGTTATTGAAATTATTCGAATAATATACATTCATGTGTAGTACAGTACATACATATGTATTACTCAAACCCAAGATAATTATAATATGTAACTTCAGGACTTTCGTTCTATGCGATATAACGTTCAGAACGGCTTCAAATCGACCCACCCGTTAAACTCACCTTCCCCTCCCCCTTTTCACTTGTCGATTGATTAATTTTCCGATAATCGATACACAACACACAGGGTGCGGTGAAACCCGCCGCCAAATAAATATATTCCAATCAATCATTCTGAAGTGTTTGCTTCTGCGTGAATGAAATTTAATAAGTAACCCGCCATGGAGAACTTGTGCCCACCACCCTACTACTCCACAGCCACGACTTTGTTAATTAAAATCTACGGACCTGGCTTTAGAAATATGGCCGAGGGAATTTAGACCCACGGGTGTGTATGTACGTATAAACAATTATTAGTCGTTCGCATTGATTCGGCAATAATTATAATTAATGTGTTTCGACACTTCAACTCTGTGCACAGCCAGTCCGTTGGTTGTTCGCTAATGGGGGGCTGTCGAGATTAACGACGGCCCTTAACGCAACAAAGGCATTTAAAGTTACAGTCAATACCATTATTTATTACGTTTTAGTAAATTACTTTAATTCAATTAATTCCGGACCTTTCAAACGACCATCTCTACTGCTGCTACCGGCGATCTGTACATCAACCATTAAATCTACTATATGAAGATGAATGTATTTTTTTGTTGTTGTTTGCTTTCCATATGGAATCACCAAATTTGTTTTTTTTTTAATTAAATAATACTCTAACTTTTTGCAGAGCCAAATACTGTTTTATTTTTAATATAAACTTTTCGATCTCTTGATAGTCTAAAATTAAGACACACGAAGCTTCTATGGAGAGAGTAAAGAGATTTAAATGGCAAGTAATCAGTTTTGTTTCTTAAAACAAGGTATGAAGACATTTATTTAACATTGATTACAAATATACTACCTGTGTTAATTTAAATTGACTACGATGAATTAATTTATTCAAACATATTCGAATAGATAAGCATGGGGATAATACATATGTATATGTATGTGTACAAATAAATCGCTTCGCTAAATAGGGAATGTAAAATGATCGTTCTGAATTTTGAATAAATAACGTGAACGTAGAGTTTTGTATGAAATTTTCATTAAAATAGCAAACCGCATATGCATATGTACAATCCCACACATATGTACATACATATTATACATATGTATGTACATACATACGCAGAATCGTGATATTTTTACAGCGTATCAGCGCATAACATATTTTTATAAAATTTGAATAGAAATAATAGCGCAATATAAATACTGCGACGAACGTCGAGACTCGGATAAAATAATATTTAAAGAGGAAATATTTTTAGTATTATATATAGCGTGTTTTCAATTTCATAATATTCAAAATTTAAAAATTTTGCAAAGAAAACTTAAAGTGCACATTGCGGGGAAATTTTGCGCGTTGTAATTTATGTTGAAACGCTAAATGAATGTGCACATGTCTGAAGTGTTAAGGAAAAATACACTTAAAAAACGGCAGGTTGCAATGGTAAATCTCTAGTCCAGGCTGCACGTCCATTACGACTTTCCCACAAATGCACTATTTTCCGCAAAGCCTTTTCCGTTCCCGTTTCCACAACTGCCGTTCGTGTTTCCACGAGCGTCGCAAAGCAACCGGTCACTCTTTCAGGGATGAAAAACACCGCAAAACCCTTTTAAAACCTTCCACAAAAAACATGCACGTACAAGATTAGAGTCTACAAGAAGAAATGATATATAATATCACACGTTTGTTAAATATAAATTAAATAAACAAGCACGAAAAATATTAAACGGCCATTTAATAATTATTATGCTAGTGGTTTGTTAAATTTAAAATCTACATTTTAGTAGTCTAAATGTTACAAATATTATTAACATATGTATTTTAAATAATCAATACTCATAAAATTAGATGTTTCTCATCGATCAGTCGCAAGTTCAACTGAATTATTTGATTTATGAGGTTAATGTCATTACATATGTATGTATATTAATACATATCTACTTACAATAAAAAGTATTTAAAGAACAATCAATAAATTTCATCGAGGTATATTTGGTATCGTAACTAAAAATTTACATATGAATCGATATATGTATATGAAAGTGGCGGAAGTCCACTTTTCTTCATACGTGCGTACTTATATTCTCGAAAATCCAAAGTTATAATTGAAGGTGACATTGTTCATAAAATGACATGGTCCTATTCTGATTTTCATATAAATATACCTTTATTCCATAAATACAAGTGTATATAACAGCTGTCAAATTGAACAGAGATATGTATGTACCTATATATAGTACTTATATCTAGAAAAATAGAATAATGAATTGATGAATAGAAAGTGTCTGAAAATATAGTGGACCATCTGAAAATAGCATGTAGAAGGTATTTGAAAATATGTACATACATAATATTCCCAAAGTATGAATTTATTTGTATGAGCTTTAAGCTATGTACAAAGGATCGCTTGCATATGACTGCATAATCCACGAAGTACATACATATATGTATGTACATATATATGTATGTACATACATATACAATACATTACGCAAACTATTAATAGTAAAACCTTCCTAGTAAATCCTCACGAGAGCGGTGAGGAGAATAGAAGAGCATTCACCACCCCTAGTCTACACCCCTGACAAAACAATCTCTTCAGGGGTGAGCCGTTGAGCACTAAGCAGACGTCGAACTTCGGACCAAACTTACAACTAAGTCATTATTGGTTTACGTGCGATGATGTTTTCAATGTGAGCGCATATTACCTAATTTGCATTGTTGAAATATGACAGTTGAATTGCGCAATCGATTAACAGTTGAATAGCTGTCAATTAGCGCGTTCGTTCTCGTTGAAAATGATAGGCAGTGCTGTTTTATAATACAACTAGCTGAACCCGGCATGCGTTGCAATGCCACAATAATGCATACAATTCCCGTTCCCGTTCTCGTTCCCGTTTTTCCCGTTCCCGTTCCTGTTCCCATTTGTCGGGAAAACGCAGGCGGCGAACACATTTAACGTCTCTTCTAAGCCGTGTCGTCATAAACCAACTGGTAACGTGGTTACTAACGACCTACACAATGGCGCTTCAAGCTTTCGCGTCGGTAAAATCGTAATTACGAATATTATTAGTAAGAGTTTTTTTTTCACAGTAATCTTCCCGGACATGCATATAACAAATCCTGAAAGTTCCATTGTAATCGGTTGAGTGGTTTAGGATAAACAAACAGACATTCATTTTTATATACATATATATGTACATATAATATATAGAAGATAGACTAGTGTTTCGACCGTTAATATTTAATACATCAAACGGTTTTACAAGGGAACTTGATAATTGTTCAAGATTTTTTTAATTGAAAGGAATTGATAATTAACGGAAGTTGATGGTTTTATATTGAATTGATTGTTCTCGGTTACATTTGAATTCGATGCGACAAACAAAATAAAGTAAAAATCCAAATCGAAGAAAGTATAACCAAGCCAGATAAATTTCAGTTTAATATTATATATTATACATATGCATGTATATATTACTAGTTGTTTTACCCGGCTTCGCTCAGTGTTTGTATTATAAACAGCTTAAACATGGCGAATCTAATAGTAAATATTCGTTTGTGTTTTTATTAAATTTATTTGAATCGAAAAAAATATAATATTCAACCAATTGAATTGTCATCATGGAAATTTTTTTTTTTCGAAGTTTCCATACATTTATTTTAATTATATATGAATTTACTTTTAATTACATATGAAACTATTATACATATAACCGAATTCTTCCGTTACGCACCACTTCTCGCCGCCTATAGATAATGACGCAATTTATTTGAGACGACTTCCAGACACAATCAAATACACTCCCCGTATTACATATTAACAATAGTATGTATGTATGTATATCAGTCGCAACATAACGAAGTCACTAGATATAAAAAGCATAATATATAAGCCTCGAAGGGAGCAAGGGGACCTATGCAGGACCGGTCAAGAGCACTCGTAGATTTCTATCAGAATCTCAATTCCACTCTGGGGGTAGTGAGTGTGTAAGCAACGGTCTGAGAACTGTTGTCAGAGCGGTCGCTGATCTGATAAGGAAATATTGTAAAGAGGATCCAGAGTGCCTCTTGGACTTCCCCATAGACGAACGACCCGAATTGCCAACAGTGACGTCACGAATATCTCTTAATGTTGTCTACCCCACCCTATACTCCAAAACTCATATTTGCACTTTCGCCGAAGAGATTTTCTGCCTACGGGGTGGGATGAGGGTGGGAGGGGAGGGGGCGATTGAGACGGCACTTATTCAAAAGTTAACAAAGCACATCAAAGTTATCGCTCCAGTGTTTGAACATACATATTTTCTACGGCGAACAAAAGTGCTTCGCCAGTACTAGTAGTAGAAGATAATATTTATTATGGATATTTTCCAAGAGAGCGCTGGTAGAACTAACTCGACTCAGCTGATAATCGTTGATATATGACTGTTTTATATTATACATTACGTTTCTGTATAATAAATATGTATACTAAAAAGTTCGTCTGATTAGTTTTCCGTGTTTGGAAATATAATAGAAAGTTTTGCAAAACTTTAGATTTTAGATTTTATTATGCTCCATGTGAAATTGTAAAGTTGGCTTCACTTTTTAGTAATATACATATCCCAAGAATTTGATTAACTCATATTTTTTATAACTTATGATCAATTTTTTTTTGTTTTGCCCTGTCAAAAGTAAAGCCCGAGTTCCTGAGTTTCTATGAAATATTTCATACGTGTTCTCAATTCAAGATATGAGAACGGATTTTCTATCAATATTTTTGATCAAATTTAGACACAGATTAACACAGAAAAGATTGTATGTTTAAATGTTAAAAGTTCAAGCTTAATTCTTTAGTTTTTATCTTATATCATTTTTATTTTACTATAATACATCTACCATAGGTGTTATGGCAGGTTGCCCCAAGGCGACACATATGACTGGCTGAAAACCAGACTGGTACAAGTGACATTTTAAAAAAAATCTGGTTTAAGATATGGGTTTTGATAATTACCCAGATCTCGCCAGCAGCGTATACGGTATAATCAAATGATTATATACGATTCCTGTCGTGATTTGAACCCACAACCTCTACTGGTAATTAGTGATTTAACCAGTGAGCTACGCTGTGGTTACAACTATGATTATCTAACTGAAGTAAAATGGTTAATTTTGAAGGAAATTGCGTAATTGCTTAAAGTGAATAGTGGTTGAAAAAAATACATGATACTACATCATCGATATTGACAAGTTTAATTTTAATAGTGTGAATATTTACTTTAAATACCAGCTTATGGCAGATGTGATTATTATTTAGCGAAAAGTTATTATCACAAATCAAATTCGGGACGATTAATCTCACTTTCTATTATTGTCGCTGGAAACTCGAAACTGCGCCTACGGATCGAATCTCGGGAAAAGGAAAATATTTTCTTTTATTCGACGAAAATATTTGCGAGACGTCTTTGTCGTCGTGTCGTCCAATTATCTCCCGCTTCCCTCCGGAGATCGACGGGGGGGAGAGAGGGGTTCGAGGAGTTCATGGAGTGAGAAGGAGGAGGAGGAGGCCTCGTCGAGTGATCCTGAAGGATTTCGACTGAAACTTTCGATGGTAATTACGAGTGCGAGTCCGGTGACCCGCCACCAAACGCGAAATTTGAAATGTTTTAAATAAACTTTGTGATATTTCGCTTCGCCAGCGGCCACTTGACATTTCAATTAAATTTTCCTCGTGACGAGAGAGGTCCCGTTTCACTTTTGAAAACAACTCGAAAACAATCTGAAAAATATTACGCGGATTTTTGTCAACGTCGCATTTCAATTTACATATTTTTATATATTACTAGCTGAACCCGGCATGCGTTGCAATGCCACAATAATGCATGCAATTCCCGTTCCCGTTCTCGTTCCCGTTCCCGTTCTCGTTCCCGTTCTCGTTCCCGTTCCCGCTCCCGTTCCCGTTTGTTGGAAAAACGCAGTTAGCGAACACATTTGAAATTATTGCGTTGCAATGACAGTCATTCCCGTTTATCCCGTTTCTGTTTATGTTTTTGGGCGTTTTTTTTTCACAGTGTTTCAGTGTTTCCTATGAAATAAATTTGAAGAAATTTGTGATCTACGTTTGGCATTGGTAGTAGTGATCCTGCACGATGATAAATTTGCCCTTGCAACGATACACACGATATTTGTTGCACCGAACGATGTCATTTGGAAACATAAATTGTACTTGCGTATGTTTTTAAGAAATGTTTCGATTGGCTTGTGTCACCTGATACCAGCGTTGATAATGGTTCGGGTGGTGAATGTAATTCTGGCAATTTTACTTTTCCACCCGCGCAGCACATTCCTTGTATTTCATGTTTAAATTTGAGGGCACTGCAATACACGCATAATTTATCCATTTTTCCAATAAGCACACTCGGATGAAGACTGTAATCATAATTGGCATAGCATAATTAGCAAGATTTAAATCAGCGTGCAGTGTTAGTCTGGATCGAGCAGTGCGTATTCGATCGGTTTCTCGCCTTGCATTCTGTTGTTCTTTTAATTCAGACGCTTTCTTAATTTTCTTTTATCTTAATTTTCTTTCTTAATTTTCTTTCTTAATTTTCTTTCTTAATTTTCTTTCTTAATTTTCTTTCTTAATTTTCTTTCTTAATTTTCTTTCTTAATTTTCTTTCTTAATTTTGCTTTCTTAATTTTCTTAATTATTTTAATTCTTAATTTAATTTCAGAAAATGATATTTTATAAATAATAAATTTTACGATTTATTAGTCATCCGTATTCCGCTGTTCTGTGTGCGTCGTTCTTGGATGTCTTCAACAATAATATTTATCGTAAAGTCGTAACATCGCGTCATACCGGAGAGGCGTACCGGAGGGTGTGTAGCCCCATACAATTTCAGGTCGGCCGAAAGGAATACCTCTCCGGAATTCCGGAGCGTCTGTAGCCCCCTTAACGCATGCAATTCCCATCCCCGTTCCCGTTCTCGTTTCCGTTCCCATTTGTCGGAATAACGCAGGCAGCAAACACCCTGGTCACGACGCGAAAACATTTGAAATTATAGCGAATGACACTCATTCCCGTTTTTCCCGTTTCCGTTCCCGTTTTCCCCGATTTTTTTTCACAGTAATCTTCCCGGACATGCATACAACGAATCCTGAAAGTTCCATCGTAATCGGCTTAGTGGTTTAGGAGCCTATTCGAGACACACACACACACACACACAGACATTAATTTTTATATATATACATTTACAAATACAGGTTGTTTTGCGATTTTTAGTATGTACATATATAGAAGAAGAAATCAATTGGCATATAATACATATACATACATATGTACATGATCACCAAATAATTGTACATTGTATATTTGAATCATATAATCAGGTCAGTGTTTTAGATTCGGTTAGTCAAATTACGGATTGTCGCTGGTATGAATGTACGGCGATAACAATGATTAAGGTGTCATACATTTATATATAATACGAGTTGTTTTACCCGGCTTCGCTCAGTATTTGTAATATAAATAGCTTCTTCTTCTTCTTGTTAATGCCTTGTCCGCATCCGGACGTTGGCGACCACCTCATCGATTATTTGAATATATCCGCACCGGTCTTCAGCGGCTCGGAACAGATCTTCGGCGCTCATATCGGTCCACATGCGCATGTTTCGAAGCCAAGATAACTTTTTCCTGCCATTCCATTTTTTTCCTTCTATTTTCCTCATGGTTATCAAAAGGAGAAATTCGTATTTTGGACCCCGTATCATGTGTCCGAGGTACTCCATCTTTCGCCCCGTTCTATTGAGTGAATTGATCATCGACACTTACTACTGCAGTCTGATTCCAATAAATATTTCGTAGCAATCTGACATCTCTGTCATCCAGGCCAATATTTTTTAATGTTTCCATCGGGCGAGCATGTTGGACGCGGTCAAAGGCCTTTTCAAAGTAAATAGCTTAAACATGGCGAATCTAATAGTAAATATTCATTTGTTTTTTTATTAAATTATTTTGAAACGAAAAAAAAAAATATCGAATCGTCATAGAAATTGTTTTGTTTACGAAGTTCCCCCCCGACGAATGCCCTCGGCACAACCCTGTAACTGTAACTGCAACACGCAAGTTATATATACATAAACACGCCCATAGACAATGTAATAATGGAAAAACGTATGCTGTATAATCAACAGTATAATTATCGATAAGAAACAGCACGATATTGAAACTTTTGTCATTTTCGAAACTTATAAACTCTACCAATTTTTCAGAAGTTAAACATCGAAAATTACACCCTGTGCTTAATGTCGGTACGTTAAGCCCTGAACAAGGGTCTACTGAAAGTTCATACGACCTTTTTCCAACACACAACTTATCCTCGATATACGCTCCCATATGTATGTATTTAAAGCAGGCAAGTTCAATCCGTATTGTATACAATACGGTTAGTTCAAGCATCGTCATTGTATCATAAACGGAACTCGACGAGTCTACGCGAGATTGTGCAAGCGAGCTAGATAAATACGCGTCACAATTGCGGCACATACATTATACACCGAAATGCTAAATTTGAATGCTTTCCCCTCCCGCACATTAAGAACATTTAAGGAACAATCATACCAGTGGGGGGAAAACATGAAAGGCCCACACGATTAGCGAGAAACAAAGACGTCCTCCCCCGGCATTCGGTAGCAGGAACGATTGCGTTTCCCGGAGGACCAAACAATAAAAAAAAACAGCGACGAGGGAACGTACGAAATAAAAAAAATACACCCCTTGATGTATAAAAACGTCAAGAGGTCGCAAAAGCCGAAGGGTGGTAGTCGCACAAGCCGAAGAAAAAAATAGAATGTGTGTTGGAGATGTCGGTGACAAATTCAAAATGAGATTTGGAATGACATATAATAATGGTCATATTATTATCAATTGAGCGATGTTTTTATAACATTTAAGATGATAATGATGTTATATTGTAACACTTACAGATACATATTCTTGAACTTCGTGTGTTTGAAATATATCTGGAAGGCTTGAAAATTATACAAAAAATTCATTTGTTTTTTTATTTATTTATATTGATTCATATTTTTTCGAATTGTTTCAAATCAAACATAAAATTCTGTTTGCAATAATTATATTGCCTATGAATTACGTCCTTTTTTGTTACAGTTGTACATATTAATGATAAAATTAAACAGCATTTACATACATATGTATGTACATGCGTACGTATTAATATATGTATGTTACTAACATTTTAAGTATTAATTAGCCTGAAGGGATAAAAAATAGTGTAAGAACGAATTTGTTTTTTTGTTGGGGTTTATCAAAATAAGAATAAAAGCTTTTGCAGTCCATATCGAAATTAATTTGAATTCCTGGCATTGATATAATGATCTCCGTATAGTGTATGTTTATATCATTTTTCCAGATTGATTTCAATATTTAAAAATTGATGTTTTACAAATGGAGCGAAAACTGCGATTTTTTTTTATATATACATACATATACCAGGAAGGCCTTACAGGTAACCCTAATGCGTCTTCCTGGCCAATTACAAACAATGCAGCATTTTTATTATACAAGTCGCTGAATTACGAGACACTGAAAAACTCGCAATTTAACGAGACATCTATGAATTGTACATAAATTTTTATTGTACATTAATCATACTCAAATAGTGGTGACATAGTAGGTAGGAAGGATTTTAGCTAATTTTAATCGGGAACCGTTTCAACAATGAAATCAGAGAAATTGGCAAACTGATAGGAAACAATCGACCTGGAGTCACAAATATCCAGGTCTGACCAGCAGCACTACAGATATAAATTATTTTCTATCGAGGTCAGCTCATGGGATTGAACCCGGCGCCTCTCGGTGTTTAGCAGAAGTTTAACGACCGAGCTATGCTGCTGGCTTTTAGATTTGGATGGAACTCGAGATCAGGTGATCAGCGCTATTATACCATCGGTCCACGAGCGCCACTCACCTAAACTCTATGTTACAATATGATGCAAGTTATTCTATTAGGTTTTTTTTGTAGGAAATCCAAAATTCACACATTTCGCTTCGACCTGAAGGTATACTTTATCAACTTCTTTTTTAAAAACCAAATAATAACATAAATTGGTGTTGTATATTAAAATATAATACTTATTCCTGAAAAATTACCAATACAACTACATTGAGACTAAATGAATGTCGCCAAAACATGGAGCCTCTAGGTGAAAACGACATTTTTGGCATTCGAACAGATATAAATGAAATTAAAAATCAGTAATTAATGTCTCGTATGTATCTCTACCTACATATGTACATATAAACATATATACATCGGGCGGCAAAGTTAACCGTTTTGTGCCCGCATCAAAAACAAAGACCGTTTTAATTGCTCGCCCCCAAGTGGGAATGTTCAGCTCGAGGCTGCTCGCCTCTGGATCGTAGCAGTACTGAAACACCCTTTATATGAGCAAGAGAGAGAGAAAGCGAAATAGTGAAGGAGACTGGCTCTTTTTTCCTTCCATTACACTCTCCGGGCTTCGCGTGTGTCGTACATTCTTTGAAGGGTCGCATGCTTAGGACAATAACAATACTTAAACACTGCATGAAAGAAACGGAAATGAAAAAAAGAATGTACATACATACATATATCCACGGCTTATACATACGTTTATTATTTCTAGTATTTTTGTGACAATAATCTCCCATTGATTGTGTGATGAATTCGTACATATGTATTTGCTACCTCATGATTTGTCGAACAATCGATCGAGAATGTAATATTCTAAGGCCTCATAATTTATTTCCGCGTCCACTCGCTTCGCTAATTTGTTCCGAGGGAATCGTTTCGCGAGCCGAGTCCCTTGCCATGTTTGTAATCAAAAATATTGTGTAAATATATGTCATTTTAACAAAAAAAAAAAAGTTCAGATTGATGTTTCATAGACACAAATCAGAATAGTCTAAGTGAAAATTCCATAAATGAATGAAAAGAAGAGTAAATCAAAAAATGTTTTATTTTCGATGTAACGGAACAGAATTGAGATGGCGAGTCCGTGCAAGCGAACACTGCTGCGGACCATACCATAACAATCTCCTACCACCACCACTACCCCTGGTAGGGCTGATTCAAGTTTCTGAACGTCGCTAATTCGAGTGAAAAACATCAATATGGACAACGATTTGAATTTATAGTAATTGAATCGTTGATATTTCAGGGGACTAGCCAAGTCCCTCTAGTCCAATGACGGCACGCCACTGATGTGCATATATGTACAAGTATGTATGGTCCTGGTTTGAATAAATCTGTTGAAAAGCTGTAAAGCACAAAATATGAATGAGCATAAGAATAGTCGATTAAAAAAGTACTAAAACATTTTTATTTGAGTAGAAAATTCTTTTCACCGAAACAGAAATATCTTAAAAATTTTCTTTCATTTATTTTCTATAGCTCGACGAATGTAAATAAAATATCTTTTAAAATCACACAATTTGAATACATGTTTCAAATACACCAAAAATGAGAATTCCACGAAAATTTTAATTTTAGCATACATATGTACACTCAAAAGATACGTTTGCTTAAGCCTAGTACATGATAAAACCTCACTACAATCCAATTTTCTATGTATATATGTATATTATTCACACAGAGCACAGAGCAACCATTACTTCAAAATGGAAGTTCTTATGTACATACATATATGTACATATAGTGAAATTTAAATTACCAGCAAATTACCAAATGTTAATGGATATTGTACGTATGTATTTGTTTGAATTTTATGCTTTGACGGAATACCTCTATGAATTATTTATTAAATTATCGTCGAGTCTTCTTCTATTGAATAAAGGTCGAGTTTTTCGCTGATACACGTCGACTTTTGTGCTCGGTTATTACGTGGCCGACTTTCCGGATGTGGTGGTAGTCCCTCTCTCTCTCACATCTCGTCCTGGAGTGACATGGAGGAAATGAACACGTAAAATAGTGCCGAACCCGCAGGACACCGTCGGAATTTAATAAATACCCCGCCTTCTAATAACCCATGTCCACCGAGCCGTGATCTGATCGGTGGTTATACGCAAACATTCGCAACGACAGTGTTCTCAACTACACAACCGACTCAGCCTGTACACCCTAATCAACCGAGTGTAATGTATATTGCTGTCGAATTCGATACGGAAGCCTTGGCTCTATTCGAAACCCGTGTATTATGTGATGTATTAAAATCAGAATGCACTGAAGCGGATCGGATATCGGTTGTACATATGTATATACATATTTACATACGTGCGTACCTACATTGAATCGGAGCGAAAAATGCGAATTTAGGATTTCCTACGAAGGATCTAATAAAAATTTGCGTTGCATCACACCAACGTTAAATAAAAAATATTCATCAATTTCGATCAATGTTCCGTGACTCGATTGATCGATTTATTTTGACAAAAATGACGAAAAAGTTTTTTGGATTATTTTCCTATTAAAAAAAATGGCTCAGTAGCCATTTGTCATTTTATGGGTCAATTGTGACTGATTAATGAGAATTCTAATCGCCGTTTTGCCAGAATCTCCCGTATGTACAAAGCACGCCATGTTCACAACGGAAATTTGTATGGCGGAAGCGATCATTTTAGAAAATCGTCACTTTTTTCATCACTTCTTCGTTATTTTGATTTAAAAGCTGTTGAGAGCTTCTTTGTGTATATATCTTTCTTGTAAATATAAAAAATGCCGAAAAAATACATGAAATATAGACCAAATCCCAGGGCTATTCATAGAACTTTTTGAATTGTTCAAAATTTTATTTTTACTTTTTTCAACTTACATATGTACATCTGACTGCTCAATGCCAAGAAATTGGGCTGATATATACATATATGTATATATCTATACGTATGTACTATATTTTCCATATGAAATATTATTTTCTATTTTTTCAAGAATTTGAAATACTTAATGAAAAATATGTATTTATTCATTTAAAAAAAATCGTATTATATTATATATAAAAATAACAATTTGTTTTAAATAATTCTTTTATTTTACGCATAATATGAGCTATGACAATATATGTATGTACATATACGATGTATTTTGAGATTGTATAATTGTCTTGCCACACGTGGTTTATTGCGCCACTGTGCTTAACATGTTTAAATTTATACCAAGAAAAATTAAAACTATTTGAAGCACAAAGGTTTATATTATGTCCCAATAACAAACTAAAAAAAAAAAATTCTGTGCAATACGTGCATTTTTTTTGTTTCAAATCTCGTGCCGCAAAGGGTTAATGGCCAAGATTTAGGAAAAATACAAAAATTACAAAACAAAGCTATAAGAGGTATTTTGAATGTTGGTAGATTAAAAAGAATTAGAAGTTAGATAAATTAAAAATCTTAGTACATCGTATTTTGTTTGTAAGTTAGATCATAAGTTATTATCTAAGTATTTTAAGTATTATAAAATAATAAATAGTGATATTCATAGTTATTATGCTAGACATAGGAATAATTTAGTTGTAGGTAGAGTAAGGAAAAAGAAGACAGCTGGTGGTGTCTTTCACAGGGGTGTGCTCATTTACAATGCCCTCCCTGAGTGTGTCAGGTCTTCTATGACAGTGGATGAATTCTTGCGAGGTGCAAGGAGACACCTTTGTGAGAGACAGCGTATATAAATTTAGTATATATAAAATTTTAGAGTTAAGAATGTGTTTGAGTAAAAATAGAAAGTGTATTTAATTAGATAAATAGCTTAAGTTATATTAATAAATAAATTTCTTGTACATATAAACAATATATAGCAATAAAGATTATAAAAGAGAGCCCAAATTGAGAGCGACAAGGTAGGTAATGTTTAAGTCAGGATGTAATAATTATATATATATATATATAAAGACAGTAATCTGTGTGTGTGTCTGTGTCCTACGTACTTTTCATATTATCCTCCCAATTCCGATTTCGACTTCGATGTTTTATAATTTTATTATTATTTCTTATTACATAATTTAATTGGCATAACCGATTCCCGATTTCTGTTTTAGTTCTGATTTCGATTAATTATTTCTATTCATATTGAAACTTTATTTTAAATCATGTATCAATCCGAAAATATTATTATGAAAATTATTTTACTTATGTTTGTCAAATTAAAAATATAGAATAGGTAAGTATAAGATTAAATTTTGAATTTTCATTCTCTCATGCAGTAAATCTACGAGCCGATTAACCTCCGGTCGCAAAATCGCATTTCCTCCTTTGTTGATCTGCATTATAGGCGTTGCGCGATGACTCGTCCATTTCACCGCTGGCGAAAAATATTAAATTAGCCCCGTGTAGGAGCGTTTTTTTTTCAACCGCATAGCCTTTTTTCCTCCTACGCACCCCCGAGGCTATGGACGCTATTGTGCCGCAGATAATAAGGGCTTGTTGGAGATAATGCGTTTTGTAATGGGTCTCTAGCTGAGCGAGTCAGTGGATGGGGGATGGGCGGGGTAGAAACCACCGAATTGTCGAATAAAATGTAACAAACGGTGTCGCCGATAAACGCACCCTTTGCCACCACCCAGATCTCTCTCCCTTTTCCACTTAGCCTAGTTCTCCAAATCACCCCCGTCTCCATTGGTTATAAGCAGTTGTGAAATTTCGAGCTTTTGACGGATGAAAGTATCGCTAATGATCCAATTGAGCGCTCAAACACGTGAGTGGGCCTGAGAGTAGACTTCTGAGTCGGAAAGTTAAATTAGGGGGATTATTATGCTTCATTATGATGTATGATTTGATGCGATTGAATCGCGTATGAATTGAACGTAATATGATGTTTTATATTAAAAAAATAATTATTGAACGTGATTTACGTAGTTAAAATTCAATGTTTGTGAAAATTTTATGTCAACATAGAATTTCACCGAACAATCAATCTTGTTTGCGTAATACCTTAAAAGATTGGATTTTATCGCAAGCAAAATGTTATCTTTAAATTTTATATAAATTTTGTATACCGGCAAAAAAAAATTCGGAATATGGAGCTGAATCGATCGAAGCACACAAAATATGTAGGTGTTTTTCTATGAAATATTATATTTTCCTCTTCTTTTTCTCAAAAAATGGCAAAATAATCCCGAAAATTCAAGAAGAAAATATTTGATGCACAAAGCTTTACATCTTATTTTTCCACCTAAGTGAAAAAACCTACCGGTCTCATTACGAAGCCCTCAAGCGTCACCAACTGCAATAAAATCACTGAGAGTCTTCGTCAGTTTTTATTTATTCTGAGCAAATTTTGAAAACTGTATTCCTGAAAAGTATACACCATTGAAGCTTGGCTTCGTGTTCATTAGCTTCCACATCTCGTTTCATCTAATAAATAAAAAATATTTTTTCAGTGACCCGCACCAGAGTTTGTGGATCATTAAAAAAAGTAACGATATTAATAATGGTGGTGAAGGGCCCTCCCTTCTCTTTCGTACTAATTAAAATGTAGAAATGTGAAATAATTAGATTTCAGTGAATGCTTTTTATTTCGCGTATAACGGTCGACTTAAAGAATTACGGGCATTGCTAACTATGCACCTCGTAATGCTTACAAAATGTAATAAATAATAGCACATACATATATACGTACAATGTATATATATATATATATATATATATATATATATATATATATATATATATATATATATATATATATATATATATATATATCTATATATATATATATATATATATATATATACATATATATATATATATATATATTTTATTTTATTTTATTTTATTTTAAAAAATCAATACCACAGAGACTTGACAGGTTGCCCCAAAGCGTCAATGTGATTTTAATACAAATAATAAAAATCATAAAAATTACAAAAAAAACATCATAAAAAAAATAATAAAAATCATAAATAAAATAAAACATAAGAAAATAATAAAAATCATAAATAAAAAAAAAACATCATAAAAAAATAATAAAAATCAAGTAAAAAATATGTACACAAAATAAAAACAAAGAAATAAGATTGAAAAATTTATATCGTGCTATTTAGGATGTGTTCCACCAACTCAACATAATTGGCATCGAATAGGTCCAAGTAATGTGCCAGTAAGTTAAGGAGTCGAACAGCTCTCGAGAGGGGGGAGTTCATGAGCACGTTTGATTTAGCCCTAATTGGTAAAAATATATCATGTTTTCTTAAAACTCTACGATTTTCCGGGGCCCAGAATTTTAGTTTCTCCAGGATAGTGGGATTGTGAATCTCTCCTCTAAGTAATTTTACGAAATGTTTCCCAAGAAATAAATCTCTTCTCTTTGCCAGGGAGTTGAAACCCAAAGATCCCAAGACAAAGGCACTAGGGAACAGATATGGATAAAATCCAAATGTCTTCAGATATAAAAATCTAAGGAATTTCCTTTGGACTCGTTCCAACATTAGAGAGTAACGAAGTTGATAGGGAGACCATATAATGGAGCCAAACTCGAGCACACTGCGAACTAATGTACAATATAAGAGACGAATGGCAGTGAGCCCTAGTTCGGACGAATTACGGATTACGAATCCAAGGATTTTTGTTGCCCTATCACAGATATTCTCAATGTGAATGTTGAAACTCCAACTATTTTCGAAGACTATTCCCAGATCAGATATAAATAATTCTCTCTGAAGAAGAGAATCATGAAATTTATACGGATATTTAATAGGAGAACGAGAACGAGAGTAAGAAATGACCCGACACTTTAGGATATTGAAGGGAAGTTTATTAACATTAGCCCATTCATAAATAGAATTCAAATCCTCTTGCAAATAAAGAGCGTCAGGTAAATCAATTATTCTCTTATAGATTTTTAAGTCATCCGCATATAATAAAAATTTAGAATGGTGAATAGAAGATTGAATATCGTTGATAAATATTAGGAATAATAAAGGGCCAAGATTTGATCCTTGGGGAATCCCAGAAGTGGCAACATACTCATAAGAAAAGCAACTCCCAAACTTAACGAATTGACGTCGATCCTGTAAATAAGAAATAAAAAGACCAACAAGATTATAAGTAAATCCAATAAAACTTAATTTACTAACCAAAATTTTATGATCAACTTTATCAAACGCCTTCTCAAAATCAGTATATATTACATCCATTTGATTATTACAATCCAAAGTGCTGGTTATGTCATTAGAGAAACATAACAAGTTGGTAATGGCTGATCTGGCCGGACGAAAGCCATGCTGCTGATCAATGAGCATACTTTGAAAGTGATTAAAAATGTATCTGTGTAATATTACCTCAAACATTTTGGCTGGCGCTGACAAGATAGTTATTGGTCTGTAGTTCCTTACACAAGATTTATCGTCCTTCTTATGAATAGGAGTTACTTTAGAGCATTTCCATAAATTGGGGAATGAAGAGTTCCTTAGAATTAAATTAAAAAAGGAATTTTAAAGGTTCTAAGAGACAGTTCTATATAAAGGTTCTAAGAGAAAGTTCTATATATATCTATATATATATATATATATATATATATATATATATATATATATATATATATATATATATATATATATATATATATATATATATATATATATATATATATATATATATATATATATATATATATATATATATATATATATATATATATATATATATATATATATATATATATATATATATATATATATATATATATATATATATATATATATATATATATATATTTCATCGGGCTATTCACTAGTATATATATATATATATATATATATATATATATATATATATATATATATATATATATATATATATATATATATATATATATAATGTATATATATATATATATATATATATATATAAAGGTGCAATCGGGAGTTTCTCCAACTGCTACATTATACGACAAATGTGGGAGAAAAAGAAAAACCACACCGCGAACGGATCGAAAAATCGTCACCATAGCTTTGGAAAACCTTAAGGTGCCTAATAAAGGCATTCAAGCTATTCTGAACCAAGAGGGTATCGATATTTCCACAAGGACGATGCAACGTAGATTTCGTGAAGCTAACGTCAAGAGCCGAACTCCCATAAAAAAGCCAAAATTGACACCAACGATGAAAAAAAAACTCAGGAACATCAGCAATGGACTGTTGATGATTGGAAAAAGGTATTGTTTAAATATATAATTTATTTATTTTATTTTATTTTTATTTCATACCAGGAAGGCATTACAGGTAAACCCCAATGCGCCTTCCTGGCCAAATTACAAACAATACAGCATTTTTTTATTATATAAGTCGCTAAATTACGAGACACTGACTTAAACTCGATAATTAACGAGACATCTATGAATTGTACATACATTTTTATTGTAATATTTACATTAATCATACTCAAATAGTGGTGACATAGTGGATAGGAAGGATTTTTAGCCAATTTTTAATCGGGAATCGTTTCAACAATGAAATCAGAGAAAATTGGCAAACTCTGATAGGAAACGATCAACCAGGAGTCACAAATCCTGGTCTGACCAGCAGCATTACAGATATACTCAGAAAAATTCTTTTCAATCGAGGTCAGCTCAAGGGATCGAACTCGGCGCCTCTCAGTGCTAAGCAGAAGCTTAACGACCGAGCCACGCTGCTGGCTATTAAACTAAAAAATACTTGATAACCTCCTATGTACTAATTTTTCATTCATTTTAGGTTTGTTTCTCTGACGAAACAATTCTAAGGACAATGACAGATGTTGTCCAATACATCAGAAGACGACCTTCCGAGAAGCTGAGCGACGAATGCACCATTCAAACAACAAAATATAATGCATCTGTATGGTGTGGTCCGTTATTAGCGGAAAAAGGGCTGGACCCGTACATTGGGGCAGGATCAATACAAAAAAATTTTGTTGAACGTATTTTTACCTTATGGCAAGGTAATTCACCGGATTTAAATCCGATTGAAAATTGTTGGGGGTATTAAAAAGTATTTTTTATAACAGCCCTAATACTACGTTAGATAATTTAAAAGAAAAAATAATAGATACATGGAAAAATAATTCAAAAATCAAAAAAACAATACAGTCATGCATAGAGATCAATTCGGGCTGTTATAACAAATAGGGGAGGGACAACTAAATATTAAGTTAATTTCAGTTTTTTTTGTAAATATTATCGATGAATATATTATGTGTGTATAATACAAAGTTATGTTTCATTTCCTGTTCTAAAATTTAACAAAATCGACAAAAAACGAGTTTTACGCTAGTGGTAAGAACTTCCTGTCAGAAATCATAGTCTTTAACTCAAAATCTAGTATAGTTGTGCTCAAAGTGAATATTGGAATCAATAATCAGATGTTTTTTCTATTGATTGTGATTTTTTATTGTTTTAAAAAACTTATATTTATGATGCGATTACCCTGAGTGACACCTTTGATTTATAGTTTTGGACAAGATGAATGCGGGTAGAGTGGTTTTGTCAATTTGATGAGATAAATTGGACAAATTGACAAACTCTGATAGGAAACGATCGACTTGGAGCCACAAATATCCAAATGTGACAGAAGTACTACGGAATAAATTCTTTTTATTCGAGGTCAAACCAGGGCTTGAATCCGGGAACCTTTCCTTTCCGGGAACCGGGAACGGGTGGTTAATATTAACGCAACTATTTAACAGCAGTATAAAATTGATAAAATATATTAATAAATAATTATAACTACATACAAACATTGTTAATAAATAAATGAATTGTTATGAATAAATTGACTACAGCCAACATATATACAATGATGAATGGTAACTTTCAAATGAATATATATATATATTTTTTTATTTATTTACAAAAATATATTTTTCGGAAACATTTCCAAAATATATATTTTTCAGGTTGGTCTTTACTTTTTATAAGATATTTGATAATTAAAATAGATTAAAAGATATGTCACCACACAATTAATTAAATTATATCCGGACAATTCATTAAGACTCTTCATTATTGAAATATTTGTAGTTATATTGTATAAATACGTCTATATATCCACTCAAAATTATGTAATGAAATTCAAACGATAAATTTTTCCTCGGCTAATTGTCCCGTTCGCAAAAACGAAAGCGAATAGGAAACACGAATGGTTTAAGGGCGACTTCGCAAATTTATTTGCTAAATTGCTCTGCGATAACGAAAAAGAAAGTAATTGTCGTTCCTTAAGATATGACTGCGAAAAGTTTTTGAATATTTTAAAATATCAAAAACGAGCGAAAACGCCTGGTGTAGCCGGGAATTATTATTCCTATACTTACTGGAAAAGCTTTTAAAGATATGAACTGGTACAATCGTATAATATAATGTCAACTCGCTACTATAATACGCCCGGATAATTTATTGTGAATCCCAAATCTTTTTCAAAATTCAAATACTACATACTACTTGGCATTGTATGATAATTAATATTTAATACAATTAAAATATATATACATACATATAACATATTTGTATGTATGTATGTATATATTTTACTAGACATAAAAGTATAAAAACACATTTAAAAACGTATTTTTCTGGTATACATCTCATCGATAGTATTTTTAAATAATGTGATTGGCAAAATTCTTTCATAGTAAAAGACAACTGTCACAGCAACAGAATTTATATTCATTATATGTATACAATTTTGACGAAAGAATCTTGAAGTCTCTCAAAACGAGAGTACAGAATGACCCAACTCGACCGAACTTTGAAATAATTGAAGGACTCGAAAATTAAATATTAACCCAGAGGTACGAGATTTTAGTAGCTTGTACCTACGCTCTCTGGTGTGGATAGCACGCCCGTCGACTATGCAATATACAGTAAATATTAAAACTTATTATCTACACCGCTCTCTTTAGCCGCTGGTTTTTTTTTAGCTTAAGATGACGCCGTCGACTTTCCTAAGTCCATTTTAATAAGTATAAAAGGCCAAAGAATGGAAATAACGCTCGTAAAAGCTCGACATAGTAAACTCGGGACACGGTTATACCGCAGCTTCCAGTACGTGAGAGTTAAAAATAAAATATATATGTATTTACATATATTAATATATAAACGTACATATGATTAGGATTATTTCGTAAAAGGGAATATTCGACGAGAGCGAATTTACATATTGGAACATTTTAATCAGGCAAATGGTCCATTTAGCGCGTGTAAAGTGAATCGTCGATAATTACACGCCAGATGTATCGACCGAATAAATATTACACGTCTAAGATTAAATCGAAAAGTGTGCTAAAATTTTTAATAATTTAACGTTGCAGTTGTATTTATTTACGTTTGAATTTCCATTGCCGACGCTCTCCGATATGCTTTTTTGTATTTTTCGGTCCGCGAAACGCTCGCAAATCGTTTTTCATTAATTAAAAAACAATATTGACACAAGGTAAAATATATAGCTATAGAGAAAGAGATAAGAGCGGGAAAAACGGACCGACCAGCGCGAAAGAAAATGTCGCTCGGAAAATGGAAAAGAGAAAAACGCAAACGACGACGACTCTAAACGGCCCAAGAGCTTTATTAAAATCGTTCTTATTATTTTGAATTTCTTTTTAAAGAAGTAACTGTCAAGAGCAGACCGTGACATTAAACAAAATATTATAATTGTTTCACAGTTAAAAAAATATTTTGTATTCCCGCAATGTTAATTCAATATTTAATCATTGTCGATGTACGACAATTTCAATTTACCCAAAAGAGAGTACTGCTCGTAATATTCAGAAAAGTTACGATTCAGTGGCGTTACAAGTCGCACGACGCGAAAGCCCGGAAAATGTTTTCCCCGTGAAAACTCCTTCGCGACGGCTATAAACAATAAGTTCACATAAACCTCGCAAACAAAACGACCCTTCGTAGACGTTCACTACTGAAACTCTAACGCCCTTTTTTCGTGCGATTACCAGCTTGGAATAAACACAGCACGATATTACCTTTGATGAAATTTATTGCCATGTCGAGAAGCGCTATCTACGCAATAGAAAAATTCAGAATTTCAGTTTTTCACAAATTAAATTTTTCAAGCTTAATACTTACATAGCTCTTTCACTTCTAGAGAATTTTGGAATATATTTAAGTGTTTTTTCAAACTCGATCAATGATAAAGAACATGTTTTCCAACTTAAACTGTTTACAAATTCCAAAATTTGCTGTTATCGGCATACACACACACAATATTTATTTTACTTATTTATTTATTTAAAAAAAAAAACAGCATTACAATGTATGTATGTTTTAGCATTGACACCAAAATAGAGTCTAAAAATTAATAACAACAAAAAAAACAAAGAAGAAAAGAATTGAATAATGATAGATATGGGATAAACATACATACATACATAAATATGTATTACCAAGAAAAATTACCAAACAATAGAAATTCAAAGCAAGAAAAGGAACAACAAAAAGGATCAATATGAGGACGAATATTGTTAAAAGAAGAGCAAGATCCATGAAAAAAAGGAATTACAGGAATAATTGCTAGAACAGGAATTAATGTTAAATAATGAATAATTATGGAGAGATCTTATGGGACATTGGAATAGGATCTAATTTAATCAGTATTAATTATATAATTCCAAAGCTTAAGCAAAAATGTACTAAATAAATATGCTCTAAATATTTATTTATTTATTTATTTATTTAATAGTTTTGGACCATTGTGGCATTACAGGAAGAACCTAATGCGCCACAATGGCCTACATTTGAAAAATATATAAAAACATGATATAAAAACAAGTAAACTGTAAATAAAGGAAAAAAGCAAAAGCAGAAAACATGGTAAAATAAAATTACAAAAAAAAGTAACAAAAGGAAAATAATACATCATTCAGAGAGAAAAAAAAAAATAACAAAAGTGTAAAAATTAAAAATAAAATCCATAAATCCCATTCTTTGTTTACACTGATCAAAATTAAAATAGTATATAAAAATGTACAAAAGAGAAAGAAAAAATAAAATAAAATAAAACAAAATATGAATAAAAAATAAAATCACAGCGAGGCCCAAATGGAAGAGAGTAGATTAAGATTCCACTCATTCATCACATTCAAATTAAGAAAGTAATGATGAGCGCAGGTTACCAGATAAATATGTTAAGATAATATCCGACAATCTACGCTCCCCAAGGTGGAAAATATCACATTCAGGGACAGCAGCAACGATTTCATTGAGAAGTCGAATAGCTCTTGGAATAGGAGCCATTCGAAAAAGAACTGTGCGAGCAGCAGGTACAACCATTAAATGATGATGTCTACCACGCACATAATTATTAGGGACATAAAGTCCCAACTGTTCCAGCAACAACGGGCATGACGTATTACCACGCAATAGCTGGAGAACGAAACGAATTAACGAGAAGTTTCTCCGAAGTTCAAGGGAATTATACCCAAGCATGCCCAAAAGGAAAGGAGTAGGATAGAGATATGGGTAGTACCCATACTCTTTCTTATAAAGAAAACGAAGAAATGCTTTTTGCACTTTTTCTATAATAAGAGAGTAGTTTGCTTCGTGCGGATTCCACACAATTGCATTATACTCTAGCTTACTTCTAACAAGCGAGTTGAAAAGCAAGCGAGAAGACAAGGGGTTGGAGAATAATCTAGCATATCTCAAGACAAATCCAAGTCGACGAAAGGAAACGTCAGCGATTGTCTTGATGTGGTTGTGAAAGGTGAATTGAGGATCAAAAGTGATACCCAAGTCGACCATTGATTCCACGCGCTTCAACAATACGGATCCAATGGAATATCCGTGACAATAGAGCGAATTCGCACGTCCATAACTCATAATAGCACATTTACTAGTATTCAGTTCAAGCCCTAAACTGGAACTGAACTCTAAAACAGCGTTAATATCAGCTTGAAGGAGAGAGGCTTGCCTCTCATCCTTAACAGCAAAGAATAGTTTAACGTCGTCAGCAAACAAGAGACATGAAGCATTGCGTAGTACTTTTGGGAGGTTATTAATGACTATTGTAAATAGTAAAGGGCCTAAGGTGGACCCCTGAGTTACACCAGATCGCGTAAAAAATGAAGGAGATTCATAAATACCATATCTAACAAATTGCTTCCTATCACTAAGATAAGAAGCAAAGAGTTTAAGAAGACGTGGAGAAAAGCCCACTTCAGCTAATCTGATCATAAGAGCGTCATTGTTGACAAGATCAAATGCTTTTCGAAAGTCAAAGTAGGCTACATCAACTTGTTGTCCACGGTCAACTTTAGACATGGTATAATATGAAAAGCAGGCAAGATTAGTGGTAGTGGAACGACATGGTGAAAAACCATGCTGCTCATCACACAACAATCTTTTGAACTGCAAAAGAATCAAACGGTGAAGGATATTATCGAAAATTTTGGGAATAGCCGAGATGATAGCAATAGGTCTGTAATTTTCAACCTCATTTTTAGAGCCACTTTTATGAATGGGAATGACTCTAGATAATTTCCATTTTTCAGGATAATTACCAGAATCCAGAATAAGGTTAAAAATAAACTGAAGAGGCTCTAAGAGCGAATTACAGCATGCCTTTAATACGTCAGGGGGCACACCGTCAGGCCCAACAGACCCTTTCAGCTTCAAAATTGCTATCCTAACATCTCCAAGCGAGACCCGCGGAATGTCTATAATAACACCTTCAGTACCAATTTGGGAAGCCAAATTAGCATCAAGGGATGGTGATCTCTGATCAAATACAGAGCTAAAAAAACTAGCAAAAGCTTTAGCGATCTCAGGACCGACACAACTTTTATTATTAAATGAGAACGAATGCTCAAGGCCATGTGAAATATGCTTACTCTTAATAAATCTGAAAAAGTGGTGAGGATTACTAGCGATAGCACTCTCCATCTCTTTGAGATAGAGGGTATAACGCTCACTCACACCACGTTTCACGATCTTCCTAAGAATCCGAAATTTCTCATAGTCACGAAATGATTGGCTACGTTTCCATCTTCTATGAGACAACCATTTTGCACGAACATCAGTTATAAGTTTGGACCCAAACCACGGTGGAAAAACCCGACGATGTAGTTCTAAATTAGGATAACTGATGAACCGAGGAACATAACTGTCAAAAATATTATATAGTGTGTTATACAAAAATTCAACAGCATCACCAGTATTCATGAGGTACATTTGGCGCCAGTCCATAGAACGAACCTCATTATAAACCAATTCAGAATCAACGCGAGCAAAATTCCACCGTGATGAAGGAATCCCAACAGATGAACAAGCTGAAACAGGTCTCACAGAAGACAAAAACAATATGAATTTATGAAATATGAATTTATGTCTAGTTATACTACTAGATAGATATCTACTGCATGCGCAGTAGTTTATAGTTTAAGAAATTCGTTGTTTATTTTTTTCATTTTTAATACATAAATCTTCTAAAACAATAACGACCCTAGCGTTTGCTACATTAAACTTGTTCATTGTTTAAATTGCGTCAGTTAAACTTTCTCCCGTTTTGTATACGGCTATAATACAGAACCACCCGTAAATTTTGCGAGACGCAATTTTAAAACTATGCAAATACATACGATCATTATAATTTATGAACTTTTTATTTTAATATTCACGTTTAACTACTCACATAATTTTGGCAATCAAGGATTTACTACAACGTTTCCCAAAAGCCTTATTTAATTTGATCATTGATATAAAATAAAAATAAAAAATAAAAGTAACTGATCCATTCTTAAAATGTTTATAAAAGCATTTAAAATGTAGTTTTCTGTACTTTCATTTATCCAAATTACTTATTAACGCTTCTCGTGTCACTGATAGGGAAAAACCGATTTATCGGATCGGATCGACAGCAGGTCCATTACGAGTGTCGTCACCGCGCGTAATTGCGCGCTCGGGTTGTGTCGAGATTTCGGCGACAAAAACGTGTACAAAAACGGGCACAAAAGACATGTCGTTTTAAACAGATGTATAATGGTCGTGTGTAGCGCAAATAGCCACCGTAATTACAATTGTACATAGATATAGAGAATGGGGGCGAGAGGGTGAAGTTTTTCGGCAATATCGCCGGTCCGGCTGTTTCGCTTTAATATCGCGTCATGAATTTAAATATACCGACATTAGACGGAGAGGAGGGTGGATAATTTAATTTTTCCCTGGAACTTGTTTGGCGTTTCCGGTTTTTCCTTTGATGTGTGCTCGGATAAAAGAAATTACGTATACAATCGTATATAGATAAGCCGCAAAGGAGCAAACTTGAGCTCATCCCCTTTGATGTTCATGTATAGTTTCGATGATAATAAAAAGTATTATCTAAGATTTCTTTTGGAATTTTTATCGTGGAGGTAACATTCTACCATAAAGAATTGATTATTTTTTTCATCAAATATTCATATGAATGTTTGTGTAGTCTGCCGTTTTGCAGTTTGTTATTTTATATTGAACTAGTGGTTTTACCCGGCTTTGCTCGGTATTTGTAATATAAACCGCTTAAAAATTGCCAATCTCATAGTAAACAATTTATTTGAATAGTTTTGTTTTATTCAAATTTATTTGAATATTCATTTATTTTTGTTTTGTTTAATTAAACGTCACGGATTCTACGAACCAACGATAGTTACATACATACAAAGTCTCTTTCGAAGTTATATATTAGATTCGCCCCCGGCGACTTCGCCCCCAGGGCCTTCGCCTCCAGAGCCTTCGCCCCTGGAGCCTTCGGTGCTCCCCAGGGCTGGGGGCGAATTTATTTGAATAGAAAATAAAATATATCGTCATAGAAACTGACATGTTTTTGACAACCAACAATACATACATACATAAAAACAAAGTCTCTTTCGAAATTATATATTAGATTTACTAATGACCTGTCCAGACTAAGAAAAAACGCACGGATGAAAACGGAAAATGTGTATGTATCGACTAGAGTCTCCAATTATTTAAATTTAATTTAGACCCTGTGGCATTACAGTAGTCCCTAATGCACCAAAATGATCGAAAAATACAGAGTGATGAGAAAAATAAAAATAAATAGATGTATGTAGTATGTACGTATACGCAAATAAAAAACCCTAGCAGATAAAGCAAAATATCAAAAATTATATCATAATAATACAGCCAGCACCAATATATTGATTTTAATAATTATATTGATGTAAATCCACTTTAAATTGAAATTTAATCATTTCTTTATAAAAAGCATGAATTACATTACAACATAAATAAAATTGTTGAGTTGCATGTATTTTGATGTGTCGTGGCCAAAACCGATTGTTTCCTCTATTTCATACCTTTTTACTATCTTTTTATTATAAAATTAATACACAACTTTTAGTGATTTTTAAATTCCTTTGATTTTTTATCATTTGGAAATCGCTAATATTTTTACTAATAACAACTTTATACGTTGCCAAGAAAAGTCGATCTTAATAAAATCGTTAATAGAAATTACGTATATTAAGTATATTCAGGTTGGATTGAGTTCGGAGTCGGAGTCGAATCTTAACCAGCAGCGTGGTCTAGTGGTGAATGTTGAATTATTTCGTACTTGATGTTACGAGTTCGATTCCCCGCTAAGTCTCGTTGTTGGCCAGACCTTGATTTGTCTAGGTCGATCGTTTCTTATCAGAATTTGCCAATTTTTCTGATTTTCATTGAAACGATTCCTGTAAAATTGGCGTTTCCTTCCCAATGTTCTGTTGCGAACCTTTAGTTATTGTTATATCTTAGGTTTCGTCATATTGCTCACCATAGATGTCTCTGTGGTTGTTTATCGAATATAAAATTCGTATTGTTACATGAAAGTTATTCATCGTTATTTATCGTATTAATACGATGTTTTTAATATATGTATACTGACCATAGATGTCAGATATTTAGATTTACATGTATCTATGTAATAATTATGTGGACCAGGAAGGCGCATTTGGGGTTCCGGGGACTCCGCATAAACACTTGTATTATGTATATTCTTAGCTACCTGAAGTCCGAAGACCAAAATACAAATATTTTGCTTTTTATTTAATGACATTCAATGGCGACAACAAAATATTGTACAAATTTAGAACGAGTCTCCTGGAATATATATTTTTAAATTGTATTATTCAGATTCGCACACAAGCCTCTTTTTTAGAGAAGGCCGACCCTGTACATATGTATCAAAATTATTATTATTGTATCCTGAACTATATACTATAATATACATATGAGTATGCAGTGTTTTTATCCCACGACAACGTATTTTATCTGTTAAAAGAAGCATATTTCTCACCTTAATGCCTCCACTAATGTGCAAAGCGCTTAATTGTTTGTTTCATAATTAGTTATATATGTATGAAATTAAATTAATAAATATGAACACTTTGATGATATAAAAATACTTTATACACATATATAAAATAAAGCAAAGTAAACACTTTAAAAAATATATTACCTACTGCGAAAATAATTCTTATCTGGTCGACATTTGGACACTAGATTCCGTGTTTATTTTTTTGCATTCGATTTCGCGATTCCATTTCGTTCCGATAGCAGTAAATATGACATATTTTTGCTTCAACTGCGGAAAAAGATCGGAACGAGGAACCAGGAGGAGAGTCAACTTCCTGTTTACACACTGACAATTTCGATTTGCTTGTGCAAATAATGGTCTCGGCTTGCGACTCGACGAAATGAGAAACCTGCCGAGGGTTACCTACAATAAGGTCCATCCCCTTCCTCAAATCCCGCCTTCGTATCTTAGTGGTTTGTTTATTTATTATTTATTATTCAAGGAATATAAGCTTCGGCAAGATTAACGATAACGCTGACCCGTTAATAGGAATTCGGACGTGTCATCGGCTTCCGTTTAATTCCGGCTAAGTGGCGCTCAGACCTGAATACCTAGGGATCACTTCAAAATTAAATTGTGCTAATATTTGTTATTATTATTATCAATTTCGTTTCAATGTGTGTTTACATCCAGTATATATACATATGTACTCGATTCGCACAATAAAGTCAATGCAGAAAAAATGGCAATGATACTGCATGCATTTGAACGTTCGTATATAATATACGTATATATGGCATATAAATATTATGGTACATATTAGAGAAATCGACGCATGCTATTATTTACCATACTTACATATATGGCTCAAATTTAGGTAAAAGTTGTGTGATTTTTTGATAGTTTATGTATGTAGTTATGTGTAATATAACAAACGCATTGCTATTTTAATGTGATTTTTTTCGCAGTAATTTTATGGTCTTGCACTATTTTTGGAAAGTAGTATATCATACATTATGGTGAAAATAAAAACTCCCCAGGTCGTATCCGAAACTTATGGCCGCTCGTAAAAATAATATAGAACAGGGCTCGTATATTGTACACTTATACAATACACGGACAGGTAGTAAGCGTATATGGTTTTACAGCGGCTCCCCACCTTTTTTTGATTTGCGTACCTCTGCAGTCTATTTGGCTAAGCGTCACCATCTTAACTTTGCTTATAAAAAAAGTATTTACGTGTTTAAAACTTGTCAGAATTTCCGATACCGGTATTATCAAAATAAAAATATAATGATACCGGTATCGGTACTTTCGGTATTTTTTTTTAATTAATTAATTTTTAATTAAAAAAAACCGTTGCTTCCGATATCCCGAGCGTTTGCATGATTATTGAAAAATACGCCAAACCCAAACATACAAATATAGGATATTTGGGTACAAAACTGTAAAGTAGGTACGCCCCAGGTATAAAGGATTATAATTTTTCGTAGAAGTAGAAGTTACTGTTTTTTTTTTGTGATTTTTAGCTTTTTTTCATATCCGTCTTGAGCTTATCATATACCCAATCACCGCTCACTGGAGATGTAAAAAAGAGTCAACCATCAGCTGGGGAATTAGTTGTCATTCAAATTATATTTTTTTCTATACACTAATTAGAAAAAAAAACTAAGACTAGCCTTGTAAATAGTCCCTGTCGTGTCATCATTGTATAAATACATCGTACTGAAAAATGTTTCAAATAACATATTTTATCACATTTATAATTAAAAAAATCAGCACTTTCTATTAAACATTTTCTTATTTAAATTAAAATTGAAAAGGTTTGTGAACTTGAAACAAGTTGTAAGGGAACCGCGATACCTAAAATGTTGCCGAACATTGTACTTAACGATATGTATCGGAAAACAGTAAAGATTAAAACAATTTTACAGACGAACAGATTTATAAAATAATAACTCGCTCAATATCGCGTATGCAAAAGATATCGTTTTCGAAAAACAAAATGTATGAATTTGAAAATAATTGATACTATCGGTATTTCTTTTTTAATACCGGTATTACAAAAGGCTTATTTTCGATCAAATACTGATACTGCCGGTATCGGTACCTAAGGTATTACAATCCGTAGCTGTGATGGATGGCGAGTGACCAGGACTTGTATTTTATTTTATTTCCCCAAATATACTGAATGTAGGTCTTCATATTTTATTTAACCTCGAATTATGTGATTAAAATTCGAAATATCTCATTACGAAATAAAAATATAAATCAATATCAACAGAATTAATTATTTTCGCGGAAACCCCCTTGTAAATGTGCTCACAGGATTCTGCTTCAGTCATTATTTTTATCATTTCCTGCATTTATTTTATATTATTCCATATGAATATATGATAAAATGATTTTTAGAACTAATTACAATAAATAACCTCGCAGATTTTTCATTATTTTAACTTAAAACACACTTTTAACTGGACACCTGGCGTTCAGGACATTGGCTAGCGGTTTTTAGTTTTTAGCAAGTGTTTATAAAAAAATCTATGGCCAATATTTGTAAATTTGTAACGCTCATTGATATGTTGATAAAGAAAAAAATCATCAAAGTGCTCATGTATGTACATATGTACATATTTATTCCATCAATCTAAGGCAATAAATAGTTTATAATTTTTTTAGAGCATAGGCGGTACTCCAAGTTTTGAATCGCTTTTCTAGTAAAAAACAACATTTATACAGTTTATACAGTATGCTTGTACGCAGATACGTAATAAAACAGCATATAAGTATATATATATGTATGTATGTATACAAAACCGGGTTAAACTGAGCACGATTCCGTTTTTAATATGGCATTTTTAAAAGCGTTCGCACGACCATTTGTTTATTTGTGCAGCGCGGATGCACCAGATGCATAACGGCCATGGACAGCAGCATGCAATAAATCTTTTCGCCGTTCCACATAACAAAAGCTATGCTGAACAATAAAAAAAATAATACAATTCGCCACACTGATAACGCGGAAAATTTCAGCGTTCGTTTATTTGTTGTACGTGTATCAAAAATATTCAAATTCGAAACTATCGAAAAATGATGGATGTCCGATCGTTATTTTGCTCTGAATTGATGCATTTCAGCTGTCTGAATGCTAGACATTGACAATGAATTTTTAGGTACTACATCTATCAATAAGAATATATATGTACAGCCTTGGACAAATGTATTAGGTCACTAGTATTTTTGGTATTTTCTAGTATTAATGGTAAATACCGAGTACTTATTATAGTAAAATATTCTTTTACCGGAAATACTCGGATATTTGAAACGGTAAACGGACTATTTTTCACATGGCGATCTCGCATACGACAATAGTAGCCACGGAAATCATGAATATGGAATATCAGGCACTCGAATTATCGTTAGTGTTCACGTGGGTTACTCTCGGTGACTCTCAATGGTCTATCTTCTCTTTCTCGGGTTGCGTATTATTTAAAAAAATACAAAATTGTCCTTTTTAAGCAAATCAATGTGTCGAGAGTACTGGTTTCGTCGCGTTGTTTGTACCGTCTCCGTTTCTGTGGTTATTTGAATCAAGTGCATTTTACTTTATATATGTAGAAAAATTCCAAAAACATGGGAATCAAGTGAAAGGAGCATAGCTCGGTTTATTTTAATACATTTTCGGGGGTCCGGACGGTGTCCAAACAACTTAAATTAAAGGACATTAAAAGTATACTACAAAAAAATCGATCAAAAACAAGAAGGATAAGGAAGGGAACATGTCAAGATCTCATTTTAACTATCGTGTCTTTTAATATCCCTAAATGAAATAGGTACATAGCCGTAGGTTTACTTAGTAAATGAATTTTCTGAATTTTCATTTAAGAAATAAAGAAATCTTAAGCTAGAAAATATCTGCCGGAAAAACACACCTGGCAAATCCCTTTAAACTAGAAAAATTGCACGTTAAAAATTAAGTCATGTTTTGATAAAAGTTTGAATACATCGGTTAGTATTTATACAAACAAAACTTGCTGTATTCAAATTGTTTCGGTATGCAATTCTGTGCATATTTGGATACAGTTTTAGGCTATTTGACTTTTATTAAATGCAGAGAGATGAATATACGTAGGTGAATTTTGTACTGCACATTAATGTTTCTAGGCGCACAAATGCCATTTCATATATGTAATCACTAAACTTTACAGTGTTTGCCGCCGTTAAAACGTTTAATAGCGTTATTTGGGGTGGGTTTGAGAATGTGCGGTTGGCATTCAGAATATTTCGAGTATTTCTTCAATAAACACACGTATGCAGCGCTGCAAGTGCGAATAATATTCCAAACGTCTGGAAAATATTCTAAAATATTCATAGATTACCCAATAGTCGAATTGGAGCAAATAAATATAAGAGTTGATTTTTTTGTCTCAGCGTCGTTATCATAAATTTTATTTATTTGATGCGGATTCTAATGCCAGAATCTTGGTTTAGTTTGGCAATACGGATTGTATAATAAAAAATAATTCCAAGCGCTTGCACTTCCTTGAAACTGCTGTTGAGGATATCTGGGTCGAAGTTGTTATTAGGCGTTCCCATTTTGTTTTTTGTATAGTTTATTTTTCGCCTGATCTGTCAAACATTAACATTAATTTATTTTTTGATAACATCATGAACAATTCCCCCTATCTATTTAATAAAAATCTAATTATCATGGGAGACTTCAATCCCAACTGTCATCCTAATATAAAAAATGATATTGAGTTACTTGTTAATTTTTATAAGCTAACCCAGATAAACTCTTTATTTAACAATTCTGGTCATTTACTCGATTATATCTTGGTATCTCAGCATCTTGATGCTTCCCCGGTCACTAATATTGTCGAGTTGGTGGTACCTGACCCCTATCATCCTCCGTTAAACTTTGACATTATTTGTGACGTTACTTTTTCCTCTCGTGTATATGAATTATCTCCAGTTGTTAATATGGATGTGAATGCCGGATGGATTTTCAGAGATGTCTGTTTTAATAATCTCAACAATATGTTGTTATCTACTGAATGGAGTGCGCTTTATAATTGTATACAGGTTGATGATGCACTTCAAACCTTCTATCGTATACTTTATGACTGTTTTGACTCTTGTTTTATTAATAGAGTATTGCTTCGACGTAATGAGTCTTCTATTAGAAAGTATCCACCTTGGTTCAACTCTGCGATTATCAGACTCATCAGAAAAAAACACCGTTGTCTCTGGAAGGTATTCGGCTGTGATAGTGATCTGAATTCTTTCAAACTTTTGCGAACCCTGTTGAAATCTCTGATTGTTGATGCCCATTCTCAGTATGTTTGCGAATGTGTGTCACAGATAAAGTCTTGGCCCAAAAATTTTTGGAGGTTGATTAACTCCCAGCGCAAGACTTTATCTGCCCTTTCTAATATGCATTATGACAATAATTTTAATATTTTTGGCCAGGATGAGTTTTCCGAGGCTTTCGCTGACTATTTTAGCTCACAGTTTGTACAGGAGAATAATGCCGTTCCTAATCACAACTGTTTCCCTGACAACGACGTCCTTTCCTTCTCCTCGTCCTTGTCTATTAATTCTATTACCACTGCGGACTTTGAATTCGGCTGTCTCAAATTGAAACCCTTGCACTCTTGTGGTCCTGACATGATCCCGGACTTCATACTAAAGGGTTGCTCTAGTGTCCTGATGCAGCCCTTATTGCATGTTTTCAATTTGTCTCTTCAATCCTCTTCCTTTCCAGCGTTATGGAGGTGTACCCGGATTATCCCTATACATAAGGGGGGTGATAAATCTTACATAGGGAATTATAGGCCTATCTCCCTATTGTCTAGTCCTGCCAAGGTCTTCGAGATCATACTCTGCAGATACATGTCCAAATATTTTCAAAGTTTTATGATCGAGGAGCAACATGCATTTCGGCCTGGACGCTCTACTGTTACGAATCTGTTTGAGTTTACCAAATGTTATAAGCTTTTGATAAATTAAATCATTGTATTTTATTAAAGAAAATGTCCGCAAACGGATTTCATGACAGATTGGTCCAGTTTTTTAGATCTTATCTTCTGGATCGTCAACAATTTGTAGCCTTCGGTTCCGCTTGCTCCCGTGTCTATATCACTGGCTCAGGAGTTCCACAAGGCTCTAACCTAGGGCCCTTGTTATTCAATTTATTTGTAAATGATATAAGTTTAAACTGGTCAATTGTCGTTTCTCACTATACGCTGATGATTTAAAGCTCTATTTGAGTCTCGATTCTGAACGTTCTTGTGAGCTTTTACTAGATGATATTAATGCTCTTCATGATTGGTCGTTAACCAACTGTTTGCCTCTTAATGTCTCCAAGTGCAAGGTTATGTGTTACTACAGATCCAGATCCACCCCCGATCGTACCTTTCCATATCTTGTTGGTAACTTTTTATTGAACTGGATCGATTCAACTGTTGATCTTGGGGTTGCATTCCAGAGTGACCTAAATTTCTCTGTTCATATCGACTCTGTGTGTTCCTCTGCCTCACGTATGCTTGGGTTTGTCTTTCGTAATTCTCGACACTACCATAATCCCGCTGTTTTGAGATTGCTGTACAATGCTCTAGTTAGGAGTATCTTGGAATACGCCTCTATAATCTGGAATCCTTACACTAAGTCTCTATCTTTGAAGCTTGAACTTGTCCAAAGACGATTTCTCAGACTGCTTTATAAGGAGCAATATGGGATTTACACATACTTATTTCCTTCAAAATTCGTCATGGGTATGGTCGGCTACACTTCTCTTGACCACAGGAGGAGTGTTGCCCTCATCAAATTCTTGTTTTCCATATTTAGAGGCTGTATCTCCTGTCCGTCTATCCTGGCTGAGTTGGCTGAGTTCATGCTCCAGAGAGTGTGATATGGACCCGCCATCGTCCCCTTTTTCACACTCCTTTGGCTAGAACTGTGGCATTCAGTTATTCTCCCATTCCTCGCGGCCTCCGTTTCTTAAATTCACTGGATGGTGCCATTGACATTTGTCATGTCTCTCTTTATTCTCTGCAGCAATTCCTAAGTTATGGAGGTCGCGACCATTTAGAATGGTTGAGTTAGTGATTTTAATTATGATTTTATTATGATTTCATGTTTTATTTAGTTATCCTTTCCTTTTTAATTTGTATATCTGTATATGTAATTTGTTTTTTAACTTATATTTTTTAATATTGTACTTCTTTATCTTTTTAGCACACTCGTCGCTTTGGAGCAATCTGTTAGACGAGTGTGCTTGATTAATTGATTTTTGTAAAAATAAAAATAAAATAAAATAAAATAAAAAATACAAAAATACTAACGAATGAAAATCCTATTATGAAACGAAACACAAATTAAATTGACCCACTTCCGCAAAATTTCACATTTGCGTTCAACTGGGCGTAATATAATATAATATAATATGTACATTAAGAACTAGGTACCCACTAACCGACAAACGTCCGTGAGATTTATATTTTATTAAGTATGTATGTTTAAAACAAACAGCCTTGAAAAGTATTAAGAACGGATCCCTGCGGACTTATGAACGCGAAATCTTCAAACAAATACTAATTAGAAATAAGAATACGTACATTCAAGCACACAAACGGCCAACTGCAAAAGGTTATTACGCTTCGAAAACTATCAAAGAGATTTTACACCATTTAAACAGAATAAGGATGCAGCACGTTCACACAGCGAATAAAATGGTCCAGGAGATTTTTACTTTCAATTTATAGCAAAAGATGCACATATATGTACCTACCTATATATAATGATACGTAATATGTATAAACGATATGTACATACATACGTATGAACATGCAATGGAAAATAGTAGTCGTGAAACGAAATTGCTATCTTGCGCGATGCAATTTTTTCTTTTTTTCATATTATTATTTTTTCCGAATGTTTTCCGACGCGGACGCCCACCCCAGCACTAAATGAAAATTCCCATTTTCTCCCAGCATAAACGGAAAATTAAAATGCATAACTTGGCGCCCCTGGCCGCCCAAATCCCCACTCCTCTCGGTAGCCCGCAGTATCGCTCGGCCCAGTCGTGATGGCCGTTTAAAAAAATTCGCAAACAAAGTATCCACAAAAAATTTACGATATAAAAATACAACAAAAAAATAAAACTAGAGGAGGAAATTTCGGGATTCGTATTGCGCTCACGCGCCGTTTCGCCTAATAAGAAAGCTATAAATTTTAACCGTGCACTGTTAATTAAAATTAAATTAGATTATTCGTGGTCACGCGTAAAGGGATCCTTTCCATTTTTACTATGTATATAATATTTAATATTAGAAGAAAGAAATAAAGTACGAGGTAACATTGAAAATTACATTTAGGGAGCTTTTAGAACACCTGTAAAGTTTCACTGTAATGAAGATTCAAATTACGCCAAATATACATATCATCAATATCTATGTTTATGCACATATTTATAAAAAATAATTATACATACATTTATTGAATTGTATACATTGTACATATATATTGTATTTTATGAGACGTTATAATTGTAAGTGCAATATGTCCATTTTCTTAATTTTAAAATATATCTAGCAAAACATTAATTATAACGTTTTGCGTTTAACAATATTTAAAAGTCCTACCTACATACATATACATATGTACATATATGTATGTACATCTGTATACATAGAAATAATAAAAATACATATTTTCAGCTTGTTCGCGACAAAATGAAAATAATTAAAATCATTTAGTTCTTTTGTAATCTGATTTACATTATAAATATAAGGCACTTGGTTTTTTTGTAAATATTTAAGATGTTCAAAACGAGAAATTTAAGTTGCCCTTGTTAAAATTTTACGTTGTCTTTTTAAGAATAGATTCCGAAAAATGGTTTTTGATTGATCTACATGTTGTTTTCTTGAGAAATTTCTACTTCAGCACATTTTGGAATATAAAAATATTGCTTTGATATCACAGTTGGTCATCAACAATGCTTAAAAATATCATAAAGCGTTAATCACTATTATAAAAAGATGACGCAAGAAGAAAGAGTGACAGACTCGATTGAAATCAATCTGAAAAATTATTTGAGCACAAATTAATTCGCGCTTCGCCGTTAAAAACATCCATTAAACGTCGCAAAATAAAGAGGAGGGCCTTAAAAGAAATATCATCATTTTTTGTGACAAAACATGCCGACAATGAAAAATCTCGGACGGGAGAATGAGATGGGGAGGAAAAGAGAGAGTTAGGCATTGCTCTACAAGTGCGGCGACTTGAAAGCTTTGAACTGAACGTTTTATCATTTTTTTCCTCTCTCCTGAAGCCGAGCGTCTGAAAACACCGGAGGCGGTTTTAAATGCCAAAGTTTGCTCTTCGGTCCCTGTTTATAAATATTCCCGCAGGGGGTGACTAGTAATTATGGCCACAGCCAACATAAAGAACAAGGTCTACAAAACCCCAAGCCAACCTCCTTCGACCACCACTTTAACCCTCCCCTATTGGAAAAATTATTGTTTACGTTTATTGTGTGCGACAAACAAGAATAATGCGCTTCCAAAGCTCGAATCATAATGTACATACATATCTACTCGTAGACAAAAAAATTACCTCTAGTCCATTATATATGTATTATAGGTATAATTCCTATACAAAAACATAATATCTGTATTATATAGAAGCTTATTTTTAAGATTCTTATCCTGTCATATCTTAGTTTATAAAAGTCAATAGCTCGGTTCAACACTGTACGGAAAAGACTACCTCCATTCATACTATACAGCACCGCTCGTTTTCGGCATGTTCATACATGTTTTAGACGAGTGCAAGGCAAAATCAGCTTAAATATAAAATACAGAGCGCGACGATACAGCACAATATTTCTTGCGTCATATCGTAGAGTCAATATTGTCACAATATGACGTTTCCGAAAATATTAATATGCACATGGCAGCACTATCATTAGTACGAGTGCACTTACCACTATGGCGTCAAGTCATGCGTGAATATTTAAACAGTAGCCAAAAAAAAACATGTTCTGCTTGATACGTTTCGGTGACATGTACACATAATATACATAATATGAATACATCGTGTCGGTATTATTGTCTATATTAACAATACAATGTGTTAATATAGAATGTAGATACAAGTATTTTTCGCACTACTTTTTACGTTCAGTTCAGCTGTACTGGTATAAACACTTAAAATAAATCATGACTATTTCAATTCAAAATTGCATAAAATGTATGAAAAGCTTAAAGTATAAAGTGTTTAAAGCGTTTATTTTGAAAATCCCTTCATATATATTTTTTTATAGAAATTTTCCATCATCATCATCTATGTACAGCCATTCGCCATCCGGTGATCGGAAAAATGCACTCGAGATAGTTGCACTCTCGAGACATCCAAACTTTCAAAGATGCTCAAGGAGAACTAACGCAATAGAATTCCACAAAAAAGCACCAATATTATCCGAGGGGTTCTAGGACACTTACCCCCTGGACACATACTCCTGGTCAAAAACCCCCTGGACATTAACCCCCCGTGCAAATAACGTCCCCTCTGTCAAGGATAAAAATATTTTATAAAAATTTATATTAATCATACAGAATACAGATATTAATAATACATATATATATCAGATTCTTTATAAATAATCAGTAATTAATAATAAAAAAACAGTAATCAATAATAATAATTTAAAATATTAAAAAATTCCAAAATCTTTTGCATTTTAATCTCTTTTTCTTTTCCTTTTCTTGATTTTACAAATTCCATCATGGATAGTCTAAAAATATTTAAAATATAATAATAATAATAATATATTCAATACCACAGAACGCAAACGTTAACTGGTGACTTAGACTCTTTTAATTTGATATTAAATATTGTATATGAATTGAAATTCAATATGATCTAGCACACTTTATTTATTACTTTACTTTATTATTGATTATTAATTATTTATTACTACTTTTAAATAATTTTTATCCATGGCACGGGTTATTTGCACGGGGGGTTAATGTCCAGGGGGTTTTTGGTGGGGGATATGTGTCCAGGGGGTACATGTCCAGATACCTATCCGAGGGTACTAAAATTTTTTTTTTGTGGATTTCTTCTACTTATCAGTTCTTTTTGAGCGCCGTTGAAAATTATGACTTCTCGAAACTGCGCTACTATTCAGTGCAATTTAGTGCATCTTTCCGGGAACCTCGCCATCCACTGCTGTATACAGGTCTCTTCAACACGTTTCCCTCGTCTCTGTTTTGCGTAACTCTCATCCATCTCACTCCCCACATTTTCCTAATTTCGTCCTTCCATCTTCCCCGCGGTCTTCCTTTTACCCCTTTGCATTCTCTCGGGTACCATTCTAGAATTTCTTTTGTCCACCTTTCGTCAATTCTTCTAGCCACGTGGCCCACCCATTGCCATTTCAATCTCTTCACTTTATCCATTATATCCACGACCCTTATCTTACTTCTAGAAATTTTCCATATATATTTATAAAATTACACAACCTACAATCAATCAAAAAAATCGTATTATACATGTAAGTATTTGGAATTATAAAAAAATATTATGATCTTATATTTTAGTAATACCAATTAATTTTGTAACGGTCAACTAAATACCACACATTTTAAAGTAAAGGTGACTTTCGAATATACATATGTATGTACATCCATTTATAAGCGAATAAACAGACAGTATGCATGCATGAGTTAATGTCATATATGTATGTACATATATAATATGTACGTATGTATGTTTGTATGTACATATGCACGTCCTAACAAACGACACAAAGGAAAAGCGACATGATGAATGAAAACGCACGACCGGAACTGAAATCCACGAATTTCGAAAGCTGAAGGATGAATGAATATAACCTTTACATTAATACACACTTATAATGTTCTATGTATGTATATGGAGTACCCACTAGCCCAGGCACTCTTCAGAGACGAGCGCGTGAAAAAAAGACAAGTTCGAACTCGCTAAATTTGCCTTCATAAATCATCGTTGCACACACACCGAAACGTTCATAAATCACGCGGAATGAAATGTAGAACAGTTAAGAGGGAAACTTATTTTCCAGGACGTGTGCTCTCTCATACTTGTTCGTACTACATAGTAAAAGTGAACGTGTACGCGTATTTGGATACATACAATATCAACACATACATAAGTATATGAGGCCAAGCTACATACATACATACATGTACATATATATGTATATATTGTCTTCAAACTTCGTTTACAAGCTGAATCCAAATTAGTTACATGAGCTTTTGAAAATCCATACTTTTGTGTAAGATTTTTGGTAATTTGAATAATACTATGAGTTTATGAGATTTATAAATTTGTCGGGAAAGTATTACTTGTGTACATTATGCATAGTGTCAAATTAAACTAGGATTGAATTCAAATTTATTCAATAGAAAATTTTATCATCCCATTCCGTATGTCCCTAAGCTTACTAGGTATATAAAACTTAAGTTCGTTAAGAAACTGAGGATTGTGTATTAACCCAGTCAATAGCTTAAAAATGTGCTTACCCATTATGATGTTATCGTCGAATTAGCTCCAGCATCCTATTTTTGATTTATAATCTGAACAAGTTGTCAAATCTGTTTTTAAATTTCCACATATGCACACACGTAGGTCATACGATCGTGTGCTGTTTTTTTTATTATTATTTCACCCGTACATATTTTATGATTTCTCTCCTCATTTTTATGCAAAAAAAAATAATAATAATAAAAAACTGTCATAAACAGACCTGACGAGTCGTTCTTTCCATTTTTATGCTAAATTATTCAGCTTTTTAAATAGTCCCATTCTCGAGCGCTTCAGCTCTCTCGGGCGACCAGATTTCTCGCTCCAAATATTCAAATATCACTTTTCATAGAAAAGAAGAAAAATACGAAATTAATAATGAATTTCTACTGCTTTCTCCCTGACAATAATATATGTATGAAAATTTCATCAAAGCTTTTGTCGAGAATAATTTTTATATTGTGCACATTTACGCGGTTCGCTGAAGGTAACATTTGCGGTGATCCAAAACAATTGCAGTTGCATTTTGGGTGATGCCGTTTTGCGGTTGCAATGTAACGAAATTGTTGAAAATGCAAATATGTACAACATTTTCAAAATATCTACAATACGCGAAATTGTTTGTTTGGAGGAATAAACGATTGCATAAAGAAAATAAGCGTTTAATTTTTCATATGAAACCTTTCATCCGTAATGAATCACGTAGTATCAGATTAGGTATGTATCATTCTAATCTCATTGATCTATCTCGCATGTTGTCTTGTCTTCAATTTCTTTTATTTTCCCTCGGATACCATTTGGACGGTTGTTTCGTCCAGAATTAATCCAATCCAATTCCCTCCGTGACAGCTTACATTAATGCTATTATTTCTTAAGATGTTCTAATTTAATGGTGAAAATATATTTTTTTCCGTTGAATTGCACGAAAAGATCCATAGGTATCCAAATTGTATTATTTGACTGTCAAATTAAACTCAATATTATTTGGGATGAATGAATAGAAACTAAAATACTTTTTAAGCATCAAATTTACACCAAATTGAATTATGCAATTTAGTTTACCATTTTCTTCATTAATAAGTAATCATTTATTTACTACATATGTATATAATTTAAGAACAATTTATTAAGATATATTTTGTTTCAATCTTTAAATTGTTAATCTTTAAGAGGAAATTTTTTAATTGTGAAATTTGATGATCATTTTTAAAAATATTATATCAAATTTAATAATATCACCCAAAGCGCAAGTCGACATATTAAAATGTAAGATATTCTACACATATGTATGTATGTATGTACATATATGTGAATATATAAATATTATGAAGGTAAGCCTTAGAGCAAACAATAACGACGAGGAAGCATTCATACCCATGTGTAATCGTAACGGTCCTTTATAATCGCAGGTGTATTCCGCCGAACAAAAGATAAATGGAGAGCGCTCTCACTTTACCCAACGCTGATTTCCACGTCGGAAAAGTCCATTTTCGCCAGCCTATTGCCCGGTCAAAATTAGTTTTTCCCCAAATAGTCTATGTGTATGTACGCCCGAGGGGTAGGAGAGGGGCGTAAAGCTGTTTGGAACGATTGATTGGAACCCCCCGAGAAATGAAAGTTGTTTATTTTCTTTTCAGGTCTTCGTGAAGGCAGCTAGAAAAAGCGACTCGATATGCGCGAGAACGTACATATATGTACAAACATATGTGCGTATTTTCGTTCCTCTAAAGGAGAAAGAAGGAAATGAATAGGTACAATTTACTACAGGCGACTCACTGTATCGAAGTCTGAGTGCTAGAGAGACGAGTTGTTGTATGTTGCGGGTTCAAATCCCGAAGGATTCGACAAAAGTGTCTGATGAATGAAATGTGTCCGACATTGACATGTACATATGTACACATATGTATGTATGTAGTGTATTCGAAATTTCTTTAGCTGGGAAAAATTTAATTAAAAATATTTTCCATGTGCCACTCGGAAAGAACATTTTCAATTTTCCACTGTTTGGATGATGCTTTTCCAATAAATTTATAGAATGCCACAAAAACGTACTATGTAAAAGCTTATCTGTACTTTTATTAAATTTATGTATGTATGTATATATTATATAATAATAAATATTTCATAATTTCTTTGATAATAACATTTTTACAGTATATTAAAATCTATACGGATTCTTATCGAAACAATGTTATATAATTTATTTTAAAAAAATATTTTATATTAAAAGGTATCCGGTAAACTGCTCAATATTAATTACTCAGTCAACTGCCCGAATATCGCATTGCGCGAAAGCGAGTGTCTCGAATTTTAATTGCTCGAATATAAACAAAGAGTTATTTTATTTACCATGGTACCATTACAGGTTTCCCCAAGGAGACACCTATGGCCAAATTGGTAAATATATTTGTACTATAGAACTGACAAATAGATAGCAGGTTTGAAATGAAATCAGATAAATTGGGAAACTCTTATAAAAATCGATGGACCTGAAGTCACATATTTAAAGTCTGGCCAGCAACACAGGGTCAGGGCTAAGCCCGAAACCCCTCAGTTGTTAGCATTACACTCCAACCACTGTTGTTTGTTATGTTTAGAGACAAGTATTTTTAGCATTTTTCGATAGATGCTAAAATTCAGAAAATATGCTAATAAATGCGAAATTCGTAAAATATTTGCGAATAGATGCTAAAAACACAAATATTGGATGAATATTGGTGAATATTGGCATATATTGGCGAATATATGCTAAAATCACAAAATTTATATTTCCAAACATTTGGTGAACTATTTAAAAATGCAACATTATTATTAAAGAAAGGGTTTTGTTTTGTTTTTTTTTTAATTTATCATTTTTTAACGCATTAAAAGACGTTCAAAGTTTGGAAGGGTATGAGCATTTTTTCGAATAACTATTAAGTAATATGAAATGTGGATCCACCCCAGACATATTAAAATTAATGATGGCAACAAAAATTTAATATGAAGAGTTTGGTTTTGCTGATGTTAGATCTGTTTGGTGTCCTGTTTATAATGAGGACGCTAAAAGATATCTCAGTAAATATATTTTAATTCAACTGATCGTCGCACAAATGGCAACATGCTCCATGATAAATTTTAATTTAATATTGTATTTTTATATTCATTTTTTTTTGTCTTTGTATTTTTCATCTTACATTTTAATTACAGAACATTTTTATAATTTTCTATTATTTTTTAATATTTATGTTACCTTTAAATTTGATGTATGTACATATGTGCATATTTATGTATACATTTTGTTAAAAATCAGCAAAATTGTTTGTTGTTTGAAATTAAAGTCTGATAAAAATAGATGCTAAAATTAAATTTTATGCTCTAATGCTCTAAAACGCTAAAATGCAAAATGAAAATGATAAAATTGAGAAAAATACATGCTAAAAATACGTGTCTCTAGTTTTGAACTTATTTTTATAATTACTACTATTAATTATGTGGATATCAGTATACATATGTATATGTATATGCAGTACATAAAATTTGTCATATTAAATGCACATTTATATTGTATATGTATTATATAAGACAATTTGTTATTAACTTTACTTAATCTCTATTTTTTTTATAGATTTTTTTTCTTAACATTTATTTATATACCACGAATATAAAAAAGTATGTTTTTTTTTAAATAGTCTATTTGATTAATTAGCATAGTCAATAGTCTAATATTCATTTCTTTTTTCGAGCAAAATGTACGATACAATAAATTGACACTTGGTTAGCTCGTATTTAGAGCGTTGTTTCACTCAAGTTGTTGATTTTCGCAAAAATTGACTACCGGCAATTCGTTTTCGACTAATTGATTTCGAGGAATCTATCTAGAAACTTTTAATAAAAGCAAATTGAATATTCCATGCAAAAACAAATTCGCATGTACATATTTCATATTTCAAACAACTTATAAATATGAAATCATGCGTATAAACATAGTGAATTGTTCAATATTAAAAACCCACTCTATTCAAACGATAAAATGAATATTATAAAACACGAAAAACAACGCATATGAAAATGCTCAAATTCAAATAATAAAACTTAGCGACTGCGGCTGCGCGGTGATAAATCTCAAGTCGTTACACTCGGCAATAATCCTCGAACATTAACATGCGGCAAGAATAAGCTGAAATAATGAATGTGTGTACGTTAAGAATTAAGTCTAATTCCTTGCAATATATATAATTTTAACATCGCGTCGGTTTTAATTGTCGGGGTTTTAAAAGGGAAATTCCGTCCACCGAGTAGAAAGCGAGCACCCCATACGAATTTTCCTAATGTCATTCTGGTTTCACCCTCATTATGTGACGACGACGACGTACAGTCCGATTATTGAAATGCGAAACTGAGTTCAATCTTGTTATAAAGTTGTGCCCTTACAAAAGTCGACCGACCGTGTTCGGCATTACGTACGGTACAGTACTCTTGCCAAACAATTTATCGCAATAATACCATCCCCCTCATGTACGGCATTGTGTGTTCAGTTCCAAGGTTGTTATGCTCGTGACCGATCCCTTGACATCGTCAGATGGTAAAAATTGATAGGAGTTTGTCAATTTTCGCAAATAAGCGGGTCCTGCAAATTGTATGCTATAATTAAATGTGCGCGTGAGACATTAGGCTTATAAGAATTTGAATGAGCGGATAAGAGGTATACCGTAATTTGGATTATCGTCGGTGCTGTTAATTTTGATGATACATATGATTATTTTATTTATATACGTACAGATTTTAGTTCGTGTGTGTGTGAAGAAATGCGATCGAGCTTACCTGAAACAAGAAAAAATCTTATATAATTTTTGAAAATAATTAAAAATCAAGATCTTAATAAAAATATATATTTATATGTAAATATGTGATGCCGAAGTTGGTATGGATACCATAAAAATTCAAACTACCATATTTTATGGTATTTACGGTTATTACTGTACTGGAAACACGGCACCCTCCGACTCAATAGTTTCCGTGAAGATTTAATGTTTGATTTGAAATTAAAATTTTTATGTGTGAACATCGTCTGCCTATCACATAACGTTAAATTGTAATTGTACATATTTATATGTAGTTTCAGGTTTGTATAATTTTTTAATTAATTTACTATGTAATTAAATTAAAAAGAACTCCCAGCTTAAGAACTTTTAGTTTTTAAATATTCAACGATAAAAACAAAATTATTCAAGAGAATTTAAATCCTCACATTTTCTTAAATGAGATTCAAGTTTTTTCATGAGAAAAAATATGGAAAATAATATGCAAAATTAAGCTATATTTGAAACTATAGATAAGGGAAATCCAACCAGTGGGGGATTCCTTCCTAGTTTAAATTGTTGAATTGCTTGGATTTTTATTCACTTGGACACCTCTTGTTCTGCCTTATTCATGTCAAAAGAAGAAAGCATGTCAAAAAAGGAAGTATAACCTTCATACTTATATTCAATATGAATTCACGTTTATTGTTATTAATGGAAAAGAAGGACTTTAATATGTATCAAAAGTTTTGTCTAATGATTCTATGAAACCAGCAAAGTTGAAGCAACATTTTTTTAATGTACATCCACACCACAAGAATAAAATAAAACTGTTCATAAAAAAAAAGTGAATAAATAAATATTCCGTTGTAGAATGCCGTAAAAAAATGAAACTGGATTCAATGGAGGATTTTTCAGAAGAATAAAAGACGTAAATATTGTTAAAGCTTCTTACATATGTATGTTTGAGAGATAGTAAAGCAGAAAAAAAAATGCACATAAAATTTGAAGAAACTTTGATCAAACCCTGTGCTTGTATGCGGGAATTATATGTATATTCTGAACAATAGTGAAAGGAGGAACAAGGAGCAAACAAAGTTGGTAACATGTAGATTTTGTATTCAACTTGTGATTTTATATTATTCCGTGAATTGAATCAAAGCTTGAATCCAATTTTTTGCAAGCAAACAAACAAACTAACAAATTATATAATTTTTATTACAGATACGACTTTTATGAATGTATCATTAGAATATTGAAATTAAATTCAAAATTGAATTCACTGTTAAAATATGTGTATAAGATAAACGATCCATAAGTTGAATAATTTAACGCTCGGAGGGCTTTCAATTGTAAATATTAAATTATTTTCCATTTAAAATTCGAATCTATTAACGTATTGATTCGCAACGGGACAACTGGGAGAGATATAGGGAGCGGTATAAACTTGTGGCTAATAGGTATGGGACATCAACCGACCCCATTGACCGACATCTGTCCCGTATTTGGACCAGAAGTACGATAAGTGAACCGCCCCCGCATGAGGGCTGAGGGTCGTCCGATAAGTTAAGCTAATCCGTCTCGGCTGATTGCGGCAGCATAAAACTATTAGAGCGCGTCTTTAGACGTTTAACGTCCCATCGTCTGCTCGGGGGTGGATTTGCTTTAATTGTTATATATGTATGTACATATGTACGGTTTTTGACGGTCTGCTTTGCTCTTATCATTTTTATATTTGAACATGAGGTGCTGTAATTTTAATAATAATGATAATTTATCATATGTATGCATGTTATTTAAATCGGACAATTTTTATAATGTTGAAGTTATCGAATTTGATATAAAGCATTTCTTTTTTTAGTAGATTTTTTATATAGGAGTCTAAAAAAATTTTTATTCAGCAGATGCAAATGAAATTTCAATTATCGACAAACTCTTCTGAAAACGTCTTAAATGAACATTAAATATCTGTTACGGAGCAAAAATTTAAATATGTACTCAATACGCTATAATTAAATTTTTAATATCAATAGGTGGCCTTTACAATTTATCGACGAGACCCGTCGTACATTTTCAATACGTCTTCGTTTTCAATTAAACATAACTTTTTCCATCTGACTTTTCCATATTTTTTTCGAATGGCATACGCGATGTGCTTACACATTTTACGTTAAATTAGATTTCAGTACAAATAAAACGGCAGTGGTGCTACAGGGGCTTATCGCATTGTCGCCAAAAAAAATCTCCCGAACAAATTTTCGCGAAAATGAACGCGGACACGTTCGTACAACAGCAGCATATGTATGTATGTATATATACATAAAGAGCAGATGTATTTCCCTTCGGTGTATTATATTACTCAAGTATTTGAAAGATTTCATTTCGTTTTTCCGGAGGAAACCCCCGTGAAACTGTGGGACGCGACGCACCGCATAGTCGACTTTCCTCGGCTGGGGGTGCCCACTGAAGTTTTGGAAGCACTGGTGATAGAAAATACGAGGCGGTAACAGTTTGCGAGCAAACCAGACGGGTAAATTGTATTTGAATTGGAAAATTCGTATATACATACAATGGGAATGGTGTGCGTGTTGTGCGCGAGTAGACCAGGAAAAACCAATACGGATTCGACGCTTTTCACCGTTGTAAATGGAGAAATTGCGCAGAAATAGGCTGCGTTTTTTCGAAGATGATAGAAAAATTACGTTTGGTAAACTTGCGATGTAAATTCAAGCCTACGTATACAATTAATCAAATAAAAAATATGTACCTTTATTTATTTATTCATTTAATATTAAATTGCTAATTATGTACAAAATAACAAAATAATAAACTAAAATTAATAACTAAAACATAATAATCGACATTGCCTCAACTTATGTACATAAATAATTACATTTTCCACGGAGGTATCCATTAACACCTTTCAAGAAGCTACCAATATTATTAACACCTCTAATGTTTTCGGGAAGCATTATATGTATATTTGAATACCTCTGTGGAAAACACCTCCTGCAGTTCTTGCTTTCTTAACTCTACCTATAATTAATTTATTCCTATTTCTAGTTTTATGATAATGTAGTTATTAAAATATTTAGGCAATAGATTGATATCAAGCTTATATACAAATTTTTAATTTCTTATTTTTAAGACTATTTCTCCAACCATTTAAATTCATCTAACATACTCCTAACATTCTTACGTTCAATCCACTGAATACATTGAGCACTGTGACACAATATACAGTATGAGGCTATACAATACAATTACATATATATTATTATAATTTTACTTTTTATACTTAATGAGTTACTTAACCTACAAAGTATACCAACTTTTTTAGCCATTTTTTTTTAGTTATTTATTTAAAGTTTGGACCATTGTAGCATTACAGAAATTCCTAATGTAATTATATAATCTGTTTGAACTTTGAAATTTAATTTACAATCCAAATAGACATAGACATAATATTTACGAAGACATCATTATTTTCTTGTGTTTGGAAAAATACAAGAAAAATTCCAATGTTGTTTTCCGTTTTACACGACAGGCAATTAGAGAATTTAAGTATTTTTCTCAAATATATGTCAAATTGTTATACCCAATTATATATAATTGAAAATATGTTACAGATTAGATCACCTAGTTCCCAATTTTATTGATCGCGTGCCAGAAAACTACTAACTATACAAGAACTCAAACTTAAAATATACAAAAAAAGCCTATGAATTCAATTGGGATTAAAAGATACGGCATTTTTTAAATGCTTTGATAATAAATCAAAAAGAAATATATTTATTTCCATAAATACATACGTATTTATAATTATAACATCTGGCTATTTTTTTTGCATCTTAGTTGTTTTACTATCGAAATTAATTGAAATTTTTTTATAATATTTCGATAGTTTAGTGATAATAATAAATATATTTTTATCTACAAAACTATGCCGAAATTCAGTTAAACTTTTATGAAGACACAACTTCAGTTACACACATTTTAGATAAAATTAGTGAAGTTGGTTTATGATTCGATTTAAAGAATTCGAATTATGCTACATATGTGTATATATGTGCTTCCAAAAGTATTTTTGGAAGCACATATACAAAATATTTGACCAATTTGAAAAGTGTCACCTTGGGGCAATTTATTATAGCTCCTTTAGTATAAAAAAACATATGCGATGTATAGCAATAATAATAAATATAAAAAAAATTCAGTCCGATTCGTTGATAGTGGTTTGGGAGATAATTGGATCCAAAAACGTATAAAAAGAGCACACCTATGTACATAGGAGTATGTATATGGAGAGGTACCATTTCCCGTCAACTTAATAATTTCAAAAAAAATTACGTCATATCGATAAGCATTTCAGTAACCGATACCAAGTGTCAGTTTGATAGGACTAACGGTGTTAAAAAAACCCCAAAATATACTGATACACATACTAACAAATAGACACACAAACACACACATTTTTTTCTAGATCATGAAAACCGAACAGATCAAAACAGAGTTCCAATTTTCACATGATTACAAGACATCATCTATTGTGTTATTACTTCATCTATTTCATAGATAAGGGAAAAATAAAGTAAAAGAATAGTTGGATGACTTTCAAGTGAGGGGGCTTATGCTAGCAATGGATACAATGGTATTTAATTATAATATACTAGTGGCCTGTGTGCACATAATTATGCACTCCATTTGATCGGCCGACATAAACAAAAGAATAAATTAAAAATACGATGTTTTTTTTGAAAAAAATTAATTAAATTAAAAATATTACGAAAATTCACACGCAGCTCACACGGAGCACGTGGGCACACATTAGGCTATTATTATATACGATTCACGCCTTCTCTACATGCACACGCATATTCGACACATCGTAAAATTTGTGGTGTAAAATGGTTATTTTACAATAATCAATACAAAATTCACATGATCATATTACATATGTTATGTATGTATATGTATATCCACCAATATGATTCGAAAATTCAATCGTCAATTTGGAAAACTGTTTCCATTTTAATCGCGTGGCAGTCGGACCGCGAAAATTCACTCTTTGACCGCAAATAATTGGTTCGACGGTCTACCGGGTGAGTATAAAAACGTTACGCGCGAAAACCGCACGTAGAGACCCCCGAAATTCACCACGTTTTTACCCACGCTTTTCCTCCTATTTCTCTCTTTCTCTTTCTCTCGCCATTCGTTCGTTTTTCCGGAGCCTCGGGAAACTTTGTTGTTTCGGAGAATCTCAGACGAACTGATGGAGGGGTTGGTCTGGGGGTGGGCAGTGATCGCCAAGGGTGACCGGTGATCCGTAAAAAGGCGGCTTCGCCGACTGAATGCCTAATGAAATAGCTGGAAATTCACGAGAAATTACTTTCGAATGAATGTCGATTTGTACACGCAAAGCCCACACTTATACTATACAACTTTTGTCCGCAGATATAAACTTTATACTTACAAGACTGTCATAAAAGTATTCAATTCATATATGTAAATATGTAAGAAAATTTTAAGGCCAGATTGTATTTTATAAATATATTTGGTTCAGAATACTTAAATATATAATTTCGAAAGAGACTTTGTATGTAAGATTTGGGTGGGAGAATCCGTGACATTAAATTTAATAAAAAACAAATGAATATTCAAATAAATTTAATAAAATAAAACTATTTAAAAGAAGTAAATACAATGATTACTATTAGATAAGTCATTTTTAAGCGGTTTATATTACAAATGCTGAATGAAGCCGGGTAAAACTACTAATAATAAATAAGAGTATATATACAAATGTATCATTAATGGTCCGTTTATTTTATACAACTCTGCGCGTCAACAGCTCGGCACAACACTGCACGGAAAAACTATTATATTCATACTATACAGCATGTTCGTACTTGTTTTGGACGAGTGTAAGCCAAAATCGATTTACAGATACATTACATAGTGCGACAATACGGCTCAATATTGCTGGCGTCGTATCGTCGCGTCAATATTGTCACAATATGATGATTCCGAAAATATGAATATGCAAACGGCAGCACTTTGTGTAGTTACTACGGGTTCACCCACCACTATGACGTCACGTCATGCGTGAATATTTCCATAGTGACCAAAGAAAACTGATTCTGCTTGATACGTTTCGGTGACATGTACTGATGTATAATATTAATAGATTGTACCGGTTGCTGCTGTTTCGAATACGTCACTAGCACATTAGGGCACATGTGAATGTGTTCATATATGTAGAATGTATTAAATAATATTTTTTGTACTGCTATTGACGTGCAATTGTCGACTTGAGCTGTAATGTTATAAACGAGCCTCTATTTGTACCTTGCAATAAAAAAATAGTTCAAAATTTACGATTTACTCAAAGAATTCAAACAAAAAATGAATAAACATTTGCCCGGTGACCAATTAGTGAAAACTTTTCTTAATGAGTTTCTTTTCGCTTTTAATTGAGAATTCGTAACCTGGAAATACATTTTCATTGGAAAGGTTTTGGCTTGAGTAAAATTTTTCCCGAGAAAATGAAGAACGACAAACAGAGATAGAAACAGAATGAGAGAGAACGTGAAAGCGAAAAAGAAAGATGGCCTGTTAATTAAATTTCTTTGCACGGGGAATTAAATGTCTTGATTTGGAAAATTTCCACAATTCACCTTATTATTTTCATTAAAGGTCTTTTGTGAGGCCTTTTGATTACACCGAATACATATCAATATTTTTATTTAAATTAAATTTCCTCCGAAATTATTTGCCCAACATGAAAGCGCGGGATTTTATTAGATAAGTATAATTTTGTACCGGCGAATTGTCGTTTATGCGAATATTATTACGTAGCAATTAAACAAAAGCCTCTTGTAATTCACAATAATGTTTAGCCGCATGAATATGTATGTGTAATTTATCGGCACAGGACTTGCACCTGAGACCTACCTACCTGGCACAATAATGGGATTATAAATGCCTCGTAATAATCTGCGCAATTTCTACATGTACACATTCATTTTAAACACAATATTACATATAATATTATACATACAACACAAATACATGTGGACAAATATCATACAAGTGCTTCATACGCAAGGCGAGGTAAAAAAATTGACCGCTTTTTAAATGAAATGACTAAATTAATTTATGTTTACACAACAGACTGAAAATATTAAAAGCCAGTGTATAAGCTAACCCACAATTATTATTTTAAACATGTCATTTTTATTTTTAAATCATCTACATAGTTTATTTTATAGTATGTAGGTACACGCTAGGGTACAAAAACCGACTTATCCGATTTTCGGTTATATGTACCTTAAAATATGTACATATGTATGTATGGGTAAAAAAACAATTCAAACACTGACATACTTAACAAAATGTAATCCGATAAAAGTTGTATATTTATGTACATATTTCATCCATTTAAAACATCTCCATTGAAGTGCTTGTATTTTTGTGTTAAATATTCCATCTTTAAAACAATGCTTTAAAATAATATTATATTTCAATGGCCAAATCCACAATATTTCGGAGATCTTGAAACTGGAGGGGTCTGTTAGGCCTGACGGTGTGCCCCCTGACGTATTAAAGGTATGCTGTAATTCGCTCTTAGAACCTCTTCAGTTTATTTTTAACCTTATTCTTGGTTCTGATAATTATCCTGAAAAGTGGAAATTATCTAGAGTCATTCCTATTCATAAAAGTGACTCTAAAAATGAGGTTGAAAATTATAGACCTATTGCTATCATCTCGGCTATTACCAAAGTTTTTATAAGTATATCCCATATCTATGTACTATATTCAATGCTTTTCTTTTTAATTTATATCATTGTTGTTATTAATTTTTGGGTACTTTTTTTTGTATCGATGTTTTTTTTATGTTAGAGTGGTTTGTTTATATTTTTAAAATAAATTAAATGATTTCAAACTCCAGTACGATATTTTAAAATATATTTTAATTTTAATGAACACGACTATTTTAAGGGTTGATCATTTAAAACTTTATTTTCATGATTGGAAAATCGGAAATCAAATATTATGCTCATTCAATATGCATAGTAAAAAAGAAACACGCGGCCGTAGTCGAAATATGTTTCGGATATTTGAGAAAGCCTATATAATATGAACGCAATGAACCACTGTTCGAAGAAGAGTACATACATATCTTCAAAAGTGACGTATGTACTATTTAAAAATATATTCATAATATGTTCAAAATATGTAAACATCTTCGTATGAGATCAATCAGGGTTTCTCAATTAAATCAATATTGTTTTATTAAAAAAATAATTTAGTGTTAAAACCGAGGTTTTTAGAACTAAAAAGCCGATTCTCGACTGTTAGAAATTCATCAAAACAATTTGGTTTTAAAAATTAGCAACGTGCTAGTACATACATACATATATGCATCATTACTGCCAAATAGTGATTTCATTTTTATAATTTAATTTAAATACCCTTCAGTTTTCATTCAATTGATACATATACTGTAGGGAAAGTTATAAAATATGTGCTGCTATTCACTTTCACGTCAAATATGTACACGGGAGAAATGTCACATCTTCAACACTCCTTATTTCTTGATATAAAAAAAAATATATTTTGTTTCCTGACTTGAAAATCGTAAAGTTGACGATCGACAACAAAAGGACCACCGCACAGATGTAAGTATTCCAATTCCAAAATACCATATACAAATATCGGAGCAGAGAGGCCGTGTGTAAAAGGCAATATCGGGCACACGTACACATATCCTTAGTACCAAAAAGTCGCTTAGGAACAATGGTGCAAACAGAGGAATTCCAATTCTTTTGTCTCGTCGATTACACATACGCCGAAAAGGTATTACGACATACCTGCTGTTTTGAGATAAAACTTAATAGGAAATTTGTTCTTAGATTTTTAAAATACGGCGATATCTATATATCTAGATAGTATCCGTTTATCAGTGTGTCAAATTGTGATTTTTTTTTGTATGTTTTATTAGGCTATGAAAGCTTTACGGTTGTTACTCGAGTTCGTATATAAATTTTATTCAGACAATGCTGTTTCGTTTGCAAAGAAATTTCCGTTTATTTTTATTGTGTATATTATTTTTGAACATAGCTTTTGCCAGTGTGAAGGGGGGCATTAGAATACAAATGGTAATACGGTAGATATTACCGCATTTCAACGCCAGTCTCGTTATTATATAAACATATACATATATACAATTTTTTCTCCTCTCTTCTCTGTCGTAACTTTCTTCGCTTTCGCGCTCAGGATGTTGTTTGAATATCTACTGTTTTGTTTTATTCATGACTTTTTTTTATCCTTTGGCGTCGGGCGTCGAAAGTCAAAACCGACAAGGAAACCTACCATTCGAAATGATATTATTTTTCATATTTCCTCCTAGGGGTGAAAACTTATAGGTCGTTTTTTTTTTGAGCGCCAAACCGGAAATTTAACATACAACCAACGGAAATGTGTTGATCGATAACGTGTTCAATGACGCAAAACATAAGACAATTTTTTATTTCTTATCCCAGAAAAAATTGCTTTAAATTTCACGTGAATTTTCCTAAACAAAAAATAGGGACGGGGCAGAAATATGAACCATCGTAAAAAAGCGGAAATTGATGAAATGACAAAAAGTTTGACTCGAAATATCATATTTTTGAATAAACACGGTAAACGTCACAACAATTTAAATATGAGAATTCAATCTACAAAAAAATTCGCAGCGAATTTTCCCGATGGTGTTTAAAAAATAAAATAAAACGGTTACTATTGAAATAAAACGTAATTATAGACCGTCAAATATTATTTATGTATCGAATATGCATTCAAGATTAAATCATTTTTCAGGATATTAAAAGAGTAATACATGGTACATATATGTATATAATATGAGCTTTTCTAAAATCAGTAATATTTTATAGTACGATTCAATTGCATATTATTCATAAAAATATACGTAATTACCAGTAAACTAGAAATAAACATCCTTTTATATTCAAATGAATAATATTACTTTAAAATAAGACCTTTAAAAAATTAAATTTCAAAAGCATGAAATAGTCCAATTTTTTACACATATATTAAAAATTAAAACGAACGAAAATTATAATTTAAAAATTTATATATGATTCAAAAGAGTATATAAATTCGAAGAGAAATAAAAAACACGGATAACGTAAAAAATACGGACCTATAGCGGAGGTACTATTTGTTAACAGTTAACCAAATTACAAAAAAATTACACAAACCATTACGATTTTTCAAGGGGATTCGGATTAATAGTATTCAAGCTATTTTCAAAATACACCAAAATCTTTATCGGATACAAATCATTCAAAATTTATCACAAACACAATACTTCGTATATCAAAAACGAACACAATAAACCATCATAAACTCAACAATAAGAGTAAACAAACATACAAAATAACGCTCAAATAATTTATACAAAATTTTCAAACATACGGGCTCATAATAGATTCGAAAGATAGATATAGCAGTAGCAATATATCAACAGTTTTCTCACCTTAGGCAACCCGCCGTCATTATTCGATTTTTATTTATGAGAGAGCGAGATCGCGCAAACGTTCACTCATAAATCATGTATTTGAAAATGAAAAAACGACCCACATACTCATATAATGTACATACATATGTAGATATATGTAGGTAGAGATCTACCCCGAATCGACCACCATCCACCCACCCACCCCCTCGTTTTTACTCATATGCAGGCGAAAGGATTAGCCGCGTTGCACCAACGACTAGATCGATATTCATACATACATATATACACATAATATTATTTTATATTGAATCGACAGATTTACGAGTTTTATTTCTATGAATCCGATCGGCTGGATTATTATTGCTTGTGGGGGTTGATTTATTATCCATTCTCTCCCCCTCTCAGCATTTACAATAGTTAGTTTGACCCGAAAAATAATTAATTAATTTAGCGTTGCGTTCAATTCATCGTCTGGTTACAAAACCAACCTCTCTTTCGTTCATTAAATTGTCATTTTGTTATTTCACTAACAGTACTATTTATTTGAATGAAATATAATTTTAAAATAGTATATTTAATTTTCACTATATAAGCCGTGATATTTAAAAGTGGAGTAAGTCCAAATTTCAGCTCCAAAAAAACTATTTCTGTTTGACTTTATTCACAAATTGCTATCACTTATTTTATTAGATATGTTAAGATCTCGGAAAAGCTAAGTAAACGTATAATAGGCCACCAGTATTTTTAAATATGGTTAAACACAAAGCATAATCATTTAATATACTTTAAAAACTTATACAAATAACAAAATAAATAATACATTCAAGACAGCAATAATAAAATAATAAAAATATATTTAATGTATTGCAAAATATGTCTCAAAATTAATAAAAGTAGACTTGTGCTACTTTCAAATATAACAGCTAATATGTGGTCTACCAATATATGTATGTATGTATATACATATTATACATACATCTGCTCTATTTGCAGGAAAAAATAGTAAATGCAATTAAAAAGTTAATTTTATTATATTTAATTTTTTAATTAAAATATTCAACTTTATACACATACCAATATTAAAAAAAAATGTGCGTAATAAATAAATAATTAAATTTTAACCAAGCACCAACGAACGAATTCGTTTGATTTTTAATTTCTACAAAATTTTCCACAATTTCAAAACGAACTAAGCATCTGACGTCTGAATATATACAAATATGTAGGTACATATATTTGTTCTGAATTTTTTCCCATTTGCACCAAAAACCGTATAGCATATTATAGGAGACATTCGCTTCGATCGTTTGATTGATGGGTTAATATCGGAAAATGCTTAGCGCGCACTTAATAAGGATTCAGAGATACGTCACAATTCTACAGATACCACCGAGAGATCCTCACAGCCTGATCCCAGAGAGAGTATGGGGTTAGATACGTGATGTATGTTGCCAATTATGGTGCGTAAAAGGATGAGGGGAAAAGTTGAAAATATCCGACCATCACACAAACCCGCCGGGGAAAACTCAACAGAAATATACACGATAAACTTTCGATACTTTAATACACAACGACGTGTGAGGAGTTTTGGGAACTGATGACAACGATTCCTAACGACTTTCTAAACCAGAGACTGAGGCGACGTATTTTCCATTTGCTTACGCCGTCTAAGAGATTTACCGGATCATCGAGAAGGATACGAAGCGCGCGCGCACTTCTACATACAAGTTACACTATGTTTCCTTCAAAGTCTAATCTCTTATATCCTAACCTGATGCAAATTGTTGGCCATCCCTGTTCTAATATAACTGTATGGGCTTATAACTGTATATACGTTTATGTGTGTGTAGTATTGAACGTCCATAAAATTGGTTGCCCGGGGCCATCTCGTATCCAATTTTTCGCCGAACGGGAAATAAAACCTTTTACCCCCTGGCTTCAACCTCCGATCCCCCATATCGATCCCCAATCCCGTCTCTCGGCCTGCTCTTATTGCTTTTGTCAGATCAGGACTGCTCTCGCCGCGTAAATATTTCATCTGAATGTGCGCTGAAGGTCGTACGTTTGGAGTATAACACTATTTAAAAAAAATAATCGCACCATTTAAGTCTGTCTTCCTTTATGCCAGTAATATAGGTATGTCTTGGGAATGTATAGTGTCAGTGAAAGTATAGCATTATACAGCGAATGTAAAACCCTCGGGATTCACACTTGAAGATATTCAGAAAGCAGATAAAAAGAACACAATACTCATATGAAGATAATCATTTCTTGTACATATGTACATAACGGGTAGATATGTATATGTACATATAAAATGCTAGAACATGACCACAAGGTTTTCATTATTGATTGAATGTCTTGAAAAAACAGTGACTTTTTTAAGTTAGGGTAAAATAAACAAACAATTTAATAATTTCAAATGTGTTCGTCGCCTGCGTTTTTCCGATAATTGTATCATTACTGTAATTTAATATCATTACTGTAATTTATGATATTAAATTACAGTAATGATATTAAATCATTACTGTAATTTAATTTCATTATTAAGTGTTTATTTAAAACTGAAACATTCATTTATCGAAACACAACGAGAAACGGGAACGAGAATGGGAACGGAAACAGGAACGGGAATGGGAACGGGAATTGCATGCGCTATTGTGGCATTGCAACGCATGCCGGGTTCAGCTAGTTATAGGTATATATAAATCCAATATATAAATCCATAACAACGATTTTTTTCTAAAACCACCCTTTCAAAGTCAAGGAGTACTAAGTTAGTTGCTATTTAATGTTTATAATTTTATTTTCTTTCATAGGACATGAACACTAGAGTGACGAGTGCACAGATACAATGCAATCAATCAATACAGTCAATATACATAAGCATTTTATACAATACGAATTCATACAAACATCCACAGTGGAGAATTTTTTGCAGAATTTTATAATCAAATTGGAAAATTTTATAATCAAATAATATCTCACATTTAATTAATTCCAAATTGAACTACGGTTCATACATATTCTATATCAAAAAAATATTATTTGAATACAAACACCGTAACAAATTATTTCGCTAGAATTGAAAAGGAATCATAAAATTTAAATTAAATTTCTACACAACATACGACCCCTTGACATTGACATATTCCTATAACATATTACACACCCACCATTATTTTATATATAAAGACGGTAATCTGTGTGTGTATGTGTGTGTCCTAACGATAACCGAACATAATAAATGAATCGATAAAAAGCCTAAATTTTGTATAAATCAATTCCGTCGAGACTTGTGGTGGTGTCGAACCAGTGATCTAAAAATAGCCTCATATATGTAGGTCTAAACTGAGCTTAACTGTCACTAACACCACGCCAAATTCTTCAATTCGCGTTTTTTTAAACATTAATTGAAAATTCGTTCTTGCCATATAAAAATAAGTAGTTATAATAATTTTATTTATCGAGGTTTTGAACCATATTTTTTGTTTTCATATAAAACAATTAAATATATATTTTTAATGGAAATTATTGAAATAAATTTATATTTTAAGGATATTTGAAAAATAAAATTAATTCCAGAACGCGGTGTAAAACTTAGCCCCTCGCGCCCAGAGCAATGTACACTGACCATTACGATCCCGATTTAAAAAATGCTCTTAATAACGTTAATATTCAATAATCGTACAGAACGTATATGAAACCAATAACAGCCGAGTATTCGGTGCATAGTCGCGTATCTTCGGTAGTTGTTAGAAGTGGTCGGCAGCTCGAGTGAATCGATTTCAATTTGATTTAATATTTGATTTCAGCATTGGAAATAGGGGGCGTACCACTTCGTAATTCGTAATTTTTAATTCGTGTATCAATTCCTTTCCGAAACCACCCGTTTCGATTTAGATTTGAAGTAGCCTAGGGGCGACCGCCTAAGGGCGGCAGCCGTTTATGGGTGGTGGCAGCCGCAAGGGCGCGGGGGTGCGGCGGCCGGGGTGTTTCAGTTCCGAATCCCGATTACTGTTCCAATTCCGGATCCCGATTTCTTTTTCAGTTCTAGATCCTGATTCCTTTTTCATTTCCGGTTTCGAATTCCTTTTTGTTTCGTATACGGACTCCATTTTCAGTTCCGGATACCGATCCCTATTTCAGTTCCGATTCCCGATTTTTGTTTTAGTTCCGCTTCCGATTAATTATTACTATACGTATTGTAACTTTATTTTAAATCATATATCAATTTGTTTTTGAAGCCACCCGTTGAAAATTCAACGGGCATAAAACTAGTATACCTATAAAGTCAGATGGAGAAATAAACTACATGAACAGGAATCGAAACTCCATTAATAAACCATCATACGCATAGTATCATAAATAGGTGCATACATACTTACATACATCTCAAAGGTTTTGTACGCAGTCGTAGTAATATCCGTTGTGGTGAAATGCTGCCAAAAACTTTTCCAATAAACTCAGAAGTCAAATTGACAGTAAAGTCACACAAATTCCCCAGCACAAAAACACACGCACACACTCAAAAAGCATACAAACACAAGTACGAGAAGCCATTTATCAAAAAACCGGGAGGCGAATATGTTTATCGGATATACCTAAACCTGTCCGAGAATACATCGATGGGATGAGCGAGTCGAGGAAAAACTCACAGAGACAGCCATAAACCAGACGAGAGACCTAGGGAAAAATCTCGCAAACTGGAAAAGTTCCATGTGGATGAGGAAACACTCGTTGGGAAAACTACGTCGAGCGCTAATGCCGAGATTTGGACGAAGTTTCTAATAAACAACAACACGCACGCTCTTCCCAACCGGAAGTAAGGAGAATGCCCGCACATGTGTATGTTTTGATTTGGCAATAAATAAATCGTAAAGCGTGATTTATCATCGCGGTTTTTTTCCTGAACGATGTGAGACAGATTTATCACGTCTAGTGTGCTGCGCAGCTGGAAAATGGGACATTTTTCCTTGTTTTTGGCGGCGGATCAATCACAAAGCCCGTAATAAATAATAAATAGCGTAAAAGGCGACTTTACTGCCTGCTCAATACGACTATCCAGAGGAAGAAATAAAATATGAGCGCCCATCTGTCTCCGGGAAAACTCCTCTTGCTCGACAGCTTTTTTTTTTATTGCCGTCAATATTATGCACGACTGTAAAATATATGATAGGCTCACAAACGGAATATTAATTCAAGACGAAAATATAATTTTTTTTATTATTTATTGTTTATATATTAAAGAAAAATATGTCTTCACACGCATCGTACACGCTCGTATTAAAATTTTATATCGAAAAAATAAAAAAAGCTTTATGATTTTATCTGATTTTTTTTACTCAATGCATGAGTACGAAAAAAAAATATTTTGATTTAAAATTTTATATAATACAAATATTTTATAGTGTTCACATGTGAATGCGTTCATGTAGAAGGATTGTAGCTGCAAGCTAAAATATATATTCATCATTATCAACTACTGGATGACGTGCTTTCGAATTTCATTCAACTGGGCATTGTATACATATGGACAATATTTATTTATTTATTTTATTAATTGAAAAATCAACAGACAGGATGTACAGAGATAGGTATAAAAAACACAAAAAGTAAATAAATAATATATGTAACACCCGAGTCCAATAATAGATTTTTACAAAAATGAAAAAGATAAATATAAGGAAAACAAATTAAAAAGTAAAGAATAAAGGCATGACAAAATATGTAGTACATTGCATAATTAAACTATAGTATTAAAATAATTGGAAAAGGTTATAAGATAGAATATAAGAAGAAATTGAAATTTACAAATATAAAAAACAAATGAAAAAGGTAAATACAAAATAAACAAATGAAATGGAAAGGAATGAAAGCTATAATATGATTAAATAGCACATTACATAACTAAACTAAAGTATAAAAATAATGGAAATATTGGAAAAATAGAATAGAAGAAAAAATGAATCAATCGGTCAAGATTCTCTTGATGTTAGACCTGAATTGATGTAGGGAAATACCAAACAGATCAACCTCATTCAGCTCTCCGTTAAACATACGATAAACGCGCTGCAGATAAAAATATTTTTGGGAATTAGTATTGAAAGGATCAAGTGAAAAGAGTGCAACGCGTCTAGGGTATCGAACTGGGATTTTGAAATTAACCTTATTCAGTAAATCAGAACAATCAAGGAAACCATTTATGAGCTTAAAGAAGAATATAGCATCAGAATGTCGTCGCCTGACAGAAAGATTGTTAAAAGAAAGGATTTTTAAAATGTCGGAAACAGTAGAATGGGTATAGGTAGGAAAAAGGTAGCGTAAGGATTTAATAAATTTAAGTTGAACTTTCTCAATACAATTAATATGGGATAAATAAAAAGGTGACCAGATAATTGAGGCAAATTCAAGGTGAGACCTTACAAAGGAAAAATAAAGTAATTTTAGTACGTAAGGATCATTAAAGGGTTTTGTTGAGCGGAGTAGGAATCCAAGAGATTTAAATGCTTTGTTGGTAATAAAAGAAATATGTTCAGAGAAATCTAGTTTATCATTGAGTATTACACCAAGATCCTTAATAGAAGATGACGTGTTAAGGATTGAATGATTTAATTGATATTGATTAGTAATAATTGACTTATTTCTAGTGAAATTTAAAATAGAGCATTTTTCTAGATTAATAAAAAGATCATTATTTAAACAATATATAGAGAATCTATCTAGATCTTCTTGTATCTTATGACAATCGTCTATGGTGTATATAGGTTTGTAAATTTTTAAATCATCAGCGTAAAGAAGTATAAAGGAATGTTTGAAGATGTATGAGATATCATTAATATAGAGTAAAAAGAATAAGGGACCTAAATGCGACCCTTGTGGGACACCGGAAGGAATATGTCTAAGTGATGATCTAAAACCATTGAGAATTATGATTTGGTGACGATTTAGTATATACGAAGAGATCCAACGAAATAAATTTCCTCGGATTCCGAGGGACCAAAGTTTATTGAGTAAAAGGTTGTGATTGATTTTATCAAAAGCTTTAGAGAAATCCGTATAAACGACGTCTATTTGGATTCGTTTGTCCATATAAGATGTGAGAGTACTAGTGAAATTAAGCAGGTTAGTCTCTACCGATCTCCCCTTAAAAAAACCATGTTGTTCAGGTATAATGTAGTTTTTGAAATTGGAGAAAAGGAAATTATAGATAATTTTTTCAAAGATTTTACTAATGACAGATAGTTTAGATATAGGACGGTAATTCTCAATAAGATTCTTATCACCTTTTTTAAAAATAGGGGTGATGTAAGATAATTTCCAATAGTCAGGAAATTTACCGTTCGACATAGAAAGATTGAAAAGGATTGTTATGGGAAGAGATAATGGGACAGCACATTTAACAAGGAAAAAAGAAGGCAAACCATCACAACCCGCACCAAGATTAACATTGAGAGAGTTGATGTGACTGAGTACAGTAGATAAGTCAAAATGAAAAGTAGATAAGTTACAAGAAGAAGTATCTGTATTAGAGATAGAAAGGTTAATGGTAGAATCACTATTGAAAGTGGAGTCAAAATAGTCAGCAAAAATGGTACAGATTTCAGAACCATGTGAAGCCGACTTATTTCCATAATACATTACGGAAGGATATGAAGAGGAGGTATTTTTTTTTGAATTTATATATGACCAAAATGATTTGGGATTAGTTTTAATATTATTTTGAATAAGAGAAATATAATTTCTAAAGCAGATTAAAGAATATTTTTTAATTCGAGCTCTTAATAGTGAAAAACTTTGATAATCTAAGGGATTTGAATAAATTTTAAATTTTTTATGGAATTTGTTTTTTTCTTTTATTATTTTAATAAGAGACGATGTAAACCAAGGGGGATATTTGGTACGTTTAGATTTAAGAGTAAAAGGGACGTGGCATTCAATAATATTTTGTAAGGTATCGTAAAATTTTTTACAAGCTAAATCAATATTTAAATTGGACAAAAGTGAATTCCAATTGATATCGCTTAAAATTGGAATAATTGTAGCATAGTCAGCTTTTCTAAAGAGGAAAGTTTTATTATAATTATAATTCAAGGGTGAAGATTTGTTGTAAATTATTGAGATGCAAAAGGATAAATGATGAGGAATCTTCATGGATTAGCGTAGAGTCAGCACGAGAAATATATAAGGGGAAACTACTAATAGCTAGGTCAAGAATACGATTATTAGTATTTGACAAATAATTGTATTGATAAAGTTTATTATAAGATAAGAATTGAGTAAAGGAAAGGGAAGAAAAATTAATACAATTGGAAGGAAATAGATGCAGATTTGAGTGTATTTTGTCCAATCAATAGTGGGAAGATTGTAATCACCGAGTAAAATGAATCGATCCTCTGGATAATTGGTTATTAGATCAGATACTTTATTTAAATGGGTAACTAATAGAGTTTGGTGAGAATTACCAGGAGGAATATAGACAGTACAGATATTTAGTTTAAAAAATTTAGTGGTAATAGTAATCCAAAGGTCTTCTGTGGAAGTTAACCAATTATTTTGAATGACAGAGGGTAGATTATTTTTCACAGCTATGATTACACCACCACCAAATATTTGGTTATGAAGAGAATAATCTCTGTCACGTCGAAACACCTGATATCTGGCATCAAAAAACTCACTATTATTGAATGAGTCATTTAGCCAAGTTTCTGATAGACAGATAATATCATAATTATTAACTAATACATTTTGAAGAAAAGAGTCAGATTTAGTTCGGAGACCTCTGACATTTTGATAATAAATGACAAGACGATTAGAAGACATTGTAAAAAAGGAAGTAGATAGAGCACGTAGTGATATAAATATAAATATCCATATGCATAAATGAAAATAGATATATGCATATAAACATACACATAACTGCATACACAGATAAAGATATGGAATTATTAAGCAAACCATCCTTGGTGATACCAGTTGAAATACAAAGGTATACATGGACACAAATATAAAAATGAACTCGTACCTTTTTTAGTTTATGAGTAAAATATATGTAAATAGCATAGTTATATAGTAATAATAAAAATAATAAATTATATAGCCATACGTACATAATTGTTTGCACATACATTATAATATGTGATGCAGACCAGTAGACAATAAATGCATAGATAATTATTAGGTTATTAAAATTTAATATTGCACTTAGTCATTTGATTTTGCAAAGATCTGATTCTTTTGAGATTTGTATGATATTGGAGCTCGCACTTTTTCTAATCATGATCTTGCAATCTTTAACCCACAAGTAGGCGTAGTTATATTCAGTTTTCAATTGGCGTGCTCGCTTCAATAATAATTTATTCGTTGGTGTAAGGTGATCCGTGACGTATAGGGTGGTGGGCGGGCCTGGAATATTGATGTCGTTGGTGGTGATGCCGCGGCGGGCGCGCACGGCCGCCATCAGCAGCTCCTTACGACGGCGCTGAGTGAACCGTACGACCACTGATGACGTGCGCACACTCACATCGCTGTTGCCCTCTCGCTGTTGCTGTTGCTGTTGCTGTGAACCTGCAACGCCCTGGGACGGGTACGGCCGCACACGGTGTATGGTGTCAATATCTGTGTCGCACAATTTGTGACCCACGACAGCACATAAGTCATATAATATAGACACTAGATTTTCACCCTTTTTCATAGGTATGCCGGATATTTCTACATTGTTTTTTCTAGAGAATTGATCTTGCAGATTGTTTTCTTGTTTCAGTTCAACAATAGTATTTTGCGCCTCAATTAAACCTTTATTTACATCAGAAAAGCAGGAAATTTTCTTACAATATGTACGATATGTATATACATACATACATATGTACATATTGTCACGTTCTAAAAGTAGTTTTTATTTTTAAAAACTACTTGATAAGATGATGATGATTCATTCAACTCCTAATCAAGATTTCTTTATTATATTTTAAAAAAACGTTACACTTTATTTTTATCAATAGTATATTTGAACTACACTTTTATAACGATGAACTTTTAGAGATGCGTAGAACTGTTTAACTATTTAACTGGTTAACTTCACTGATTGTTAAGAGCTTGGACTTACGCCGATTGAATCGGTGGAGTCTGGTGTTTTGACTGTAAAGCACTCGTTCAAAGAGTTGATGTTCTGACTAACTATACAGAGTCTGGTGAACTGACTATATGGAGTCTTGTTTCCCAGGCGCGGTCTTTATATTAGATATTTTATCGATTATTAACCAATGTCTGGCATTCCTATATTATCTGGAATATCTTATTACAGGGTTTTTTATGGTTTTTGTGATTTTGTTATATGAAAAGTCAAATTTAGACTGTGGGAACTGTGCAAGGTACATATGTAAACTATATTTTAAATCCAATCACAGTGTGCTATTGATTTGAATTTGTCGAATTGATAAATTTTAATATTTACAACTACAATAAAATTGTATTTCATTATATTATTATTATTTTGAAAAAAAAATACAGATTAACTTACAATTAACCCTAAAAGTTCAATAAAAATGTGTATTGAAAATTTATTTACGATCATATCCTTAAATGAAATAATCCTAGCTTAAAAGCTTTCCAACAAAGACATGTGTGGACAGGTCGTTGGAATAAGATGCGTCCATAGCGGTATTCAATTTGATGCAGAGTTGAGTGGTACATTTATGGTCAGGTTATATATCCTGGTTTATAGTCAAACGCGAGGAAAAACGTCGAAAGAGGAAACCTATTGAAACGAGAAACCGGCGGCGCAAGCTTTTCCAATGCTGCAAGTGAAATTGGAATTTATACGGTTGACGTGCTTTGTATACGCGTACTTTGTGCATACATATATATGTACACATATCTACTGCCAAACCAAATTCTTGTTCCAACTTTTCAAATCCGAAAACGCAAATTTGAAAAGAGCCTTTTATGCCGCTGTCTTTCCGATCAAACTGATGTCAAACGGAATATATTTTTATACATTTTTAATTAAAAATGTTAGATAATTGAAAACTGAACATATTTACTTTGAATCTTATAAAATATGAAAGGGCTGTATTTATTTCGTCGGTAACTTTGTCTGATCTGAGTTGGTTATATTATCAGTCACTGACTGCTTGACTAATTGCTTTTCGTCAAAAGATACTTTTAATAATAATAAAATCTGTTTATTGACCGTTTATTTTTATTTATAAACATATGTATTTATAATACACTTATATGAAATATAAGGATGCACATATTATCGTAATGATATGCAGTGTAAAAGGAGTCTAAAGTATAATGATGACCATATCGAGTAAAATGGCAAAGTTTGAAAACGATGAAAGCAAGGTGATATAAGCTTATAAAAATTATCAATAATTGAAATACGAACAGAAATATCTATAATTTTTTATTCGAATGCGTCATTAAATTCAATTAAAACTTTTCAATCATTTCCTCAATCTGCATTATAACTTTTAAAAATATAAATATCTCGATCTGAATATAAACGATTCGAATGTTTACCGTATACATTAAGGTTTCTCCACTTTGAGTGTCTGAAAATTAGTTGAACCAAACTATATAAAAATTTAATATAGTTTGGTTCAACAGTTAAGGCTGGACACCAGCGCCCTGTCCATACAAACATATTTCACTTCTCTCTTACTTATTTTTATAGGAGCTAGGAGCTAAAATCACCTCTTTTTTACGCCCACGAAAAGAGTCCAGCGTGCTTTTTTAACGGTTGATTTTTAAAAAAAATACGAGCACTCAAACATAGAAAATATCTTTCTCATACCGATGATGAAATTTATTTTTAAATTGATCCAGTTTCGCAGGAGAACACTGGAAAATACGAAACCTTGATTAAGTCGATTCAAAATACGTATTATTTGGTCGAAGCGCAACTGTCGCATTCACTCAATATATATATATATATATATATATATATATATATTGAGTGAATGCGACAGTTGCGCTTCGACCAAATAATATATATATATATATATATATATATATATATATATATATATATATATATATATATATATATATATATATATATATATATATATATATATATATATATATATATATATATATATATATATATATATATATATATATATATATATATATATATATATATATATATATATATACTATATATATATATTTATATATATATATATATATATATATATATATATATATATATATATATATATATATATATATACATATATATATATATATATATATATATATATATATATATATATATATATATATATATATATATATATATATATATATATATATATATATATATATATATATATATATATATATATATATATATATATATATATATATATTCTATAGAAGGATTCCAAGTGAAACGCAGATTAAGTCAGAACTATGTATTTATTAACACATGCTTCGGGCTTGTTCTCCAACAAGTGACCATAACAACACGCATCCGGTCTCTCCCATGCATACCACACACACTTTATCCCAGCTTGACCAACCATACCTACGGCTCGTTTAAAAATCATTCATACATATATATATATATATATATATATATATATATATATATATATATATATATATATATATATATATATATATATATATATTGATATACATATATTATCGCATTCACTCAATATATATATCGAAGAAAGGAATGGCAACAAAATTAAGGTTTCGGGTATAGAGCCCTCTTAAGTAAAGACTCCGAATATTATATTTTCCAAAATTCCATAAATATACATCTGAAATAAAAAATATAAAGGATACTCAATGAAAAACTATTATAAGTCGTTTAAATTTATGTGGCACCCCAAAGGCAAAAGGTTGATAGGAGACTTTTACATTTTTAGAATACGCATTTTTTTCGGTCATGAATGTGAGTTTAGGGGCTAAGACACGTTTTGACAACACGCGGGACCTCGAGGGTCTCAAAACACGTGACGGGCAAGATAAACTATGGACCAGCTCAAGATAAAAGTACAGCTAGCGACTCTTCAATCGTGCATCATCTTTAAACATTTTGTGGCAGTTGTATGTATGTGACCTGATTTCATAAACATTAAAAACAAACAAAAAAAGTATGAAATGAAAAATAAAACGAAAAAGGTGAGCTTCCGTAAAAAGAGCGTCCGTTTGCCCGGACGTTGTGAAAAATTCAATTCAATACCGACGAATATTTTCGTTTCGCCCTCATCAATATTAATATATAACATGTACATATATAGTATGTTCACAAATGCGAAATCAATTTCAAACGTTTGTATCTATATTAGTCATGAAAATGTTTTTTTTAAACCATTAATACGCATGCCTCATAAAAATATATTAAATTGCGTTATGAGAAAACTCATAAGAATACATTTTTTTTCAAGTTTTAAATGTGAGTTATAGAATGTGCTTTGTAAAAAAATTTTACGCGGTGTCGTTTTTCTCACTTTTGGGCACGCAGTGTTTTAAATAATAATATATTACTAAAGTACACGTTTTAATAACTTGAACTAAAAAAAGACTTTAATATTTATGACTGAAAGTTAAAAAATTATTTATCGCGTTTTATTTCATTAAGGTCCGGTGTTGAATTAATTTCATTATAATTCAGATTAATTAAAAGCTATTAATTAAAAGTTGGCGAAATTACGATAAATATATAATGATTATAATATAATAAACATTCAAGTATACTAAAACTATTCATAAATAGTAATACTATTCATAAAATGGAACACTTAACTGTTGACGTATTTAAGTATTATTTAACTAAAATATATACGATTGAATTTATAATATCAAAACAAATATAGCCTATTTGCATTATTATAGCAATTATCCTATTTATTTTAAATCATATATCTCATTTTGATAGTATAAAACAATGAATACAACATATTATCCCAATTTATGATTTTTGATACAAATTAATAATCCCATAAAAAGACATCCAAAAATTTATTATAAAATATCTGGTTCAAATTCAACTTAATTCACTATTACCTAGAATAAAATTCGGCTGAAGTTTTGCAATCGGAAAGCGGGAGAGAACTGTTGACGGAAAAAAACAAAAAAAAAACATAAAGAATAGATCAAGATCAATTTTTCACGCGCATATTTCACTCTTTTGTGAGACGTATTCAATTCGCGTACAAAACGTATACAGGTGAAAGGGAGGGGGGGGGGAGTAAAGCGAGCCCAAAAGTGAAGGGGTAACCTTTTCCGAAATATTAATATTTTTGGTGCGAAGTGTGAAATTTTTTCGCATATATCATCAAAGCCACTCCAGATTTATGCAAATCGGCCGATCCGCTTCGGAGAGTTTTGACAGAGGAAAGTTTTCAATTTTTTCCCTTATCGGTCGGGAAAACTACCCCTCCTCCTTCTTCTTTACTCCACCTTGCATTCAACGGGGGGATTCAGGGAGGTGGGGGACTATGGGAACTTATGATCGTCGAGCCGTCGTAAATACTTCAAAATATTCTTGGACGATCGGGGTTTTACGGCGAACGAGAGGGGAATTGTTTCCAGATTGCGAATTTGCCCTCCCAGTCTATCCTCTTTCCCTTATTCCACAGCATCTTTTCGCCCTTCGCGTCAAAAGTTATATATCGTAACCCGAAAGTATGACGAACAAAGAAAGATGCCGAAAGAAATTTTAACTCCCATATTCTCGTATGATAATTTGAGTATTGAGTGAATATTGAATTTCGAGTGAATTATTTACACGTACATGCATATGTAACTTAGCTAAAGTGTATCAAGTGTAATCATAAATAAATATTTAAATAAATCATTTTATGTAACTTTTTAGTGATGCCTACATATATTTAAGCATGAATGTTGACAATTGGGTGATTTGTGAATAATTTCTAATATAAATTCCCTGTGGAAATTCCGTATAACTCCATACCGAACGACCCAAAATATCCTTTGACGCGTGAAAATAGAAACAAAGAGTAAAAGCTTTGCAATAATGTGTAATAAAAAAAAATGAAATAACATTTTCCAACAAAGGGTTGAAACCGTGCCCGGGGGGTAATAATTTTTCATTAAACGGTGACTTATTTCATTTTGACACACACGGTTTTAATTAATTTATCCGTGCGTAACGAGAACGAAAGGAAGAGAACGCGAGAGAACGGTCACGGGATATCCGGGAAATTTCAGCACCAAAAAGAAAACATTAACAGTTTAATCCATTTGGAGACGACCAAAATTGGAGGCATTCATCAAATACGACTTAAATTTGACTGGGCATATTTTCCGACCAACCGGAAGTTGAGTCAATAAAACGAGGAATGTTTATTCTACGGTAGATAACGGGCTCGAATATACCGAAGAGTATAAATCTCTCATCTATACCATCTCGCCTTTTCTTCCCGAGATCTCTCCTGGTTTTATGACTCCATTCGGCCATCGCCTTTTCCGTTCTCCGATCCGGCATTTGATTTTTCCGTGCCGACGCGCGCTTTCTCTCTCTCTGTCTCTCCTAGCTCCCGGCAAAATGGACTATAAACAAAAAATATATATACACCAAGTTCCAACCGTAACAGTGAAGGGGTTAACGGAGGAAAAATATCAAAAATGCGAAGCTAGGGCGCGATACGGTCCCGTTAACAGGTGAGTTAGTGTAATGATTCCCGGGAAATTTACCCACTCTTGCGATTTCATACACTATCGTCGTCTCTTAGAAGGTGAGTGTTTTCCAAGGCTTTTGGTCCCCATTGTCATATTGGGATTTTTATCCAATATTATAATTCAAGCACTGTAGTAGATGGGGTTTACAAAAATGAACATATATGTACATACATATGTACAAATTTACAAATACATATTTTTTAAAGATTTTTTTGTATTTTCAATAAAACTTTAATTACTCATTTAATCATGAATTATTTAAACATAATTTAAATATTTAGTTAATATCTCCATACAAAATTAATCAATTTTTATTATAAATGAAGCACAAACAAAATATATGAAATAGATAATGATATTAACAACAAAAATAAAATGAAATTTTAAAATAGAAAATGATCAGTAGATCAATAGTTATAAAAATAGATATAAGATGTATTGTGAACATAATTTTAATCATTAGAACTGTGATTATCAATCAATTGTGAACAAAATTCTATCAAATCTAATCAAAATATATAAATAAGTAGATAATTACGCGAGCATCGAATCGATTTTTTTTTACCCAACATCATAATAATAGACGATAGCGTACTTAAACTTTATTAAACCTTGGTAAAAAAAAACTTAAATACAATGTTGGATAGAGTTGGTATCGCATTCTCTTCTTCCTTTTGATAGAAACTGCACGTAAGTTTGGTCGATAGCGCTAAGTTTTAATATACAGTATATTATAACGAGATTATTTTACAACTAGAACTTATTATAAAGCCGACAAACAATATAATATTACACTTTTAAATAACATAATGAATAAATACTATGTCATTAAATATATTACACATGTACAAACGTAGGTAGACACCAAAGGATCCTAAGCTTTTTGTGTCACGCCCCTTAAATGTCTCGAAAATTTCCATGAACCATACATACCTATAATAATTATATAGCTCACCAAGTTCTAAAAATAGATGAAGATCATAAGCCATTAATACAGCCATCATAAGCCAACATAAGTCATCAATACAGCCTCACCGTCTCTTATAGTTGTTTCATCCATCTGTATTGAGAATTTTCTTGTTCTCAAATTTTCAATAAGTTGTGTTTCTATGTTCCACACTTAGTCATCTCATCTATTCTATTACTAATAGTATTGTTACTCAGTGGTATTTCTTCGACATTATGTAAAAAACTGATATCTATAACTCGTTAAAGTAAATCCTGTCCTACAATGTAGTATGTATTTTTCCGGATACCTATAAGATTAAAAATATCATAACTACATATGTATGTATGTAACTTCAAGAGTACGATTTCGTGCAGAGAAAAATAAATTTGTTGATCTTTTTTTCAATTTTAACAATTGCAGTATCATAAATTAATTTCTGCAAATGGAATTCATAACAAATATCGTTGATTTGCTCATTGACCCTCCAAAACATTAAATTTGGACCCCCGGTAGGGATGGATGCCCCACATTTGGAAACTCTGATATACACGTATGTATATTACAGATTAAAATGATTGTTGTTATCATTTTACGAAAGCGAAAAATACTAATAAAATATGACTTATATTGATACAGCGAAATATTTAGTTTATCGACTCTTTATAAGCCGATCCTTATTTTTGACCCAACATTTCTAATTCCCCAACATAGGGCCACGAATTCAATACAGGCTTTGGTCCACTTTTGCGCTTATCTTACACAGCGAGTTGCTCGAACGATACGGTTGAAAAAAGGAAACGATCAAAAATGACACGTACAAAAATATATGGACCACGTCCTGTGCCGAATTACCACCATCTGAACGGGGGAAATAACCGTGTGAGCTCATAAGTACGGGTTTCGCCCGGAAAAAGGTGTCATAACTTAAGCGATGTAAAAAATATACAGGAAGTCTCGATAAAAACGACCCAGGGAGTGAAACGCCGGAAGCGAGAAATCCTTCGTATCTAAATCTTGCTGGAAAATTTATAATATCGATTGTTTTAAATGCATCATACGGATGGTTTTCCCTTGAGTTCTTGCGGAAATTGGCCTAATGTTTGATTTACACTTTTCTCGGACGTCTGTGTAGTTGAATGTGGGTCAAAACTGTGCCGGAGGGTGTGCTTTTAGCGGAAAAACCCTCAGCTCTAACGCTCTATAAACGTGACCTCTTATTTATGGGATTCTACGGTTGCATTTCCCACCATGCGCTTTTCCGATAACGAATAACGGGATGGGGAAAATCCCACATTATGTGTTTAATATATCACATTCATAAATCTTCTGCGTAATTCCATCCGTTTTGGTGGATTGATGATTGGTTTTATTTTAATGCGAGTAGGCAATACATGTACTAGAGTGAGTAGCCAATGTGACGAAAAATGTGTAATTTTTTTTTTAAATCGTCATCCATAAAAAATATATATATTTATATGAAATTGTATAGTGTTTTAAATTTATTGAATATAATTTATATATTTTTTTAAATGAAATATACATGTACATACATACATACATAAGTATGCAATAAAAATCTTTCCACTTTTTAGCAGAATAGCCCATGGAAAAATTAAAAGCATATGTACATACGTAAATAATATATTAATCCATACAGGATTAATATATTATAGTACCACCAAAATTGTATATAGAAAAATGAAAAGCAGCTTGCCTCTCATCTTGAATAATTTGACGTCGTCAGCAAAAAAGAGACATAATGCATTGGATAAAACTCTTAATTTATAAGAATGGTAAATAGTAAGGGGCCTAAAGTGACTCCCAGAGTTACACCAGATCGTGTAAAAAATGGAGGAAATTAAAAAAGACCACATCCAACAAATTGTTTCCTATCACTAAGATAAGAAGCAAAGAGTTTAACAAGTCGTGGCGAAAATCCCACTTATTAAAATTTAAATATCTATTTCATCATCATTGATATCCACCCAAAAGAAAAAAGGATTCGACTCTTCTATCAAGGATATATGTACATATGTTAGTACAATTTACAATCAAACATACATACTTTTATATATTTAATTAATACTAAATTCAACAACATAATTGATACAAAAATCAACTGAAAAGATTAAAGAATTATATCATATTTTAAAATTTAAACCACTTTGAAAATTTTTAACGTTCATACTTAAAAAAAAGAGTATACACGCAAACTCATAAAATGTGATTTTATAATCTAATATTAAATACGGTAAAATTTTCAATACTCCGAGTGGCCTCTTAAATATAGTCGGACATTAAATATAAAATATAATACTTGGACCAATTAATTTTAATATCGCAACATAAAATAAAATAACTTCCCATGGGTTTGCTCAGGTTGCACGAAATTCGCAACCGCCTCTTTAGCTCAGCGGCAGAGCACTGGTCTTGTAAACCAGGGGTCGTGAGTTCGATCCTCACAGGAGGCAATAGCGCACTTTCTATGGTCGCCATAGTTAGATCATTCGTTTTTTTTTATTATTTTTTATTTAATTACAGTATTTAAGTGTATACTTTTGATGATAGATTTCGCGGTGGCGCGAGACAAAAGGTCGCAAACATTAACCGAAAAAGACTCGGAATTTAAAAACGTTTAGCTTCATGAAAACTTGACTCGGGACTTTGCATAAATATTTATGGCGCTGGTGAAATTCAAAAGCATTCGTCTGATGGGCTCTCTTACGTACAATGTACATTATATGTATAATACATAATGGAAGCCCGAGAGCCGAAACAGAATTAAAATTTGCATTCAACTTCGTTTTCGTAATATCTTCGTTGGGCGCAATCTGAACAGCAAGTCGTGCAACGTTATCACTCATTTTGCACTCTTCCATAATCGTACGTATGTATGTACATACATATATAAATATATTTAATGAAGACGTTATTTAAAAAGTTATCAGTTATATTGTTTAGGTAAATCATGAGATATATGTACGTGGTCTATAATACATTTTAATTTGTTATTATGTATACGGGCATTTAGACTTTATATGTCATATCATTATTGTTTATATATTCAAGTATTATGAACGTTCAACACATACGTACATAGATGACACTATTTTTACCTATGCAATGTAATAATTTGATTAATAATGTATTATAATGTCAATGAGTAATACTAATATTATTATTTTTATTATATATATGCATACATTTGTATATTCATGTATTATGAACTTTCAACATACATATACATACATATGTAGCTGCAATTAATTTTACCTATCCAAAGTAAGACTAATAACCAATGTATGATGATCTATTTATTTGTTTATTTACAGGTATAAACTAATTTCAATGCATCATATAATATAAACAATAGCAATAGATAAGAGTAATAAAATCAGTAATATACCGTTAATCATATAACATATATAACAAAAATAGATAAAGACAATAATAAAAATAATGAAAAACAGTATTCTGAATAGACCTAATAAAGTGACCATAAGACACACTAAATATGTCGATGTCCGTATGATCAGCTACATAAATATATGGCAAAATAGCCCCATGACTGTGCATATCAGAGAAATGAAAAGAATGCTAGAATTCGCAATAATAGGCGAAAGCTGAACATGTTTACTTACTCTATAAACCAAATTCACTAAGAATTTAGTTTTTTCGCTTAATTTTTATCTGGTATATTATATAAGAGCCGTAACGTGGGGATGACCTCTGGTTCAAGATTGAAGGGGGCGCCAAAACGCGGTTGATAATAAGCGGAATTTTTTCAACTCCTGGATAGCAAGTGACCGGAACTTACAAGATACTTGGGAGAGGCGGCATAGAGGATTGTTAACACTTGCAGCACTGTGATGGATAACGAGTGACCAGGACTTATATTTTATTTTATCTCTCTAAATATACTGAACGCATGGTCTTCGTATTTTATGTATTCCTCAATCAAATCAAAGCCTCTATGATTCGAATTATGTAATTTCAAAATAAAAACGGGTCTGGGTCACTGCATCGAAAGTGACTTGAATAAAACTTGAAAGATATTATCTATTTTTTACGTTTATATTGATTTTTTATCGATTTTTTTAACGTCGTAAATAATCCATTTAATTGATATTAACTTTTTTTAAATCTATTTAGCATAGTAAGGCAATTTTTAGTAACTTCTTAAAAGGTTGATTACTTTTTTAAATTTTACAATTGATTTTAAAATACAGATGAGTGCTACAAGGAGGGGTGCAATTCGCCCCATTAATTTACGAAAATAATAATATTCTCCTCTTAATTAAATTTATTTTAAATGGTAAAACGGAATTTTTGATGTCTTACTTATTCTTATTCGAATATTGCGCGTTAAAAAAAAGATATGGAGGAGGGGCGCTAGTAGAATGTTTGCCTCGGGGCGCAAACTGCGTCTCTGCATCATATTTATGAAAAATTTTACTTAAAAATATGTGTTGTTTGCGTATTTACGATAAAAATAAATTTTTAACCAAAATAATTTAATTTCAGTTTTTCTTGTCAAACATGTTTCGAGATGAAAATGTGTTTCACTAAAACGTGTAGTATATGTTTTATAATTTTCCCTAAATTGTCTGTCTGTCTGTATGTCTGAGATAACGCTTGCTGTACTATAATAGTCGTTTCGATTCGACATACATATGTACGTCACAGCTAAACCACTGCCAACAAAACGTATACAATATAATACGAATATAATAACAAAATAAAAATATTCTATATATGCTGTTTGCTACCAATGTTTCCTCTAGGCAAAAATACGGTACTACGTCTCTGAGCAATCACCGCCATCCATTGATAATTTATTAAATTAATTTTTCTATTTTTCTATTTATTAATTACTTTTTTTATTTATTTAATTATTTTCCATTTTTATATTGTTTACATGTGGGTAAGTAGATAGTTTTTATCATTTTTTTTTTAAATTAAATATATTTAAAAGGTATTAGAAAAAAATCGACCGCGTGCGGATTCAACACATAACCGACCCATTTCTTTTAATTTAATAACTTAATGTGCCAACACACTTGCGATTATATTTCATCAAATACAACACTAGAAGTAATATAAAGAAGAACTTCATCCCTCAGCTATATACATACATATGTATGTAGGTAGACATCGAAATCACTCACATATAAAACATTTCAAAAATCATCGGTCAAAATCAGTCAAAAGTATACAGATAAACGTATTGTTGCGTAGGGGTGGGTGGAGGATCCAAGTAAAAGGCCTTAGTCGTTTCACAACATTTATTGATGATTAAGGAGATACTCGCACTGGCAGTGCTCAGTCCAGAATGACCTGATATCGCCTAAGTATCGCCTTATAAGGGGTAGATCTCTCAGGATGTCTAATCTGTTTACCTATTGTATAGTCACGTATTCGGATATGTATTCCCACGACATTCTGTCCCACGGTACGGGTCAGTTCTGCGAAGGGATTAATAACGGTCATTGTTTAGCCTATATGCACTTAGAGTCTAGATATAATCCTTGAACGTTCACACAGTCTCTGGGATTCTATTCGCTTAATCCGCGGTGTACGTAACAGTATAATATAATATCCAATTTGAAACTGAAGCATTGATTGTAACAGTTCGTTTCGAACACAATCACCGCTCAATTTCCCTTACTCTCGTCGATGTAAAAGATACCATGCAATACACGGTCACAAATGAGAATTTGGAATCGATTGCGCAACCACCCAACACATTCGAATGAAATTGCGCAAGTGTAGTTGCGCAATTGTGTGCACAAATCACGATGTGCACGAATTGAAATCCGCACATCCACATGTCGGTGGGGGGGAGGGGTGGGAGGATATCCCCCACCCACCCCTTCGTCGACTTTCCGCCCACCCTGTATATCAAACAATTATGTGCACGTTTCGCGCTGTCACAGTATGTTTCGCAGAGCCACCCACTCCGCTGTAATATTAAACGGAACACATTCACACCGGTCGGTGTGTTTGTACATATTTTATATCGCCGCGTGAAAGCTCGCTCGAAGCCCTTTACCTGTGTGCGACTATGAATATATGTATGTAAGTGCATACATACATATGATATAAAACGATCCGAGGTCCACTTCCGTTTTTCATATCGTATTTCCGTTTAAATCCGTTATGAGTGTGTATTGTAGTATTATACGGTGGCTGCTCACCTGTGAATTACACCTACCGGATTACGACAAAGCGAGCACGTGGCAATCATGCATGCATTGATTAATGTCTTCGTTTTGTTTTTGTCGAAATTGATTCTGGTTTAAATAAATACATGAGTTTACCGTGATGAGAAAGTAGATTTTTAAGGTTCGTTTATACCAGTACAGCTGAAGTCGGCATCTATGTACACGTAAACAGCAGTACGAGAAATATTCTTTAGCACATCCCATATGCCCACATTCATACATTATTTATTTATTTATATACAATTTTGCCATAGTGACTTTACATGTCAGCTTCAAGTCATCAGTATGGCTACACAAAAAGAAAATTAAAAAACATTAAACAAAATATAAAACATAAAATGCTACGATCCCAAACTAAACAATCCCTCAACCAGATCAGTATATTTTAGATTGAATAAATCCAAACCAATAGAAATCCAGTTGCGGGGCTTGATGCCCCTGGCAACAGGGGACGAAACCATTAAATTGGCACGTGCTCCAGGTGAGGAGAATTAATCTCGGTATCTAGTATTGCTGAGATTGCTGGGAAAACTGAAGTTAAATTCAGCAACAATTTGAGGATTGCACAGCAAAATTAATGTGTTACATAGTATCGTATCCATAACAGAAGTAACCGACACGATCTATTCATATTATACAGTAGTACATGTCATCGAAACGTATTAAGCAGCATCGATTTTCTTTACGCATTGAGTGACGTTATAGTGGCGAGTGCACCCGTACTAATGATAGTGCGTATTATTGTTTTCGGAAATGTCATATTGTGACAATATTGACCCGAAGATACGTCACAAGTAATATTGCGCCGTTTCGTCGCGCTCTGTTATTTATATGTAAGCCGATTTTGCTTTAAAAACATGTATAAACGTACCGGAAATGGGCGGTGCTGTATAGTATGAATAGAAATTGTCTTTTTTATGCACTATTGTACCGAGTTGTTGAGGTGCAATGCTGGATAATATACACTGACATTTAATGTTAATCGAGCTTTTAGATTAAATATTTAGAATAAATTGCTAGAAATAATTATTTTTCTATATGCACATATGTATATACAGGGGTCCTGATTACTTTTCGGTCCATCGAAATGAAGAACATATGTAGGAACGAAAACAAACACGGTGTATGCTGCAAAAAATTTAAATACCGAAATTTTAAATAAAAAGTGTTGGGTAAATTGAAAAAAAAGCCCGTAATGTACCTTTACATTCATTTTTAATTTAATTTAAAAATACATCTTATGGCGGCATTCTTATTTGATGTGTTAAAAACTGAAACATTTCTGTAGCTCATCGTACATATATAAATTTGTATAAATATGTTTGTGTGTAAAGCCAAACTTTGTCGTATATTTTCATAACGTACAAATTATGTAAGCAATTCCTTTTTATCATAAAAAATTCCGTGAAACAATATTTTATAACACTTTCATAAAATTAAATTTGTACTCCAAACCTCAAAATGTACCCAAAAGTATTTCGATTAAATTTTATTTTATTTACTATATAATCAGAAACGTCAATCATCCGATTTGGGTTGTGATTCACTCATCTAAATATAGAACGTAAAAAAATCAATACCATTTCTGCTACCACTCAATATATAAAAAATATATTTAAAAAAATTAAAAATCGGTTAAAAGCAGTTCCAACCTCTGCGTAGTACGAAATAATTTAATGACATTAACAATGCAACATCTAACTATGCGGAGAATTGCGTTTGCTCAGGTTAAACATTAAATATTGAGACTGTTCTGGATTCAAGGTTCACTTACACAGTACATATTTTATACTAAGATTTAAACCAATTTTTCATTATGCGAGGGTTGCTCTTTAAGTTTCTGGCCTAATAATGAAAAAACAAATATTTATCATCGAAATTGGTTTTATTGTTTTTCAAAATATTCTCCATGAAGACTAATACACTTTTACATGCGTTGAAACTAATTTTCAAAGAACTTTTTCCAATCCGATTGAGGTATCTCCAAAATAAGAGTTTTGAACGCATCAACCGCTTCTTCGGGCGTCGAAAATCGTTGACCACGTAATTTATTTTTGATGTGCGGGGATAAAAAGAAGTCATTGGGTGCCAAATCAGGGCTGTACGGTGGATGACCCATCAATTTGATGTGTTGAGTGCTCAAATAGGCGGTTGTTTGAGTTGATGTGTGAGAGCTCGCATTGTCATGATGGAGAATGATTCGTCTTTGGCGGTTGGTTTTCCTTATTTCTCCGAAAACTTCTGGCAAACAAATGGTTGTGTATCATTCAGAATTGACCATTCTACGTTTCACCCGTGGTACGGTTGCGACATGTCCAGTTTTTCCAAAAAAAAGGCGACCATTTAATTCGAAGTGCTTCGTGCGCGAACAACTTTTGTTGGGTTTGATTCATCTTGGAAGACCAATACGGTGGACTGCTGTTTTTTTTCGGGCTCATATGCATAGATCCATGATTCGTCACCTGTGCAGATGTTATACACAGCATTTGATGCACCGCGATTGTATTTTTGCAACATTTCCTTGCACCAATCGACACGAGCCTCTTTCTGCATGATTGTCAAACTATGCGGGATCCAACGCAAACAAATTTTTTTTTACGGCCAAATGATCATGCAATATCTTATTTACTGGTGTGATACTAATGTTCAAAGATGCCTGAATATCCCGGTATGTCACATGACGATCTTGAATTATCAGTTCACGCACAGCATTAATATTTTCTGGAAAAACAGCTGATTTTGGACGAAGTTTACGAAATTCATCTTGGAGCAAACTACGCCCACGATTAAATTCGTTATACCAGTTTTTCACAGTGCTGTAGGGTAGTGCTTTATTGCCATATAAAGAACTAAGTTTATCGATGCACTCTTGCCTCAATAGTCCACGTCGAAAGTTATGAAAAATAATCGCACGAATATGTTCACGTGTCAATTACATTTTTTGGCAGGTATGAATTTTTCAAGTCCCTCTAAAAAAATATAAGTTGTTGTAAGACAAAGTGTTATGAGAACTTTTATGCTAAAAAATGTCAAACTTTACAATAAAACCAATTTCGATGATAAATATTTGTTTTTTCATTATTAGGCCAAAAACTTAAAAAGCAACCCTCGTACGAATATGAAGCATCGTCAGAGGAATATTTTTGAAATTTTCACAACAAGCTCTGAAAGATAGGACCTTTAAAAAAAACAAAACCTGCCCATGACGTGCGTCAAAATCAGGTCGTCCTTCAATAATAATTGAAATTTAAGAGGAAAATGGGGCGCCATTGGCTCGCGACCGGACCTGCCATTGTGCCGTCACAATGACGGCTCTAAAGAAATCATACAATATAGCCCTATACACAGAAGAGAGCACAGAAAAAATATCGACAGCTGAAATAATTCATTTTGAGCGAAGAAAATTCGCGCCTTCAATTTCATGTACTTCCTCGTTGGCTCTTGTAGAGTTTGACGCGCCGCGCCATTGTGACGCCGCGAAGCAAACGTACAATAGGACGTTCGAGAGCGACTTCGAATCAAATTTCGACAAGATATTGTGCCACAACTACCTACACATGTATACATGTATTGTGTAAATACATCAAAATATACGTAGGATGTACTGAATGTGCCAATTTTTTAAATAACTTGTCCTTTTTATTCGATTACTAAGTTTCTATGCACGTAAAACCTATTCATGTACATAAGGTATACATTTGGTTTTTGAGATTTTTTAAGCAGTCATAAAAATTGATCTATGTACATAATATACAAAGACACTTTGTATGTACAATGTATGTATGTATGTAAGTTTTAGTTCGTAGAATCCGTGACGTTAAATTTAATAAAAGTACAAATGAATATTCAAATAAATTTAATAAAATGTCTAATATTAGATTAACCATGTTTAAGCGGTTTATATTGCAAATACCGAGCGAAGCCGGGTAAAACCACTATTAAACTAGAAAAGGATAAACACACAATAATTTAAATCTTATATACGTGGCTTGCTGTATTGCAAAATTAACTTTTCTATGAAATTTTCGTATCCAATAAATCGTCAGCTATGAATTGATACAATGCTTACTTGTGATATGGAGATTTTTTTTTTACTGTTACGTAAATATTTATTTATTTACTTTATAATATTTTTAATATGTACTTTATTTTGTAAAACGTAAGTAAATAATGCTATTATATGTATGTATATTTATTTTTCATTATATTTCCATTGGATTAACCTTCATTTGAAATCTATTAAAGACTGTGTATATTATTCTAGACATTTACTAAATTTGTATATTTTACAATTAATGATACTTTATGATAATACGAAAAATATTCCACTCAAATAATATAAACATGTTTTAAAAATGTATGAAACTCTTTAAATTTAAATATATATTTTTTTAATGCTTAATTTTGAATAATTTAAAAACACCAATTAATCTAGGTGAAGAATATTTTATTCTTAAAGCTAGAAATAAGATATAAATATATATATATATATATATATATATATATATATATATATATATATATATATATATATATATATATATATATATATATATATATATAAACAAAGCTATCCTCCCGCCGCGAGTGTGACAATAATCGCGCCGGGCCTACTTCGCACTACTACGGAAACGGGAAAGGGAATGAGAACGGGAACGGGAACGGGAGTGGGAACGGGAGTGGGAACGGGAACGGGAACGGGAATTGCACGCGTTACTGTGGCATTGCAACGCATGCCGGGATCAGTTAGTATATGTATAAAATGTATACATGTATGTACAAATTTGACCATAGGTGTCGCTTTGGGGAAACCTGTAATGGCACAATGGTAAAAGTATAAATTTTAAAATTAATGAATTAATTATTTATGAGCCAGTAAACGATTTGTTGTATCATTTATATGAATTATAATATAAATACAAAACAAACTAACTAATTGAGGGTTAAATTGAATTACATAAATTTTACAGCGGTCTGGCCATTGACTGGTAAAACATGAGATTTAAATTTCTCCAAGTGTGGAATTACATGGACAAATAAACAGTAAACTACCCAGCAAATTTAAATTCGAATTACCACTCTAATCCGGCAAATTTACAGAGAGGAAGAGACATCGGAATCGTTCGAATGGGGGTCTTTGACAAAGCGTTCCCTTTGGGAATTCAACTCTTCCTTGGCTCGCCTGTCTTTGCACATCTGTAATTACATTTCGCAACAACGATAAACTATTGCAAAAGATACTGGTTTACTTTTTTCCTACAACAACGAATGATTTGATTCATGAAATATTCAGCAGTTGATAGTTTCAATCCAAACATGATACAGGTATACATAAATACATAAATATGTACATATGTATATACATACATATATTATTTACGCCGAATTTTGACGGACGTGAAACGATTTGACAGTCAACATTCGATGCTCGAAACCCTGTCAAACCGAACACTGACGAATATACCTTAATTAATATTGTATAACTTTGGTAAATTGAAATTTGGTAAATAAATTAATATCAATATAAAAGGTGATTTATCATTTTTTTTATTTATACTTGAAAGTCCTGGATTTTAAATTAAAATTGTATGATCATTTATGTAACACATTTGTTGTTTTTTTCACATTTAAATATATCTGTACATATTATATGTATAATAGCTACCGAAATTGATAATAATTTGAATAATCGTTGTATGTTATTTAAAATATTATATTTAATTTGGCGTTGAATATTATGGTCAACTCTAAAGTTTTCTTCGGTTTTGATGAAATTAAAAAGTTCGTCAAACGTACACTGCGAAAATTTCCATGGATACAAAGTTGGTAATTAAATTTAATCCCTATGCAAATAATGGACTTTATTGAACGAAACGACACATTTTCTATTTGTGTACACAAATGATTATTGATTTTTAAAAATTAAATAATGCCAATTTTGATTTTAAAACAATAACAATAATCATATTTGGGTCTAAATTCTAGAATAATCTTATCTTTACTTACTTTAGAAAATAGCCTACGAGTACTAAAAGATGATATTGTATACTCATAAGGTAGTGAAAAATCCCTATACTTTTAAATCACAACAGCAAAAATTGATACAAATCGAACATAATCTACTTTTGCGTAAAATCCATTATTTATTGTAAAATACAATATAATGCCACAAGCTACATAGCTATTAAATATTTCTCCGCTCTGAAGTAATTGGATCCGAATAAATATTTAACTGGGCGAGATCCCCGGTTTTCCCGCGCGTTTAAAAAAATATATTATATGAACACGAACCTACAGATCTTGCACCCCCATCCGATTTCCACCACCACCCACCACCCACTTTTTGTATTTTATTTTTCCGGTTTTATTTCGGGCCGCCGTAGCCATGGCAGCAAATCTGCTCACGATGGAAGCGGAGCGAGCTCCCAATCTTAACCGCTTACCGTAGAGGAAAGGGTGGGGTGTCCCGATAGATACCGCGTATTCGGTTCCCTTTATCACGCTTTATCCTGAATAGGAATGAATTTGGCATAGTCTAAATCCACGGTAGTAGTTGTATTGAATTGGAACGCAACAGACAAACAGGTGGCGGGCCGTGGGGTGGTCGGGGAATCTCGGCAGAAAACTGCGCTAACAGCAATTTTGAGGAAAAGCTGAAATTTTAATAGGTTCTCCCATAAAAAAAATGAATTCTAAAGCGAAACAGATTAATGGGGACTTAAAATAATTGAGAAAAAATACGTATACTTATAGGTATAAATATATATCCAAATCCATACAACTTAACATTAAGCTGGATAATAAGATTAGAACAGCTGGCTATATATGTATGTACCAATTTATTTATTTATTGAAAAATCAACCGGCCTCAGATGTAGAAATTCATAAAAATAAAAAATAAATATAACAAAATAACATCTGAGCCTAATTATAGATTTTTACAAAATACATAATATATCTAGTACATATATGTAGATAAACAAATGAAAAAGAAAATAATAAAAACTAAAATATGACTAAATAGAACAATGCATAATTAAACATAAAGTGATATAATATAATTGGATAAAGAATATATAATAGGAATAGAAATGAATCAATCAATGAGTAATATCGTCAACGATATGAGTATTTATAGAAAGTGAGAAAGAACTGAGGTATTAATATTTATGTATGTAGATCTGAAGCAATTTGTAATAATGGAGGAGGTACTACTAGAAGAAAAATGTAGTTTCATATATGGTAAACTTTTTATTCTAATGCCAAGTTGACACGATACGAGTGCACTCATATCGTTTACGAATCCGCTAATTTTGTCAGTCGAACGTTACTCGAATGATGCCACGTTATAAGTAACGTCCGTGTGACTCGGTCTGGATTTATTCGTTTCACATCAACCCGGTATAAACATTGTTAATACATTTTTTATAAAAACATTTATGGAGATCTGGAGAAATTTGTCAAATGCAATAATTAAGGAGCAACCAATTTAAGAAAAGTGTAGTTTCATATATGGTAAACTATTTGTTTTTAATACAGGGTTTATGCGATACTCAGCCTGAATCCACTAATTTGGTCAATCCAACGTTACTTGGATGTTACTCGAACGTTGTCATGTAACGAGTAAGTGACTCGTTCGAACAACTCGGCTTTGGTTTATTCATATCATGTCTACCCGGTATAAAAATTGTTGATGCAAATTAAAAAAAATATCATATCTGTTATGTTAATAATGCTATAAGTGTCATTAATATTGTTGCGTGGACGCATAGAGGGGTTTCCAAGATCGGAGTGAAAGACGCAGTATAGTAGTAGAGGTAGTTTATTGTTCATGACGAGCGCCAATCAACTTATCTCAATAAAATAATATTTTATAGATAGTGTAACATTCTTCTAAAGGCCTTTGATTTACTAAAGGCATTTGATTTCATAAAGACATTTGATTTCAATAAATTAATTTTTATATATGATATAATACATCTACTGTAGGGCTGCCATACGTCCCCGTTGACAGGGACATGTCCCAGTTTCGAGGTCTGTGTCCCGGTGTCCCAGTCCGAGAGTCATTTGTCCCCGTCAATTTCAAAATTTAGACATTTAAAAAAATTATTCAATTATTTTTTAATATCTATCGAACAAGACCTTTTGAACCAAGAAATCTCAGGATGCACTCTCTATAGTGTGGTCCTAAAAGGAAAGACGTTTACACGTCAAAAATTGTACCCACTTAATATCTAATATGGATACGCGCGCGCATATTGGCAACACTGACAACGAGAGCGGCGGATGCCCACTGCCGGCCACTGCCCAATTTCGCCAGCTGGCAACACCGACAATGACACTGACAAGTACGAAGCGCGCGCAGTTCGTTTACTGTCTGCTGATAATATCCGTTTGTTCTGTTTGTTTCTGATCGAAGAGGACTGATATTTTGATGTAAGTTTTTCAATACATAGATATATAATAATTTTCAATAATAGTAAATATCTAGGTAATCAAGCAACCCAGGCATACAATAAACTGAAAAAAACACATGGACATTACGACGACACAAGTAGAAGCATTTGAAAAAGATGTAGAGAATTTTTACAACGTTGGAATTAATTATTTGGCAAAGTGGTCAGTTCCACTGGCGAAATATGATGTTTTTTCATGGATGCTTCTCCATGAAGTACCCGAATGGGAACATGTTGAAAAAACTATTGCTTATTTAAGTGAAAAAAATATTGTTCACGGATTCAATCTATGAGGAAGTAAAGTATATGAAGTCATTTATCGAAAATAAAAAAGCCGAAGAATGGAAAACGAAAGATGTGCATGATAAATGGTTATACTATTTCAAAAAAACTGAAGAGACAGAAATAAAAGCTAATCTACTGAAAATGTGCCAATACTTGTTCGCCATCCCACCGCACAATGCACATGTTGAACGTGTGTTGTCATTAATTAAAAATCAATGGACAGATGAGCGCAATTCGCTTTCTATTGACACAGTAAAAAGCATAATTCAATGTACTTTAAATTATAAAATGTCATGCATTGAATTCTATAATGATATTGTTGCGTAGGGGTGGGTGGAGGATCCAAGTAAAAGGCCAACAGTCGTATCACAGCATTTATTGATGATTAAGGAGATACACGCAGTGTCACTGCTAAGTCCAGAAAATGACATGATATCGCCTACGTACCGCTTTATAAGGGGTAGATCTCTCAGGGCGCCTAATCTGTTTACCTGTTGTATAGTCACGTATTCGGATATGTATTTCCACGACATTGGGTCTTCCCGTACTGATTCTGAGAAATAACTAATAACGGTCATTGTTTAGCCTAAATGCACTTAGAGTCCAGATATAATCCTGGAAGTAAGTGCAAGCACTTACATAGTTAATCCGATAACAGATAACCCTTGAACGGTCACATAGTCTCTGGGATTCTATTCGCTTAATCCACGGCGTACGTAACAATATTAAAGGGGAAAAAGAGTTACTTCAAAAAATGAAAACATCGGAAAAATATGATTGGGCAAAGAAGAGCGATGATAATGAAGTCACGGAAATCAGAGAAGAGTGAAGGCGATAGAAGAATAGGCTACAGTACATGAAATACAATGTTAATGTAAGGTTTCATTTAGTTAAATTTATTTGAATCGTCCAATTATCTATATTTATTTATTTAAGATTTGGTACAGACGCTTCCACAAAAAAAGCCTATTATCAATCTTAAAATTTTTCTTTCAATTCAATTTTTGTTTAGTTCCAATTACTTGTTGAAATGTTGTATATTTTTTTTATAATACAGCTATGAATATCGATAAAAATGTTTTGTTTTGTTTGTTGTTTTTTTTTTTTTTTTAGGGGGTGTCCCCGTCGGTGCTCCGACACTTATGGCAGCCCTAATCTACTGTTATCAATTTTCGAAATATCAATTTTGGTAAATTATGTGGGTTCTTGCAGTAGACTATAACACGTTCTGAGAAAGTAAAAAAAAATTATTTGTTTCCTCTCAGTTTATTAATAAAACTGTTTCATTGTATTAAACATAGATTATTTCATATCTCAATTGAAATCAATAAAACGCAAAGGCTAAATCCTAGCATATTACTAAAATAATTAAGTAAAAAAAAATCGATTCTGAGTTCGAATCAGTCAAAATCTCGAGTTTGAATTGTCGCATGATCACAAAACTTCATCTATTGTTACTACGTAAATATGTATGTATGTATGTACATAGATAAAGTAAAAATATATATTAAATAGAATAAATGTTAATGCATTATGATACCAAATATTTTGAGACAGTCAACTGAACTAATAGCATACACAAATCAGTCATATTATACATAGGTATAATATAACCAAAAATTGAAATGAAATCAATCAAAATTCACTCAAATTTTATAGCAAATCGAAACACTCTCAACCATTACAATACGACAAACTTTTATTATATTTCGTACGCGTTTCGCAATATTCCAAGCATTTCATACACACACGCACATCCGCAACAATATACCGATAGTAAAATACAAACGTAATAACAATATCGACAGACACGCAGAAATATCGGAAAAATATCCATGAATATTTTGTCGTGTTATAAATTCCACGGATCGGATTCTCGAAATTGGGTATCGTGCGAACGTCCCAACGTTACATTGGCTATTTCGTAAACCGCCTATCTAACCGATATAGATATATACGAGTGTATCCGGTCACAAACATGCGGAAGCAAAAAATAAAATAAAACCGGAAAGGAAAAAAATGGACACGTGTACTTTAAGAAGGAGAAGCGAATAAGGTATCACACACGTATCGAAAAGCTCGGATAAATGGAATACATACATACAGTCAGCAGCTTAAGATAAAAAAAATTGTATGTCTTCCTTGAAAGTGTTTTTCACAAAGATTGAGTAAGCTACAAAAATGAATTGAAAAGCAAAAAAGCTTTTATAATTGTATAATGATTTTTTAAAACTCATTGAGCGCCTAAAATGAATCATAATATTTTATTAGCATTTGAGAAACGATCTATATTTTTTATGACAATAGCCTTCTTCTTAATGATCATTTTATATTTAAATAAAAGTCGTTCAATCTTAAAAACACTTTCAATCTTCGTATTGTCTTCGTAGACGTCTTCGTATTGTCAACAGCGCAAAGAATGCTTCCGAGTCGGAGTCCATATTTAAACTACACAAAAAAACTACACTCTGGAACGAAAAGTGGCGAACACATGTCGCTGTGTTTGCGACAGGCCTAAGGATTGGTTTTTTATGTCAATGTTTTTTGTATTATTGAAACATACTAATTCGAGCGGTTAGTGATTTTGAGATTAAGAGTAAGCTAAAAAGTGCTGTTGTTTATGACCGCATGGATGACGCAATATTGAGATTAAAAACCAACCTTTATAAAAATGGTAAAGTGAAAAATTAGTAAAATCAGCTCGTAATATTATTTTTTATATTATATATATAAAAAATATATATAAAAATATATATATGTATTTTTAACTTTTATGATTTGACTTTTTTGACAGTTAGGGAAAAAAATATGTAAAAAAATTTTTTTTTACTTTTGAAACATATTAGCGACTTTTAAAATTTTTTGTCATTTTTATAAATTTTTCAAAGCAATAAAAATTTTAAATCAAAATACCATTTGACCATATTCCAATATTCGCTTTGGAACAGCATTACTAGATTTAGAATGAGACTGCAAAAGCCCTGTAAAAAATATCTGCAAAACTTGCCCTTTTTTTAAACGCCCATATGTACCTCTTAAACGAGAGCAAGCCAACAAAAATCATTGTCATATTCGAATTTAGTGTCCACTCCGGTAAGTAAAAAACATTTCTTATTGCTTAGTGTCAATAATATAACCTAATATATGTATAATGAAAAGTCAGATACCTTCTGTCAGATCACATAGAAAATACATAGAAAAGTCAGATCACCCACATCATATATATAAAGACGGTAATCTGTGTGTGTGTGTGTGTGTGTGTGTCCTAACTCTTGCCGAACATAATGAATGAATCGATAAAAATCGATAAATTCATTTTTTGACGAGACGATTTTGTCGCGACTCGAACCGATCACCCCAATAGCCTGAATATAGGTCTAAATTGAGCTAATGGTCATCACGGACATCATGCCAATCCAATTCTTCATTTCGCCTTTTTTTTTAAACAATAATTGAAATATTCCTTCTCGCCATATAAAAATATGTAATTTTAATAATTTCATTTAGCGAGGTTTTGAACCATTTTTTATATATTTATTTGCAATTAAATTAAAATTATAATTGAAATTATTTATATTTTGACGATATTCGAGAAAAAAATTGATTTCATTCAGCGCGGGCGCCGGGAATCGAACCTCGGACCCTCCATCCCAAACGCAATGTCCTCACGAGCCCGCGCCACACGCCATATCCTCGCCCAGAATACGTGCATATATGTACACATCATATGTACATATATGCACGTAATTTTTTATGTGTAATAATAATATTCAACGTTACGAGGTCAATGACCGTTTGTGTATAATCGGAAAATATTACATTTTGTTAACGTTAGCTTTAAGAATTGAAAATTATTACAAATCAAGAATTGAAAACTATCTATGAGAGTCTACGAAAATAACGGTTCCAGTTCCGGATTTTTTTTTAGTTGTATACGGGTATATAATAATTTTATACCCATGCGATGATATTTCATCGGGCTATTCACTAGTATAATATATACGCAATAAAAATAAATATACATTGATATATGATAAATTTCTAATGTCAATTTGAATACATTCTCATCAAATTTATACTAACTTTAATATATATATATATATTTAAATCTCTGTTAATTCGACTTAATTATACGTCAAAGAGAATTCATGATATAAATACGTTTTAGTATGTATATCATGAATTAATTAGTATTATAATTAGCTAAAATACATATTCCCACAATATTGTCTCAATTTTTATATTACATATTGCAAGCAATCGAAAATCGTGTGCCACTTTTATGTGCCCTCTGTACGTAAGAGCTGCTGCAAATAGATCGAAATAATCCCTAGTCCGCCCCTGTTGTTCGGCTAGGAACAAAGGATAAATCTTATCGCGTGGCCTTTGCCCCCCTGTAGGGCGGATTCCCCTCCACCCTGAGCCCCCATGGACCCAGGTTTGATAAGTGACCGTTCCCGGGAAAACGTATCGTCCATCGGTTCCCCATGCATCACCCGCGTATTATTTTCGACATTATTTTCGAGACGCACGCACATTACCATAATGTCGTTATTTTTATTATATTTTATAGGCCTCGCAAATAGGTCGTTCGCATGTGAAGCGCGCTGTGTTGGGTTGTGTCGAACGCAAAACCATTTGTCATAAATAATAAACAAGTACGTTGGATGCGGGATGTTTGTATGTAACCGTACGCAATATGGTCTTGTCATACCGTTGCGTTCGCGACAGAACGTTGAATCGTAAGTTGGATGGGATGTTGTAGAGAAAATATAATATAATATTAATCGTGTGGTGTATACACACCGTTAGGTTCATAAAGAAGTTGTAACGGTAGGTTAATGTTACGCGTGTGACTCGTCAGTAAGTAAATCGCTAACAAAATGTACGTGGATGTTATAAATTTTATTATTTTATATGAATTTTATATTTACCTACAAAGTATATATAGCGTAATATAACATTTCATTACAAAAAACGTAATATTAAAACGGTTGAAAATTAATATTTGATTGTTAAACATTCACGAACTATAATTAAATAACATATGTACATTATGTCGTACATTTTTTCACAATGGAAAAAAACTCGACTCATTGAAAGATTACTAAAATATATTATTTTGAAAATTTATTTAAAAATTCTACAATATGTATGTATGTACATCCATATCGATGGCTTGGTGCACAGATATTTTATGTCCATTTTTGAATATGTATTGAATTTTAAGTTTGCAGATGCTGGAAAAATTCAGGTGTTTCCTTTCACGGTAATTTATGTGCATTATATATTCAAGGTAATAATTAGCTCGAGCAAAAATACATACATATATGTATGCATGTATGTATAGCTTTTTAGTACTTGTTCTCAATTTTTTAAGTATTAAAATAAATAAGTAAACGATCACTAGTCACAGTTTATTTAAGTCGATTTCAATAAAAATTAACTGATTTACGAGAATGAAAAGTAATACAAAGATTACATAAACCTTATAAATATTATATATGTAAAAAAAAACAATAATTATTTATTAAAGTAATATATGTACATATGTAAGTAATATCACAGTACTACAAAAAAAAAAGCATAGATAAAGTAATGAATACTCTTTTCAAGCATATATATCTCATATATACATACGTATATATAAATGTAAATACATACATATTAAGATTTATATAAAGATATTTTAAAGCAAAATAACCAAATGTGAAAAACTGATACTCGAACATGTACCCTGCATATTGAAAATACAATATTTCGTTTTGAATTCATCACATTGCAAAAGTGCACAAATAGTATGTTTCTTATAGATATATGTACATATGTATGTATATTTTACTCGCATGGATAAAAGCCCTGTTTGCCCAGCTAAAAGTATTTTAATGGGTGTGTGCAACCGAAGAGAGTGGAACGCGAGACGAAACGTAAAACGCAACCCGGAAAAGCGAACGCTGTGAGGCGTCGCACAATCGAATGCATTTTCCCGTGAAAAGCTGTGTCGAGAAAACACGCTGACACTACCTACATTATAATACATCCCCTCACACACACACAAACACAAACACGTCTAGAAATAAAGACTGGGGATGAAAATATGTTTTCAACTGCCCCCATGATTTTCCACTAGGAAAAATATTTCAAACCGGACGTTTTTCCCTCTTTGCAGATCGTAAATTTTACTAGTAGTTTATACTACGCTCGTATAAAACTAGGCGGTCGCTTTCGTTCGGTGGCTTGATGAGACGTGGTACTGTATACAGCTTGGTCGTAAATCACGTCCCGAAAATTGGACGCGCGCTTGCGCTCTCGCTCTCCCTCCCCTTCACTGACGAAGAAAAAATAGCATCCGATTCCAGTTTTTATTGAGATTCGACACAGTAAAAATCGGTCTTTAAACCTTTGCTCTCGCACTATCGCAAACGCGTACCCCAATAACAAAGTCTCACGTATGTCGAATAAAATGTATTTATCGTAATATAATATGCGAATATGGTGATATATGCAATTGCGGTTGTTAAATATATAGCAGTCACAAAGAAGGTTTATTTCGATTTATTTGCTAGTTCTCTTGATCAAACTTCATCTACAAATTATTTCATCAAAATTTCGAAATATTTTACGTTATAAAAAATATATATTTTGTAATATTCAGTATTAAAATTCAAATTCAAATCATTGTTAACAAATCTATTTTGAGTACGTAATAATCAGATACATACTATATAATAGCACTATTATGTGTGCATGTGTAAGATAACGCTCATTGTACTACAAATAATAGTCGTTTCGATTCGACAAATGTACGTCACAGTTAAAACACTGCCAACAAAACGTACCAATATAATACGAACATAATAACAAATCAACAAAAAACTCATAATGTTTGCTGTTTGTTAAATAAACGTATATACATATATGTATATACTATTTGCTACCAATTTTTCCGCTAGGGCAATAAGTTTCTGGGCGTTTAACGCCATTTATAGAAAATTTATTTAATTGATTAATTAATTCATTAATTTTTCAATTGGTTTTTTATATTGTTTATATATAGGTAGATAGGTAGTTTTTACCACTTTTTTCATATTAAACAATTAAATATATTTAAAGGGTATTTGAAAAATATTCGACCGCGTGTGAATCGAACCGACACATTGCTTTTATTTTATTTTTTATTTAATAGCTTAATATGTCATAATCCATGCGATGAAATTTCATCGGGCACAACACTAGTTGTATATATAATTGTCAATTGCGTGTGCGCGTGTGAATATCCGTTAACATGCTCCGTCTCTCTTTCTCCCCTTGGAATCGTATATCGTGGAAAGAGACGTGGCATAGTGTGAGATTTGCGCATTTCACTTCGAGCAGTGGGTATCGTATATATATTTAATACAAATTTACAGTACAAATGGCGGCTTCCGTTGATCCGAATTGCGAACTTTTACGGAGTGCACGAGTGTCCACGCAGCCCACTAGTGGTATAATAAAAAGAGTTTTGAAACTGGAAATGAAAACCTTTTTAAGCACAGTGACTTTACAGACCGATTATATTATTAGTAGTCTCACTGAAAAGTTTTCCACAACTAGCAGCGTTTTTGAGGAAGTGTTTTTGAAAATAGACAGAAAGTTTAAACTTGACGCTGGTGTACCACGTTAACTATGAAAAGCAAAGTTTTCTCTCGCCTTTAACTATCGAAAGAGTTAGGAGAGATTTCATTATGTTTCTCCATTCGTGTTAACTTCCAGTCGAATTTTTCCAACTACACGTTTATTTTTCCTTTTTTGTGCTCCATACAACACGAACACTACAAAAGTTCGTCTTCTGCTCCTTTATACAACAACGAACTATGTATGTATGTACATAAATATGAAGTATATACAAAATTTTTACGGTAGATTTTTCAAGCTACATACATATATACGAATTTATTATGTATAATAAGGATGGATATATCGTCAAGGATATATCGTAGGTTTGTCGATGTTTTCCATTATTTTTCGAGGGCGCTCTGTGGGTTCAAAAAAAATATCAGCACTCACCCAAAAAGAGAACGTGGAGTTTTCCCCTCTGGAAAAGCCGCGCGTTCCCCATGTTTCGCCGGAAAAGCCTTCAGCAGTTCACTTCCTTTTCACGTTAAGAGCGTCGAAAGCCTATCGACACATTTTTCGACACAAACGACACTCCCAAACATTATGGGTCACAATTACCGAATGAATTGTTTTTCGATAATGTCGGATATCGTTTTTCTTCCTTATATCGCAGACTAAGCGGGACGATATTTAACCTGGAAAGATATAAGAAAATAAAAATTTATTACGAACATATGTAGCGAACATATATACAATACACATTAAACAGTAACATTAACAGTAACAGTAGCTCTAATATACATAAATATATATATTATATATATATATATATATATATATATATATATATATATATATATATTTATATATATATATATATATATATATATATATATATATATATATATATATATATATATATATATATATATATATATATATATATATATATATATATATATATATATATATTAAGATTTAATTCTATACACGAGCAACAAGTTCATTCATTTTTATATCATTAAAATCTCATTTGCAACGACAGCGTCTCGTTTAAGTTCTGCACAAACCCCAATATCACAAGATTAAAGTACAAACTGCTAATGTATAACGTAATGGTATCATCACTCGTAGACAACAGCCCTTAACAAGTTTTAATAAAAAGTATACGTTCAGACAATTCTCATTACGTATTTTAGACATTATTAAATTTAAAAGAAATCCTCGAGAAATGAGATTTTTACAATGCCTGCTGAATTTTCCAAATGAAAGAAGCCATTTGTTTCACAAGACAATTTTGTTCAACGAACGTTTATAGATTTTCATGAAATTTGCATATGAGATGCCTTAAAACGTCTCAGGGTGAAATTTTATTTTAATTCGAGCAATAACTACTAAGAAAATTTCCCAAGAACTTAACAGATTGAATTCGAGGTTGGCAACGTTTGAAGTAATTTTCTATTGAATTTTGTATTGAAACTAAAGGGTTGGAAGTCCCTGTTTAGAAACAGGCGTGTTCTAGTCACGTCCCTTTCTTTTTTATCCACACTAGTGGTACGGATAGTGGGAGAGATCTTTCGTAATGCCCACATCGGTCCAGCATCCGCGATCGGAGCAACTGCGAATCAAACATTCAGCAGACGGAGCAAACTTTAAATGACTTTACGATTTGCCCGAACCGAGAGAGAACTGCAAGATTGAAGCAAAACCGTAGTACATGTGTGTATGTGTATATCCATAAAATCCCGGAAAAACTATGGTACAACGTCGTACGAAACACTGAGACTTCCGGTTTTACGATCGTACATGCTCGCATGAATTATTCCCTCAGGACACTACTATCACACGAGTTTTGTGCGCAAATAAAAACACTGCTTTTTTCGAAAAAGTTTTCAATATTGTGTATCAAAATCAATAAACATAGACTCAAAAATTTCGATAGAATATCACATTTTCACGATGTACGACAATAATTCGGGTCGGATAGGTAAAATTGTAAAGTTTTCCAAAATTAACGTGCACTATTTCAGTTATAATGTCTTCCGTCGACCGTAAACGGTCTCATTGTATTTTGCTGATTTTATCGTACTTGATTAAAAGCTTTAGCTAAATTTGGATTAAATATATAAATATTAAAACTATGTATATAAATGCGTAAACATATCACGTAGTAAAGAATGAAGAAAGCTTTCAGTGCCGTCTATGTCTTTTCTTTGTTAAAAGAAACAGACTTTGATTTAACTTAATTTTCTAGTGTCTTTGTATTCCTTTCGCATGCTCTTTCTTTTTATTCAACCGCAAAAATGAGTTATTTTTCTATTATTATCACGTGCATTTATTTAAGTATATCTTATGTAAGACAAACTTCTTGAATCTATCGTCTATGCAGGGTTATTATGTTTTTAAACAAATAAAATATTATAAAAGTATGGTAATTGTTAAATAATTCGGATGTAAACAAAGTTCTCTTTAATGATTTTATAGAAATTTGTAGAGATTTTAGTATTTTCGAGAAAAATTTGAGTACTCAAAATGTTTCTTACGTCGAATTTAATACTGTTGGTTTGCACCACAGCTTATATATTATTTCACCTCAAAGTAAGTAGATAGAGTTTTACTAAATTGCACAAATATAATGTAGATTATAAACTTTTTTGTTTCTACCAACTCATACATATTTTTTTGAATTATAAATTTTTCATTGATAAACGAGAAGATTTGATCCGGATTGAACTCAAAAATATGACCACAGAACGATTTAAAAGTAGATCCGACATTTTACACCCCTGACTAAAAATCAAATTTGGAAACTAATAACTTTTTTAAGGATATTTCATTCAGACGTAGATATATATAAAGTTTGGTGTACAGGTTACAGTGAATCTGTATTCTCCATTTAAATTATACTTTTCCTAGAAGAAGTATACTTGAACCAACTCACTCAGTGAAAGTATATTACACAAGTCAGTACATTTAAAACAAGCTGTCAACTTGAATGCTAGATCATAACAGCTCCAATTGGAAGAAAGAACTGAATACTGGAAAAAATAGGGCATTCCATTCAGGAACGAAAAAGTCTCCATCTGAAGCTATATTTGGATAAACTGCAAAAGTCGGTCTGAATTTATAATATTTGCCTTCTGATATAATTAAACATATCTAATTGAAGAAGATATCGAAAAACTTTTGTTGGAGGTAGAAGAAGAAGACACAAAATTAATAAAAGTATCGAAAATAAATGTAAAATATTCGGAATATGAATCCCCTTAAACGCCGGAGAGAGTTTTCATTCACTGTAACATATATAATTATAAATCAACATACATAGGTATATCAAATTAAAACCAAAACCACATACATATAGGTACATATTTAGATTCAGGAGAATTAGATCCGATATGGGAACCAAATAACTTTAATTTATAATAACAAATGCATACGCGGAAAGGGTTCTCAAACTTTCATTACACACACACACCCATGGCGAAGTATTAATCAATTAGACGTAGTGTTTACGAGGGGGAAATAACTCATTAACGGGCGCGTCGTCTCGGCGCGGTCCAAAACGTGAAATATGTTTGCGCGCGCCCCAAACAATTTACCGGCAAGCCCTGTTATCCGACAAATTAAACTTGATAATGGTATATCGGTGGCCGGGCGAATTAACCGAATCTCGGATGCTCAAACTTTGCAGCCACCGCCTCAACCCACCAAGCATTCGCCAATCTCAGAGGCGGCGTAACTTTCAATTTATATCGAAAGAGAGAAATTTCTCTTCAAATTGAATCGATTGATTCATTTACACAGATACGTTTAGCTATTTTTATCAATTACTGTCTTTCATCTTCGTAGAGATGATACATTTGCTTTCTTTCCAGCCTTTAACGCGTTCTTTAAATCGATTTGGGATCAAATTAAAAAATATATATTTTTCCCGTGATATCATTACTCTGAGCGACACCTATGGTATTAAACTTGTACATATGTATGTATATAAATTTATGGGTTTTAAACTCATATTCAAATAGTGGTGAGATGATGGATAGGACGGTTTTGCCAATTTGATGATTAACAGTTTCAACAATAAAATCAAATAAATTGGCAAACTCTCTTGGATCATTAAAGGAAAAACTATAAAAACCCATTTACATATTTTTAGAAAATCATCAAGTTTGTTTTTAAAAAGGTTTAAATTCTTTGGTAGACTATTCAAAATTGTAACCACTCTATTTGAAAAGAAAGATTGTTTAATTACACTATTCGACAAATGACGACTTTTTTTTGGTTCAGAGACGAGATATGACTTTTCTTATAGATCTATGCCCAGTGAACACGAATCTGGTAATAAAAAATGTTGATTGGCTCGAGATTCAGAGATACATACATATATGCGTTTTTTAAATCGCGCGATTTTTCTATATCTTGGTGTTCTGTCTGTCAATACAAAATCTGTCAATTTCCTGTTCAAAATGAATATTGGAATCTATAGTCGGGTATTTTAACAACACCAAGATATAGAAAAATCGCGCGATTTAAAAAACTCATATATCTCCGAATCTCGAGCCAATCAACATTTTTTATTATCAGATTCGTGTTAACTGGGCATAGATCTATAAGAAAAGTCATACCTCGTCTCTGAACCATTTTTCGTGTCGAACAGTGTTATTTTGAAATAAATATATTTTTGGAATCTGAGAGTATGACCTCTCAGATGAGTGTTATTGTTTAAACGTAATGACGTTTAAAATCATAGGACAATTTTAATGGTTATTTATAATTTTATAGACTTCAATTAGATCACCTCTCATTCTTCTCACCTCCAAAGTGTAAAGATTCATTATTTTCAGTCTCACATCATATGAGAGTGATATATAGTGATGTAAGTTCGAAAGTCATTTTTGTAATTTGTATATATGAAGAAAAAAGACAATTTTGAATTCGAACCCACCAGCAGATGCGAATGCAAGAATGTTAATACATATGTATGAATGTATACAAATGTCTACGAAATAAAAACGATTGAATTGATTTCATTCGATTCGATATTTCGTATGCAGGAAGGGGGGGGGAGGTGAAGTGATTTATGGATGTGGTTCGTGGAATGGTTGGCCGCCCCTGGTTCGCAAACTTTAATTGAAACCGATACAGGCACAGCGCCGCCATTCAAATTTATGTGTGAGAGAGAGAGAGCTCTCGTTCTCCTGTTAAAACTTTTACCTGTGACATTGAATTACCAAATAAATTTATCAAGAAAACTCGTTTCTTCCCGCGGAACAGAAGACGCTGACGGTCCTAATGAATAAATTTATTAATTGGACTAATAAATAAGCAGGGAGCTTCCCACAGGACTTAGTGCCACTTTCTGCGAAGTACGGATATAATGTCCGTGTCTATTGTGAAGTGAATCGAGTTGTCGTGGACTTTTCTCCGCTGAATTGGGTCCGTCAAAAATGACGGATGGTTAACGCAGCCCTTTTCAAATCTTTCAATCTCGATTGTTTTCATGATTATGTATGTATATTCGTAAAAACGCGATAGATACCAAGAAAAACATTCGAAATGAGAATTTTATTCCATACGCATATCGCACACCCGCAAGTAAAACGTCACAACTCAAAAAACGTAACTTTACAGTATAACGAAAATAAACTACCTATATATTTATTTGTGAAATCAGGTTGTCTATTTTTTTGGAAATGACAGTAGTGTAATAATGTGCTTTCAGTGTAACACAAGCAGCAGCAGAGCTCGGTGGTTACGTTAATGCTAACCACCGAGAGGTTTTCGGGTTCAAGCCCTACAATGACTTCGATTGAAGATAATTTATTCGGAGTATTTGTGTAGTAGTTCTGTATTTTTGAGTATTTATGCAATGCTGCTGGTCAGACTTGGATATTTGTGCTCCGAGTTAATTGTTTCATATCAGATTTTGCCAATTTATTTGATTTTACATATTTTTCCTCATCAAATTGACAAAACCATCCTACCTATTTATCACCACTATTTAAATATATATATATATATATATATATATATATATATATATATATATATATATATATATATATATATATAATATGGATTACTATTTCCATACAAATATGTGACAGTCAAAACAATTTTTTGCAGAATAAATTCTATTATTCTGGAAGCACAATAGGCCACGAGAGAGTAATACGAGTATTATATGTATTTTATTATTACTCAAATTCACGTTTTAACAATGTAATATTAATTTTCTATAAAATCCAAGTATGTATGTACTTGGCATTTTATATACCGATTATATAAAAAATTGTCTCAAAGAAATACTTCAAAATTATATAAAATATTTAGTATATGTACATATGTACATACACGTATATGTATATGTATGTAGATATAATTTTTTTTCATAAATTAATTACTTTTTCATCAATCTGCAAACAAATGATCTCTAAAAACATTAATGGCTTATGTATAATAAATGGTCTCTCGAAACTCGGAAGTTTCGATATTAATTCACTTTTATATCACAAAAATTATTTAAATTTATTGTAAACATCTACATAAATGTAGGAACTTACGATCGACATAAATAAATTGAGAAAAGGAAAACAAAATTTTAATGGCACCGTCGATTTTCCGATAGACCCCGTTCAAGCAACTTCTAAATTAAAACGTTGAACGAAAGGGACGAGCTTTTCCTTGTTTTTCTTTTTCACTGTATTGACAATCTGCCCACCTATAGGCCATTATGGAACCCGTGAATATCTTGGGTTTTTCCATTGTAATTCATGAATTCGATCATTAACACACAACATTAAAGAAATATTTTTACAAAAGAAAATAATTTCTCCCATCATTTTCACTGGAGAATGTACATATAAAATAAAATTGATTTTCCAACTCTTGAGCAAGACACAGGAAAACGTAAGATAATAAAACATAGTACACAACAAAACGATCGCATGTCTTTTGTGCTTTGCTTTCATAAATGAAATGATCTAAAAATATATACAAGTAAATGAATACATACATACATACATACACAAAGCATACACATGACCTCAAAATGCGTCATAATATAATGTGAAAGGATCAAAAAGATCACATGAGGCTTTTGATAAATGATCTCGGCCACTGACGATATTTTATGTCGAAATATTCCACATCCTAATGTCTATCATTATAAATTGTATTTGGGAAAAAAAATGCATACATTTTTAGTTATACGAGTAAATATTTGATGTGTTGTTTCCCATTCGTACATATTACAGCAGTAGTGTGTAATGTATGTTTGCTTTTGAAACTTTGGTCGTTACCACATTTATAATATTGTATGATTAACGATACTATCCTTAGAGAATTACTGAGAAGCGAATTCTACATAATTCGATTTAAACAGGGCGAGAATATTTCATATTTTAGTGTAAATTATTTTAATGACTTATACAATTTAATTTTAATTCTTTTAAATTCAATTACCGTAATTGATTACTGACATATGTTTATCAATTTTAAGTTATAAATATTAAATAAAAAGGTAAATAAGCTTCATGCTAATGTTTTTACTTTAATGTAATATGTACATGTATATATCCAGCCCTGGCCAAAAGTCTGAAACACTGTTCATTTATTATGAAATTTTAACCCTTGATAGTTGAGAAACAGTTTCACCCTTTCGGATTCACTTTTCTCGCTATTTTTTGGCATTTTATTATTGTTCAAGGTAATATCTAACAAAATTTAACAAAAAAAAAGTTATGGTTTATACACGTCATAAATAACAACATTTTTTGTCACGAACGCTCTCGCCAGAATTACTTTAAGCACATAAACCTCTCTAGTTAATTTAAAAAAGACAATAAATATAGGATTTCTCCCGTTATATAATCTGGAAATGACACAAGCAGTGCAGAAGTGCATAAAAAAATCGAAAACAAAATAGGTTGCTTCAAATTTTGTTCCAAAGCTGTACTCCTATACTGTATGAAGTATCTGTGTATCAAGTAATGTTTTTGTGAGACTGATTTGTTTTATTATATTACATGAATATATACCCAAGACCTGTAATGTGATATTACCAATTAAGTCAAACAAAATAAATTATTCCTACTAATTAATTTGCTATCCTATCCATCCTTTTTCCTTCAAGCAGCAATGAGTAGTAAACATGGCGATATGTACATATGTCTATTTGTGCCAAATATTTTATAATTCCAATAGGTTTTTAGAACAGATGAACGACATGTAAGTGTTACAGTTCAAGTGTGCATTTCATTCGTTCATGAATGTAGGTTTTTCATACACGAACCAATCTGGCCAGTTATATGTATGTATGTATACCTAGGTAATACATAGGTATATATAAGTACACAAAATTCATATAGAACACAAAAAAAAAAAATTGACAAACGACCTAGTTGTTTCATCTACAGACGGTTAGGCATAAGTTTAAGTACACTCAATCGTTTGTGCCATCATCTATATACTACATACAAATGTATGGATACCCTGAGTTGCAATATTTATAATATTAGCAGAAACGGGAGTTATACATATATGTATTATATGCATATATAATAACGTTTTGATGCGGTTTCCGTAAAATACATGCGTTTTGACATCTCAAAGGTTTTGACAACTCAAAAGTTTTGATAGCTAAAAGTTTCATACGACACCTGTTGAGTCTATTTGAAGATTTCGACTGTTAAAACTTAAACTAAAACCAATATTTTGTATATGAACATACTAGTGTGTTCATGAACGAAACGGAGTGAGCAGTTGGACTGTATCATATACAAGATATAAACTTTTGTAACATAATTGAAATATATATATATATATATATATATATATATATATATATATATATATATATATATATATATATATATATATATATATATATATATATATATATATATATATATATATATATTTATTTATTTATTTTATTTATTTTATTTATTTATTATATATATATATATATATATATATATGTGTGTGTATATCTAAAATGAATTATTATTTATGGTAAATTTAAGACCAAAATACTGGCTGAAATATATAGCATTGTCGTCTTCTGTATTGGACTTGAAGCACTTGTATCAAAAGTAACCTTTATATTATAAACAAAAATAGTCTGATAATGGGAACTAGAGTCTCTGGCCCATGCTATCCATTCTCCCAAAGGTCAGACCCTCCAGTTTGGCTGTCCGTAAATCCGTTCCCTTTCCATTTCCATTAGTCGTCGACGCGGACGGCGACAAGAGTGGACTTTTTTGTGACGGGCGCCATTATTAAATTTTTGTAGTACCACCCCCATCGTCCTCTCACCCTCACCCTGAACCTTCCCATCCGTCCTTATGGCCCTCACCTCTTTCCGTGAACCGTGTGCATTAGTTTGGCGTCGACGATGGCGTGTCAAAATATCACTCTGCCAAATTAAGTTTACGGCGACGAAATTATATTTAAAAATACATCAACTAGACGGCGCGTGCGAAAATCGACATTTTTCTATAAGGTGCAAAATATTTTTCAACATAAAATATTCACTTTTATAAGCACCTTTGCGTGAAATCTTTCGCTGATATCCAACGTGATGTTATTATAGTATGTAATCAAACTAAATACATACTAAACAACTACAAAAATCATTATGTGTATATATGATATGTATATATATATATATATATATATATATATATATATATATATATATATATAAATATATATATTATATGCGTATAAATTATGATAAATACAAACAAACTATAATAAACCTGTAAAGTGCAGCGAAGCGCAAGAACGAGCGTCTTTGCTGACGAGAGCGTCTTTAATGAGCGAACTTTAAAGATCCAGCAGGCGGCCAATTTTCCATTCTACGTTTGGCTAATTGGTGCAAAATGGACTACGACAGGCTCTCCTTCGAGACCGTTTGTCATTTTGAGAATTGACTTATAGCGGGAGAGTGAAAAAGGGGGGGTCGATGAAGACCGCGGGGAAATCGCAAAGAAGAATCCGAAAACCGTCGAAGAATATTGGCAAAGCACAACAAACACCGTCAAAAAGCTCTGCCACGGTCGAAACGGCGTTTGTTTTCTTTTCATAAGTCTATCAAAACACGTCACAATAAATACACTCGACGTGGAAACTCCTGAAATTAAACGCACAAGCTTTCATGTCGTGGTGTTTGCTCGTGGCTTCCTCGAAGCTGCTAAAATATACCTACACAGTGAAAAGTGAACATAAACAAAAACAGCTCAAATTTTACGAAAAATTCATATACAAATAAAGATCAACCACCAAATTCAAATCCGTGCAGTTATTTTTTAATTGTACTGCACACACAACACAGATTACCCAAACACAATCTGCTTGAGATTGTCGACTTTTGACGAGTCTTTACTTAAAATAATTTATATATAAAACTGAAAAGCTGCCTGGAATTAGTTTCTGATTGGCTAGATTGTTCAAAGACGTTGTGATTGGTTGGTCGTTAAAAATATAATTTTTTTTCGATTCAAATATATGTATGTAGGTATTAGCTCAGCTTATTATATAAATTTATATAGGTACTAGCTGAGCCCGGCATGCGTTGCAATGCCACAATAACGCATGCATTTCCCGTTCCCGTTCCCTTTCCCGTGTTTCGATAAGAATGTTTCAGTTTCAAATTAATACTTACAAATCAAATTAAAATACAGTAATGATAATTTGTCGGAAAAACGCAGGTGGCAAACAAATTTTAAATTATTCCATTGTTTGTTTATTTTACCCCAACAACGCAGGTGGCGACGCGAAAAAAACGCTTCCACTCGTCCCACTGTTTTGAGCAATTCTCATCCATCTCACCCTACACATTTTGCTAATATCGTCTAATCATCTTCCCTAGAGTCTTTCTTTTATTATTTTGAATTATCTCGGGTACCATTCCAGCATTTCTTTTGTCCACCTTTCGTCTATTTTTCTAGTCACGTCTATTTCCATTTCAATCTCTTCACTATATCCACTATATCCACTATATCCACTATATCCACTATATCCACTGCCCTTGTCATACTTATCTCCCACGTATTCTGCTTCTTGTCTTTCCTTGCATATTGCTATAAAATAACTAAAACTTCATCTTTACTGATATTTTAAATACACATTAGGTTTGATTACTTTATATACATATGTAAATAATATGCAGATATATTGTCCGTTAAATAGACATCTAAATATTGCTCATTATTACAGAAACAAATATATTACAGACATTCATTCAAACGGCTTACATTCAAGATTCTAAAAAAAAGTAACAAATAGCCCATAAAAAACTTTCTATTGACTCCAAAAAGTACTTCCATTTACAGAAATGAGGTAATGCGACGTTTCAATTGCCTATATGTATGGGTATACATATTAAATATTTATCATACGAATATATCATGTGTAATATAGAATTTGAATTATTATATAAATAATTCTAACAATAATATCTACCCATTATTATTATAATGAACACACAATGAGTATGTAGGTAGCATTTCCATTGTTATTATTGCAGAACAGGGTGAGAAAAAAATAAGTGCCCGATATGGCGAAGAAATCACACTGCTTCGGACGTAGTCAAACATGATTTACGCTTTGCCTAAGCACAAAGAAAAACATATTTCGGTCGGTAATAAATGTTCAATGTGTTTTTGTTTCCGCCCAAAACCTCATTCCACGTACGTATTTTCTTAGGCAAGCGATGGATTCTATTGATAAAAAGAAAATTTACCGACGCGCCCGCGGCTCAACCCAATTCTAATTTTCCTCGTCCACTGCGGAATTATTTATTTATTTATTTATTTATTTTAAACAGACCATTGTGGCATAACAGGAATTCCTAAAGCGCCACAATGGTCAAAAAATATAACACAAAAAAGAAAAAAAAACAAAATAACAATTAAACATAAACATAAATACATCCATACATACATAAAAAATAGCATTTATAATAACAGATAAAGTAAAAATATCAAATAAAATATAGCATAAGGAATGCCTTGCACCTACAGCCAGTTTATATCTCGCACATGACTTATTACACATATCAGTATTTGGGAACGAGTGGAGAACCTCTCGAGTGCAAAAGTGAACGCCTGTCTTAAATGAATCTGAGATAATCGACTTTAAACTTAGGAATCGATAAATTCGCTTCACCTCAACCCGCGTGGAAAAGTGCAATTATCACTTTACATAAAACTAGTAAGGTCTTGATACCGTTATAACTGCAAATAAAAAAGGAATTGCAACTCTGCTTCGTTATTATTATTAGCGTTTTTAAAATCGAGTCACATATAAATGTAATATGTGTAAGTAAACGAATATAGAATACTAACCCGCCTTATGCATGAGAGAATAAACGAATGCGTGTGTTCTTTAGTTAACTTTGCAGAGATTTGCTCGTGGGAAATTGAACAGAACGAATGAAATATATCATTTTTCATTGCGGAAAAGCCATGGGGAATTTTGCGTTTTCCCCGGGAAACGAGCACGCGAAGTTGCTCTCTGCGGTGCATATTGAAGTTTATCAAACTGTGCACATTTTGCATTGTTTTCCACCTTCTATCTCGCAGTATACCCGCTTCGTAGAGAGCTTGATTTTATTCCGACAGATGCGTTCGTACAATTATTTCCGTATTTACGTAATCCTAACTGTATATGTAAGCAGATGCACTGTGCCGTTTTGAGAAATTCATTTTTATTTTTATTACCATATTAATATTCGCTATCAATATTTCGGTACCAAATCATCAGTAAATAATATACAAAATGATATGCATAATTCCTGGATCACATTCTCAAAATGCATAAAGAAATGGTAGTTCCATTCCATTTCATTGAAAAAATTCTGAACCCATTACCAATATGAAAGTGACAAATACCTACATAAGTAGGGTGACCATACGTCCCCTTTTTTTACGTGCTTTGCGTTCGTCCCGTCGTTTTCGTTAAATAATTTTATTGGTCCCATTTTTTCCGTCCACTGATGCACAGAGGAATAATTTAATTATTTCGATGTTGTTTTAATTTTCATATTTTCCTTGTTTTCCTAATCAAGTTTTTTCCCAAATATACATACATACAGGGCCGACGAGAGAGGGAGGGGAAAGGGTATGCAAGGGTATACCCGGGGCCCGGCTTTCGAAGGGTACTCGGGGGCCCCGCAAATAATATGTACATTTTTAGCAAAAGTATAAAAGCATTATTTGGCCTTTATACTCTTAGGGTTTTTTTGGCAAAATGGTATAACTGTTTTCGAGTAACGGATTTTACCTACTTATGGCATAATAAAATTTACGGAAAGATTCCTTCTGGTGTTCAGAATAGTCAGTTACTTCGTCACAATATCCAAAACAAATTATTAATAAAATAACCCTTGGCCGATTCAAGCAGGTAACAAGCGGACAGTTAAAAGTACGAGATTAATGCATTTTTCCATCGATAATAAAGACAAAATCTTTCACATTTGCAAATTTGCTATGAAACTTTTAACTTAAAATTTAAAATGTGATGCACGTGCTATTCCTAGAATAATTCAACAGAAATATACTAATAAATGATTGATTTTAATCGTTAAAAGTATCCGTTAGTCTTTCGACTTTAGAAAAATACGTTGTTCAAACATGTTAAAATTTTGCTGTATAATTGCGAACGGTAGACGACTTAGAATATTTCAAATCAAATTTATTTTTTAAATTAAAAATATTTTTCGTTTACGAATTCATTTTTATTATTCAACTGTTTTCTATGTTGATTATTTTAACCCATAATTAACATGTATCAATCTGAAGTATGTATATGTATATAGATACATTATTACCTATTATGTACCTGCTTTTCCATAAATAATATAGGTTGATATTTTATGGTTTTTGTATGTTATATGTTTAATTTTTATTTCATGTATGACAGCCTTATTTTTTTTAAATGAAACTATTTTTTAACGTGTGTTATAATTATTTCATTTTTCATTTTATGTGTTGTTATATATTGTTGTATTTAATTAATTTCATTTGTTTCACTATATTGTATTTATAGTGTATAGTTGAAGAGACGTTTTTGAGTTCCAACCATCACTTTAAACGGGAATGGGAATTACATCCCTTATTCTGGCATTGCAACGTATGCCGGGTTCAGCTAGTATTTTATAAAAACTTCATTCCATACATCCCTTTCAACATCTTTGATTTTTCAAACCCGTGTTTGTGTGTTAACAGCAACATTTCCTTTAAGCAATGCTAAAACCATATGTATATATGCATTTACATATGTCAAAAAAATATTAAATTTTAACATGTAAATTTAGATATGACTATTTATTTAAGCTGAGTTCCCTTATTTTATCTATCCTCAAGTGCGTATGGTTAATAGTTTAAATAATGTTTTCTTTCGAAGTCTTGGGTGTTTTTAGATTAAAAAAAAAACCATAAATTTCATCAAAACGTCTTTTAAGTTTGAAACGAAGGAATCTCTGATCAATTTATTCGATTGTTCTTTTTGGAGTCTGAGAGTGTGACCTCTAAGATGAGTGTTTTCATTGAACGGAATGATTTTGGACATAGGAAAATTATGATGATTATTTAATATTTAGTGTGTTAATAATATTAGCCAAAATATTTTTTTAAATTTTACTCATAAAACAATTTACATACCAATCAAAGTGCCAGGGCGGCGACCAGGCTCAAAAAGAAGTACCAGGGTGGCGACCTGCCGCGACCTGGCCCGATTACACCACTGGTCATTCTATACATAAGCCACATATGATTTTCTCGATCATTGCGAGCACGCCAATCGCTGGCTGAATTTGGGTGGTACCAAAATCAACTTCTTCCTGGTAGAATTTGCCAATTGATCTAACTAAACTGTTATGTTGGATTCAATAAAATCGGCATCCCCACCTTTATCACGAATTCGGCCGGTCCGAATCTATTGATTGTTGCAAACATATACATACATATGTTATATTTACATATGCACATTTGGTTGCTGTTTGCAATTCATATCTGTACTGTACACCTACATATGTACATTGCATAATGTGTTTAGATGTACATACATGTGTACACAGCTAATTGTAGTGTCGATATATGTATGTAGGTGACCTGTCATGGCATATATATAAAAAAAAAATACAATCATAAAATAGCTGCTCGTATTTATATGCAATGTTGGATGCGCGCATGAATCCGCGATTAATGGCCGTGCATTAGCGATGCCAACTGACGCGATCATGAATTCAATCAACACGATCCAAACGGGACGACATTACGATAAAACCGCCATTTCGAATTGTTTCTCCAGTTTTTTTTTTTATGTAAATTGTATGGGAAGTTTCACGCGCGCATTATCGGCCCGCGCCACGAATCGCGATGAGGGAACGGGGATCCAAATCGCAAACAAAACTGTCGTTATTTTTATTGAAACGGCGCTCGCGGCGCGTTTCGCAAAATTAACCGCCATTTTGCGAGCGCGCGCGTAACCGCCATTTTGCGTTCGCCCCGCATTAGGACCGCGAGCGGACCATTGTTGCCAACGTAGAAAATTTTTCCCCACGATCGGGCACACTAACGACAACTGTTTTCGTGTCGTTAGATTTCACGATCCTTTTTTATATTCCTCTCTTTTTTCTGTTTGTTGGAAAATTTCGGTTTTTTTCTACACGAGCACATACATATATATTCGGCGATGTCCGAGACGGGAGACCGCCGGGGAATACCAATAACCCGAAGCCATTTTCATAAAGTATTGGGTCCCGCCTGTTTACAAATACCCCACTCGCCCCCGAGGAATCCTTTGAGGGATCAGACCCAGTGCCGATTGTGCACGCACACACACACACACACACATACAAATACATACGTGCACCTTTTCAAAATCCGGCCACCATAGTCTTAAATATTTATTTGAATAGAGCTTTCGCCCGTACGTGAGCTTATTACGGATCATCTTCGAGACTGTTTTCCAGATTTGGCTTCCTCTTATTCATATTATATTTCCAAATTTGGGCTTCTCCTTCCTCATATTCATATTATATTTCCTATCTACATAGCCGTTTCATTCGCGTCTAAATTATATATTGCTTGATAATCCTCGTTTTTCCATTATTTCAGCCATTTTTGGGGTCACGGTACATTTTTAACTCTATGAAACATTCACAGAGTACCCAGCCTAAATATCTCTTTTATTATCATCGATCATGCCAGTACTCCGCCCCTTTGATGGTTCTTTTAGATTTATATTTATTTAAATAAACCGTATATTTTATGTATGAATTGAAAAAAGACTAAAGTGCCTATCGATTGAGGCTATAAATAACATAAACTACAATTTTTATTTATCAATATCATAGAATTTTCAAACATCGATTCACACTGATCTTAATATATATGTAATTATGGTAACCCTTCAATGCTGCACCGACAAACCCGCGATGTCAATGCCGCGCAAAATAAAACTACAATATTAAATAATGACCAAACTGAGCAAAATGGCAAAGTTTGAAAACGATCGGATATGAACCCAAACTTCCTCAGACGAAATCAGACGACAAAATCGAAAGCGAAGTAAGAAGAGGCTAGTATGAAAATTAGTTTGACTGAAATTGTTGGTGAAAATTTAAAATAGTGGAAATATCATATTGTATTAATATTTTTAGTTTTAGAGCTTTTAAATCATCGTAAGAAATATGAGAACAAAATAGCAAAAAAAAATTGCACAATTTACTAAAAATTGGGTATTACTCATTTCGAAAGAAATTTTTGATTTTAACGAAGATTTAATTAGTATTCTCAATTTAATTCAAATTGATAATGTATATATATTTTCATTTCATAGAAAAATGCTGGACACGTATGGATATTTCAACCTTGAAATAATTTCAACTGATAATTTCCCAAAAGGTTATTTTTTATTTTCCCACGTCAAAATAACACAAACCTTCAATGATGACAGTCTGAAGTATAAATCGAATAAACGCCAAATAGAATGAAATAAAAAAATTCTCGGTTGTTCACGCGCTCGAATAAATTAAATCCAAAACAATAAATAAAGTAATATCAGAATGGTTTTATTATTCAATATGTGACGTTAGATTTGACGTTAAAACATCCCCCAGTTACAATTTAAATGTTCACGACACATATTTACATACTTAAAAACATATACATACTTCGTTACTCTCTAATGTTGGAACGAGTCCAAAGGAAATTCCTTAGATTTTTATATCTGAAGACATTTGGATTTTATCCATATCTGTTCCCTAGTGCCTTTGTCTTGGGATCTTTGGGTTTCAACTCCCTGGCAAAGAGAAGAGATTTATTTCTTGGGAAACATTTCGTAAAATTACTTAGAGGAGAGATTCACAATCCCACTATCCTGGAGAAACTAAAATTCTGGGCCCCGGAAAATCGTAGAGTTTTAAGAAAACATGATATATTTTTGCCAATTAGGGCTAAATCAAACGTGCTCATGAACTCCCCCCTCTCGAGAGCTATTCGACTCCTTAACTTACTGGCACATTACTTGGACCTATTCGATGCCAGTTATGTTGAGTTGGTGGAACACATCCTAAATAGCACGATATAAATTTTTCAATCTTATTTCTTTGTTTTTATTTTGTGTACATATTTTTTACTTGATTTTTATTATTTTTTTATGATGTTTTTTTTTATTTATGATTTTTATTATTTTTTTATGATGTTTTTTTGTAATTTTTATGATTTTTATTATTTGTATTATAATCACATTGACGCTTTGGGGCAACCTGTCAAGTCTCTGTGGTATTGATTTTTTTAAATAAAATAAAATAAAATAAAATATACATATGTATATTATAGTTTGAAACGATGATTATCGGTCACAAGTTCGCATCGTTATATCGTAGGGAAAAATGTTAATATTGTGAAATAAACGTTCGAGACTGAGGCTATCAAAGAGGCTTAGCGCGAATAATACCCGCTTCAAAATAATAACCGAATATTATTAGGCTTGATTTTATTGCGGCCTCTGGTTCTCTAACGGCTGAATTTTAACGTGTTTTCATTTAAAAGGTTAAATTCTATCCTTTGTTCGCCGCAAAGCCGCAATTCGGCGCCCGTAACCAGACAAACGCGTACACAAGAACGAAAGCTCCACATTCACCAAAATTGGACGAAATGGGCGGTGGGGTAGGGTAGGTGGTGGGCAGATTTGGTGGATCGGGACCGGTTAGTGAAGGGGTGAGGGGTGAGAGCGCAAAGCGAGCTTTGAAAATGCGTGCGAATAAAACCCCACTATAACACCCTCGGAGTAAAAGCGTTAAATTTTACATTTCAAATGAATATATTACTATAATCTTTTAGTTTTGTCGCATAATTAATACAGTGACCGTCAAATTTTCTCTACACTTTACAAATTTTATCATCAAAGTTTTACCACAAGTATTAATTAAAGAAATTTCTCGTATGAATAAGTAATGACCAAAATCTCGAACTTTTACATTACATTAGGGCGTGGAATTAAAAAATTCGGATGTGACCAACCCATGACTTTATCTATGTATTTGAGGAATATAAGAAAGTCACAAAACAAAATTCGATATTGAACCGTACAGACACATTCACGAGTTTGCCACAGATGATTGCAAACCACCCGGCTGCATGCTCATTTCGATTGAATTTTAACTGTTTGAATTTCAGCATTTACGTCATACGAGATATCCACGGGGTTGCGCAGATGACATTTCGATGTACATTGATTATTGGCAATTCTTAAAATTTAGTTGGATTTCTGGCAAATTTAAAATGGCAAAAGCCGAGACAAAAGTATGAAATGAGCATACAGCGAAATAAGCATGCGCCCGCTTGGTTTGCAATCGTTTGTAGCGCAGGGCGAATTTTCGCATGATCACAAAACATCTAATGTTACTACGTACATACATACATATGTAGATAAAGTAAAAATACGTTACCTACGTACATATGTATTTATATCTTTATATGGCATGCATATCTACATATGTAAGCAATTACATAACATTCCGTAAATATAATATTTAAAAACGAATCACTTTAGATTTATTTTATATTATGTGGTGATAAAGTAATTCAGAAAATACATACATACATACATACAATTAAAGAACAAAAGACCGTTATAAGGTTATTTTTGTGTAAAATGTTAAATAAGCGTGAGATTAAAATTTGCTTCGCATGCATTACATTACCCAATTAACATTATGTATTTTAAAGTAGATTTGTTTCGGAATAATTTTTTCACATATGTACAATAAATTATAATAATATTATACTTAAATACATATAATGAAAGCCCTAAATTTAGAAACCCCAAAGTTTGACAAAGGTGTTTTTATAAGATTCCAAAATTGTGATCACCAAATTTGTTCCCATTACGAAAACCCAACAAAAACGTACAAATTTAGAAAATCATGAAGAATGTTATAATTTTATTTGCCATAATAATTTTGAAAAATCAATATTCATCATCATATAGAACCATTCACTGCTGAATGACGGCCTCTCCAACACGCTTCCATTCGTCTCTGTTTTGCTTAACTGTCGTCCATCTCACCCCACACATTTTTCTAACTTCATTCACCCATCTTCTCTTCACCCTTTTACATTAATTCGGGTACCATTCTAACACTTATTTTATCCACCTTTACATTCTTCTAGTTACGTGGCCCAAACATTGCTATTTCAATCTCTTCACTCTCTCCACTATAACTACTTCCGTTTCATATTTCTCACCAAAGTATTCCATTTCCTATCTCTCTTCGTTATGCCGAGCACAAAGCATTCCACATTTCTTTGAGTGCATTGTACTTGTGTAACATTTTGGCGTTCAATTTCTAAGTTTCACAACCATGCGTCATTCACTGACAAAACACAATGATCAAAGATCTTTTTCTTCAGATAAAATGACATTTTTGATTTAAAAACAGCGTTCATTCGCCCAAATGCATTCCATTTCAATTTCATACTTTTTTTATTTCCTCTTCTTTAGTACCGGACATGTATATTATTTGACCTATTATGTATAAAATGCGAATAATATAATGACATATCGATTTCGACGACATTTTTTCCATTACATAGATATTCCCGCCACGTTTTCAACATTTATCACCTTCATATGAGATAAAATCGACGAAACATTATCGCACCAATTTACGCCTTGTTTTTTTTCCTTTAGACTTGCTTCGTTTCGACACTTTGTCTAGAGGAAACGGAAAGTTTGCATTTGGCGATAAGGCGCGAACGTTTGAGATTCGACGGCGACGACGACGTCCCAAACTTCCCTCACACCAGAGAGGTACTACATATACAGCCAACGGTAAATAGATCAATTTACATTCCTTCGCCGAAACCTAATCTTGGGAAACAGTTCGAATCCGAAGACGCAAATGTGAGAGGGGCGCGTATTTCACGAATGAGCGATTTTTCGGTTCGCGGAATTCGAACACCTCACCCCACTACCGGCGACACCACCTACACCACCCCCATCAACCACTGCTCGAGGGCCCAAGAAGTGGAAGTCTTCGGGGATCAGTCGATTCAATTGATAGACAAAGGAAACAGCCAGGGTATCTCCCTATTTAAAGTACCTGCCAACCGTTCAGATTCCGACAAATGAACGTGTTGCTTTTAACAGAATGATTTCTTAAATTAATTTCGCAAACATTATATACATATGGATATATATATATATATATATATATATATATATATATATATATATATATATATATATATATATAAATATATATATATATATATATATATATATATATATATATATATATATATATATATATATATATATATATATGTATATATATATATATATATATATATATATATATATATATATATATATATATATATATATATAATAACCAATTAAAATAAATAATAATACAAACCATAAATATTTTTGAATGGGTAATTCTCGTGAATATACATATGTATGCAAATATTACATACAGAATTGGTGATTTGGTGTAGTGTTAAGATACATACATATATTCATAACTTTAAAAGTTATAATCAATGGTTAAGATCTAGGCATATACATACATATAATATTAAATAATAGAATATATGTATAAGTTCATAAAATAAGCAAAAAATTATGTACAAAAGAGATTATGACGTCATCATGACAGATTTAAATTAAAGAAAATAAATTTTTAATTAAAAACAAACACAAATAGTCGCATTTACGAGTGAAAGTGTTCGAAAGTAATAAATTAAGTTTATCGTATCGTGTATTTAAATCCTTATAAATAATTCATTCGAGGGCCGACTGAAACGCGACAAACAATACATAGATTTACAATCTTATAATTTTCCCCCCGTTTTGAATCAACCCAAATATTTTTGCAAACAATAATATTTCATTTTAATCACGACGAATCTAATTTTGGCTCGAGTAAAAAGGCACAATACGGGAAATGACTATACAAAATTTAACGCTTAAGCTTACATACATATGTACATAAAATCTAAATCAGATATTATGTATAAATCACAGATTACATTTTGTAAGAAAAAAAATATCCATCGAAATATAATAATAATGGACGGACGTAAAGTACCAACATATTAAACCCAAATAAGAAAAAAATAAAGCGCTTGTGATATACTGCATATGTATGTATGTATGTATGTTTGGATTCGTATATAGTCGTATAATAAACTGAGAAAGCTTTACCATCGTAAATTCAATTTTTCATTTTGATGTATGTCTATATACATATGTATGTACGTATGTACATACATATGTATGTATATTATAACACAAATGCAATATAAAATATATAGAATCATGTGAAAAAATCTATAGTACATTCGTATACTATATCATTTCCTATTTTGTACCAAATAAGCTTTTTTAAAGCGATAATAAAATAAACATTTACCTTACATGAAGATATGGAGTCGAATTATTTCAAGAGTTTCGGCACACATAAATAAAATGAAGGAGATAAAGAAGACATAAAGATAAACCATCGGATTTTGTTTGTATTTCCGCCAATAAAAACTGTACATAAATGTAATAAATTGTAAAACCTGTAATAACTCGATTTACAAATTATATTTTAGAGAAAAAAAAAAGTTCCACCTATAATTAATCCATCTTTAAAATACTAAATAATCATTATAAATGTCATATGTCCAATCTTTTTACATTCAACGAAAACACTCACCTCAGAAGTCACGCGCTTAGACTCCAAAAAGAAAAATTTAATAAATTGATCAGAGATTTTCAAACAGAGTGGTTTCAGTTTGGAATAGTCTTCCCAATGAAATTGTAATTTATGTTAACTTTAATATTTTTAAGAATAATCTTGATGCATTTCTTAAACCTAAGGATTTCTGTAATTCTTCTTTCCCAATACCTTATTTCCCAATTTCTTATTTCTCTTATTTTTATTTTAATATTGTCATTTTGAAATTTTTTTCTCATTTATTTATATATATGTTTAAATCAAGCTCCTTGGGTCAATCAGCTTTGCCGCCTCCCCCAAGTATATTAAATAAATAAATAATTAAATAAACGATAAAGAGGTTGGAAATTTCCTTATTCCTCGCCAAACTTTTTAACGACAGAATAATTTTTTTCTGTTTAAAGTTTTCCATTATTTTATGCGATATTATATGAAACATACATACATACATGGACATATAAAACAGATCGTTCATTTTTTCTTACAAAAGCGAGATACTTTACAAAATCCAAATCACTTTTAAATGACGCCCTTCGTAGAAATTTCCGTTTAATTACTTTGAAAGGCTTAAGCATCTCCCGATATCTTTAATAAATCGCTTTTTGAGCATTCGAAAATGAACCAAAACAGGGATGAAAAGTTTTCGCGAGCGAGAGAGAGTATTTAACGACTTTCACAAACTTTCATCCCCCCCTCTCCCTCCCCCGTTGTACTCCCGCGTTACTTAGCGACGATAACAAACGAGATAAACGCCTTTAAAAATAAAAAGAAAATACCGATTTTCAACCAAAGGAATTCATACGAAACATCTGTTTGGAATTGTCTTATTACGAGAAACGATTCCAAATAAAAGACACCACTTGTTGCTAATATTAAGCCGATCGATACATCCATACGTACCTATACAGGTATATTTGAAGTCGTACAATAATGCTTTTCAATACAAAAAAAATGGTCACACAAAAACTAAGCGAACTAAAAGTTTCTTTAACTTTCATTTGATGTCGGATCTACATAAATGTAAAAAGCATCACATTATTCAAAACAAACCGAGCAGTTATCGGGAAATTTTTGCAGAAGGTTCATGTTTAACTTTTATAATATACTAATTTGGAAAACTACGGTAATTTAACTTTACAAAACTGGCACGCCTTTCGACAAACAGAACGAAACTTTTCCCGAAACAATTCGCACGATTCGTCGCAATAATTTACACCGAATGAATAATTAAATTTTGATTAGCGTTACGCTGTATGGAATTCGCATTGAGGCAGAAATGAGAATTTCCGTGTATAGTAAACGTGTGAAGTCAAGTGTCAACGATGACAGTTGACGGCACGTCAAAATACGCGCGAATAAATCCAACGCGAAATTCAAACCAATTAGCCAAATGAATACAATAGAAGCGTTCATATGTATATAAACATGCAACGTAAATCGCTTATTATGAATTAATCATAACAGAAATTAATATCACACAAAGAAAAATTGAAAATTGGAATTTATCGAGTGTGTTAATATTACTAATCAAATATAATATTACCTTAAATCGATCGGTTTGTTTGAGCCCGCATGCAGTTGAAGCGAAATAAATGAAAACAGGGGGAAAAAGTTTTCACGATAGTTCGCGAGTTCCGGTTGCGAATTTGCCGGTTCCGGTTCGCGTGAACCGGGGCCACTGCGCGGCTTCGCAGACCGCGCTACACTGGCAGAAAACCGCGATTCCCGCCACCGTTTCGAACCGACGAGTCCGGCAGCATCCCCCTGGAACCGAGGGGTGGGAAACGAGGGTGGGAATATCGCCCATCCATCCACCCGACCACCCACTTACTCTCCAAGCCCCCCTCCTCTGCCAAGCCACTGACATTTTCCACTACATTTTCCCGATACAAAAATAATTGCTTTCGAGCCATGCTCGCATTTTCACGCACTGATACAGATACACATCTCCTGAAGATATTTCTATCTCTCTCTTTCCTTATCTCTGTGAAATATTTTACACTTAAAATTTGGCTGGATTGACACTCGCATTCCAAAATTATCAAAATTGCTATAATATTAAAAGTATTATTATTCTACTTCGAAAATGTATACATACATAAATGATTTTTTTAATATCTATATATAAATAGCCAGAAAAATTATTATCTAACATGCTTGAAGGAGGCGGCAAAGCATTTATAAATAACAGATAAATTATCCAGCAGTATAGCTCGGTGGTTAGGTTAATGCTAACCACTGAGATACACCAGGGTTCAAGCTCTGGGTTGACCTCGATTGAAAAGGATTTTTTCCGAAATTATTTCAACAGTACTGCTAGGCAGACTTATATTTGTGACCCCATGTCGATCGTTTCCTAACACAGTTTGCCAATTTATCTAATTTCATTGTTGAAACGGTTCCTCATCAATTTGGCAAAACCATCCTACCCACTATATCACCACTGTTTGAATATTATTTTAAAACTTATAATCTACACATCACTGGAACAATGCATAATGGCATCATAAGAGATATATAAAATAAAACCAGCAACAAAACTCAGTGGTTAGCGTATAATTCTAATATCAGAAAGGTCATGGGTTCAAGCCCTGTTCCGGTATTGCTGGCCAGACCTTGAATATATGTGAATTCAGGTCGATCTTTTTCTATCAGACCTTTCCGATATATCTGATGTCATTATTGAAACGGTTCTACAACAAATTGAAATCCTAACCTTGTTCGTCACCATTATTTGAATATATATAATTTCAAATTTGTAATAATAATACTATAAATTTATATAAAGTACATAAATAACAATATATATATATATATATATATATATATATATATATATATATATATATATATATATATATATATATATAAAAGCATTTCAAATGGAAAAACTTCATATGATGTCAAATATACATATATACATACATACATATAAGGGGGAAAGTTTTCAAATTTTTAAAATAACATTAAAGTTACAAACCTTTTTTATACTTGTACGAAGTTATGTACATACATATGTAGTCGCGATACAATAGCGAACCGAATTGAATTGGAAAACTCGGCAGTCTCGGCTGTCTCCTGATTCAGCATCATCTGTAACATTGAAACATGTCAAATGAATAAATTTATCAATTTTTCAAAGTCATAGAATATTATACTTATTAATATATGCATGCCATCAAATTCTATTAGATTTTTCAATATCAGAACATTTTTCATTAGAATTACTCTCGAATACGATATCATCACATTACTTATTGCAACGGAAATTTACCATTTAAGACCTACATATGTATGTTTGTATATATGTATGAACTTATATATGTACATATGTATGTAGGTGGGTTTCGGAAGGGTTCATACCCATTAATATTTTAATCAACGAACAGAAGTTTTCATCGCTTTATATTGACTAACTATACATAGGTGCTATGTGACACTATATAAAAGTTCAACATTGTGCAAAAAATAGTATTGAAAAATAAAATCAAACGATACAGTAATAATACAAACACGCGATTCAACGATCAACCGCTTCTGTTCCGAAAACAACTCGAGCGCAGCAAATTGTAATGAGCTCGAAACATCGCTTATTACTTATGCAGTATACATACAAGTATACATACACAATCTCTGTGTTCATTGTGATCTGCCTTTGCGAGACAGCCTCTTGAAATTTTCAAGTGGTTCAATTTGGAAACAGTCCGTGTAGTTTTTCCGAGTGGACCACTCGTCAGCGTCTTTGTATACAATTGCTTTGTACAGCGCGACCGGCACAATGCCGGTTTTATATCGAAAACCGTATTTTTCACAACCCGCTCGCCCGCCGATTTTCCCGTTCCCCTCCGGCGACCGGACGTCCGGATTTTCGCCCGGTTTCCCGCGGACGTAATATCGGGAATAACCGGAGCGTGGCCAGCCTCCGCAGTATCAATTTGTAGTCGCTAAAATGCGAATACTCTCACGAAGACGACGAAAGGCTCGAGACGAGATTTAATGCTTTGTTCCTAGAATGTGCGTGGGGGAAATTGGGATGGTGGGTGGGTGTATTTAGGTGGTGAAATCCTGGTTTTTCACCCACTCGAATGGTATGCGATCAATTTGGAAAAGGGTCAATGGAACAGTGGTGGTATCTTAACACTTAAATGCGGAACATGATAAAAATTTTCCTATAATGTTTTGGATTCCGTATAATACCAATTTTGTTTGTAATTGAGCATTCTAAATCGTAATAAAAAAAACATTTTAATAAATCAAATGATACCTGAAATTATTTGGTATGTTACATAATATTACATATATAATCTGGTAAAACTTTCGTATAAAAAGTTCGACTACACTATATTAACAAGCCTATCATTCAAATTAATTTCACAGTATAATTTTCATTATGCCTACAGAACATAATTGAAATCAACTTTTTTCAATTTCAATAATAAATATTTAAAATAAATTTGTATTGCAAAAACCAATTTAAATCCTGTCGTTTGCAAACAAAATTTTGTTGAAATTAATTAATAGACAAAGACACATGTACATATATCCATACATATATTTGCACATTCATCAAAATTTCAATTAGGTATATTGTAGAAAAAATTACGAAATTGAACTTGTAATAATGAACAACGCGTTGATTTTCCAAATCAAATGAACAATTTGCAAAATTTGTGTTTTTTCATAATTTATTTTTAATTTCAACGTCTATTTTACTTTCAAACATATTATAATTAATAACCCTGTATTACTTAATACGCAAAGTATGTACATATAAGTAATTCCGAGCGTATACTTAATAGAATTTGATTGGAATACTGGAACAGAAAACGTTTATGTTTATTATGTGCATAAATGAAAGTTTTTGTAAAAAAATCGCGTACAAAACATTGAAAAGCATATCTTGAGACAAATAAATTTAAAAGCCATCATCGATTATTCGTTTAATCGATTTAAGCATTGATCATTTGAACACCTACATATGTACGTGTCATCATGACAAAATATCACTTTTTCGACCGGAATTAGTCCTTTTTTTTTATCAGATGTCTCGAAAACTCACTTGAGATCCAGGCGATTAAACGACGTAGCTTTTTTAACGACCACTCGCGTCGTGACCGCGTAAAGTTGGACCATTTCCGGTGTACAGTATACAGAGTAGCGTAGAGTAACCCTTAAAAATATCTATTTTATGCGAGCGGATATTAAGACGGGCGCTCGAGTGCGATTCGGGGGTACGTTTCGACCCAAGACGACCCGTGGGAATTTTCTACCGGGTCGGAAAATCACCCCAATTTTCCCACTCCCCACCAGCCCCTCTATCCCCTCGTACCGGTGACCTTCGCTCAATTAATGCGTCGTCCCCGGCGTCTGGTCTCGACTACGAAACAAAGGGTTTCCCCGAACTGGCTGCAATTGCGCGATAATACCAACTCTCTTTTCACTCCAGGACGCTTCGCTATCGAGGAGAATTCACTGAGATAATAGGCGCTACATGTAACACTTCCGGTTTTGTATTGCGACTGTTAAACCTCTTGCTGGGTGGGAGTCTTGTAAAATATAATCAAATCTTATGGGCCGCCCGGTAGTTTCTATCAACAAAGCGAAACATCTCTATACATACGTATATCTAATTTTGCCTACTTTTATATCCTACTTTTCTCCGCATCATATCTAAATTGAAAATTTTGAAAATGATAAATTAGTCGGTATAAGCTTTCAATTGGATTTGAATTATACATCTGTTAAAAATTCAAATATTTTATTGTATGTAGTATATAAAAAACATTTTATCTTCAAGGTGTTAATAAATATATGTAGGTAAAAATATTATTAAAAAGCGATGTAAATTCATATTATTAATATAATATCATTAAACAAAAAAAGTGCACATCATTTTAATGAACTATTAAAATAATGTGCAAAGACACGTCAATCTTGACATTTCGTACACAATATTTTTCAATTCATAAATATTCATAGATATTTTAAAGGCACGCGTGTACGTAAACGGATTCGTCTATTTCCATATAAATTGGAAAATATTCTGTCATTTTCCGGAATGGCGGAAAATTCACATCGCCTCCAAACTTTCGTATCTCTATTAGCGTTGCCCAATATAAATATATATGTATATTAAGAACCAGCCGCAAACTTTCGTATCTCGTTTAAATTAAACTTTCACCAAGAAGCGATTTATTTAACATACGCATTAAGACGGAGCTTATTTTTTGGAAAGTCAAAAGACGCACTCCTCGATTAATCTCATATATGTAGTATAAACATTCACAAAATTCGTGGTGAATATTTTTGTTTACGTAAAAATACATTTAATTCACCTGGGATTATTTTCTTCGGGGTGGGGGGAATCCCTCTTATTTATTTAGCCGGGGGTAAGCGGCTTAAGTGCTATCGCTTTAACTTTACTTAAGATACTTTCCCCGGTCGTACGGGACCACTATGCTCGCGACGATCCAGTGGAGGGCTGGAGGACTTCAGAGGGCCTGGAGCTGATAGATAAGTGGAATCAGAGTCATCCTGAGCCGTTCATAACTCGTCGTTTCTCTCGTTGCTGAGGTAGTAAGTAGCAGTGCTCGCCAAAACCAATACGAAAACCTATTAGCATCGCATTTACATTTAAAATGACGAAACCTTAATAAATGCGAAGAACGAAATACCCTCACCTTTTCTTGCCTCACCTGGCCTCACAGCCACAATTCCAAATTGCTCATAGCTACATTGAAAAGATTTTCCATTTATAAATTAATCCTATACAAAACGAAAGCATTGAATTGAATTGTAAGATATAGATTTTTTCCGATATTTTTAATAATTCAAAATTAAAATTTATACACACAACACCAAATGGTATCCAAATATGTACATACATTTATATGTTCAATGTAGACTTTGTAGACCCACAATCATTGAGGTGATCTAGTGAGTTTTGTTTCGACATGTGACCCCACTTCTGTGCTCGACTTTTCACAGAATGATTCAAATTGAGATTTTTTAATATTAAAAAAATACTAGTGAATTATGTAGATATAATTTTCATTTTATTTTCGGATATTAAATCAACATATTGAGAAAACTTCGAAAGCCTAAATATTAGTAAAACAAGTCACATTATACATATGTATGTACATTAGAGTTCATCGAAAATAGTAAATTTTGGAATTTGGAAAAGACTCTGTATCATGAGGAATCCACAAAAAATAAAATATTTTTTTTTAAATACAGATATATATCTGCTCACCCGGGTTGCTGGTTAAATTGAACTCTTCAATTTAAACTGTGCTTAACTGGTCGAGTGGTTGTTGAGCAACGCCAGTGGTATAAATGCGAATGATTTTTCCATCAAGATATAACAGGTTGTTATTATTTTGATTAGGGTTATTCTTATTATGATGTTATGATTGTATGACTGGCCACAGTGACGCGTTAGAGCTCTCTGCAATGTCACTGTGGCTAATATGTTAAAAATACAAATAAAATAAAATAATACTTTAATTGGCGTTTAAATGCCAGTATTATTTTATTTTATTTTTATCTCCAATCTCCGAGCCTCCAGTCCTTGAAGATATTCCTAAAACACCGTTTCTCAGGTCCTACTATTTATTAATAATAATATTATTTTGAAATATTTTTATATTTTGGTTGATTTTGAAAAATATTTTCGGCAGTGCAAATATTTTTTTTAGAATTTTTATATTATTTTTACGGATTCCCCATGATACCGAACAACTTTTCCAACTAGAAATGTTTCAAAATTACAAAATTCGACGTAATCGATGTACCCTATACATACATACATATGTATACATGTACATAAGTATATGTATATGTCATTCTTATTGGACGTAATTGAAACACTTAAGCACTGCATTATAAACGAAACACGACCTTGAGAATAATCTGGAACACCCCGTATATGTGTGCATCGGGCACGTCTATTGGTGTTTCTATGGGGGCAAAGTGGGGTGGAAAACACCACCCCACGGCCGAGGCAATTAGCCCCCGCCGGTCCGGCATGTTTGCAATTAATCGACTTTGATGGAAGCGGAAAAAACAAACAGCTCACCCTCGGGACAGGATGGTTGGACGGAAAAGCGGGATCGAGGAGATCTGTATTGGGGAGGGCAGAAAAGTTGGGAGGGAAAAAGAAAAGGGTTGGTGCAAATCAACGGCCGCTCATGTTCCTGAAAGGTAAATGGATTACGGGTTCTAGGATAACGAGTAAATACGTGCCGATCGACGTAAGTCTCTGTCCGCTTGACGGAAAAAAGGAGTGATGATCAGCCATCCCGTGTTAAAATACATACATACATATCACATCCCGTGGGATTATTCTACGAGAGAGATCCTTAGATTGTACCGCGGAGAGGACAACAGTTCTCGATGGGGATAACCTAATTCTTTCTGCGGTTTAATGTATTGAGATTTACGGTTGGGGTTATCGCAGTGGCTCACAACCTTTCAACCGGATCCAGTATAATATATTAATTATTTGAATCGCAAAGAAGGCAGATCAATATTATTGTTTCATAGATAATGAAAATTTCATGGAAAATATACCCTTTACTGTAGAGCTAACAGGAAAATCGTGATTACTAACGATCAAAAACTCTAGAGTGAAAATTTACGTACTGCGTCTAAAATTTGAAAAGTATTGACTGAACTTTACAATGCACTGTATAATTATAATTGCTTTGTTAGATTGAAACAAATAAAAATAAATAATAAATGCATATATGTTATAAGTGAAATATTATAATAATGTCTTATTTAAAGGGGTGAATTTTAAAACGAACGTTCAAATTTTGAAGTGGTTGCTTCAATAGAGTCTTGTTCAAAAACCGAAGGGAGACATTTAAAAAGGGTCATTTTTGAACGAGGAGCATTTCTAAAGATAAGTTTGTATGAGCAATGTTTTATTAAAAAAGTAACAGCCACAGCTTGGTTGATAAAACAAATCCTTGAAAAAAAGGATAGTTCCAAATTCTAAACAATTCAATTATGCTTAAACTTTAAAACAAATTGTCTTCTATCATTTATTTATTCACTTTAAACTGACTTATTTTAATAAAGGTCAATTTCCACCCTTTAATATTATGTACGTACATACATATATTTTCTTTATATTATAATTTATTTACAATTTTGCACAGTGACATTACAAAATTGCTCCAAGCAGTCATGTCTAACCAAAAAATAAAAATTCGAGTGACCCATGACTTTATCTATGTATTTGAGGAATATAATAAAGTCACAAAACAAATTTCTATATTGAAGCGTACAGACACATTCACACATACCGGCAGCATTATGAAATACTAATAGCTAAGACAGCTTTATAAAATGCTAATAGCTAAGACAGCAAAAAAATAAAGCTATATATAAAAACGTATACAATATTGAAACAAATAAAGCAATATATAAAAACATATATAATATTGAAAAACATTTTTGAGCTCAAATTAAACAATACCCCCAACCAGCTTAAACACATCCAAGCTAACAGAAATCTAATTCAGCAGTTTGATGCCGCTTGTGACAACCGGTACGTGCCACAGGAGAAGAGAACAAACTACATCATCTAATGTACCTGAGTTGCCTTCTGCAAATTCTGCAAAAATTTAAGGATTGTTCACCAAATCAACTAGTAACTTGTATGAAAATTTTCCCAAATATACTCTTTGTACATCGTGAGTAGGGATCCCAAATCTGAATATTCGAATACTTTTTATACAGACTTATTTTTTTACTTTCAATATACAGCACATTTAGTTCTATTTGATGTTACGGATAATGATTCTCTTAAAATTTTAATAATATCTTGAACTTCTTAAAACTAAAAATAAATAATTTAAAGCTACTATTCGATATTCGATAATCGAATATATTCGAATATTTGGGATCCCTAATCGCGAGTCAAAGGAATTATATCCTAGTGCTCCCAACGGGTAGGCACTGGGATATAGCCAAGGATAGCGACCGTAAACTATCATATAAGTAATGTGTATCTGACAAACCTCCTCAGCACTCTTATCAACTCTCAAGCACTGGACTCACTAGGACTACACATAATGGAAGAATATTCAAGAATTCTTCGTACTAGCGAAACATGTACGATTCGAAGCACTGAAGCACTCTGGAAAGGTTTACTAACACGCAGTGTGAGACCCAACATTTTTATAGCTATTTTGTAAATCTTCTTGTAGGTATGTATGTATGTATGTATGTATACAATATACATTATATTTAGTAACATGAAAGCCATAAAAAATGCACCGAGAAGCAAGAAACATGTCAATATATGAAATTACACCCTAGGCGCTATAATATAAGCTCGTTACAATTAACCGAATTATCCGGTCTGCGCGCAAAGGGTTATCCCAGGGACTGTTAACCTGAGGCCCGCCTGGAGGGCGCCCTCGTACTCTTTTTAATCGTTCAGACCTTTACGACGAGCAGTAAAAGTCGTTATTGCGAACCGAAACCCGGAAAACGACCCACTGCGTCCAGCCCACGCACTAAATAGAGACCTGCTACGTAATTAACCGGACTTTACTATCCCCTCAACCTACATCCTTCACATAAATTCAAAATTTGCGAGGTTTAAACGGTTCGATGGCGATGGCTTCGCAATTCAATCGAAGTAACCTGTCGTTCCTTTTCATTACAACTTCTAAATGTACCCTACTTTCGATGCACGTGTTTGAACACTTCCTCTAATTCAATTCCTAAACACACATAAGAATACTTTATGCAAAAAGGCGCCGCAAAGCGGCGTGCCTTTTTGGCAGATTTTTTAATTTGTTCTGTTATTTCTTTGCAATATTTTTTTTAAAAACCTCTGTTATTTTTTAACCTATTTGCATATCGTTTTATTGTATTTACATATAGCGGACAATTCTCTCTTATTCTTGTATATATTTTTGTTAAAACAACGTGTTAAAAATATAAAATAAAATTATATGAGGCGTAAAAACCAATAAAATTTACAAATTTATACATTTTTTACTGTCAACATTAATTACCAGGTGGGAAGTTTTTAAGGAAAATTCATCATCAGTTACTTTAAACAGATTGTGCACTGCTTGTTGGTCGTCCAGATTAGACTCTATTAATGCACTTCGATATATATGTAGGTACATATGTATATGTACAGATGTTTTAAAATTTCTTACAGAAATAAGTTTAAAAAGTAAAAGAAATGATGAACAATCAGAAGAAAAGTGACTAAAAAATAAAATGGAATGTTTCGAATTTATTCTCCTACTCGTGCTTCTTGAAAAATTCTTCGGTTTCTCAACTTTGTTTCAAAGTTCCTTCAATCAAAAAACGCTGATGTTATCAGTGCTCAGTCTATGATTAGAAATGCGTATTGCGAGATCAATAATTTTAGAAATAAAGGGTTCGTAACAATTTCAGCAATATTAGGGTTGAAGCCAAAATTGAATCTAAAAGCATTTCGATGAACTAAGTCATGTTATACGATTCCAGGATCCATTAAAAGAAATTTTGAACAATTTTTAATGCGGCACTAAACGTAACCTAAGTGCAAATGAAGGTTCGTATCACGTTATTTAAACATTGTTTCAAAGTTCGCTTTCCTGCAAAGCAATTGTCAGATGACGATTTACATATACATATATGTACGTACATATATAATATATGTACATACATATATCGTGAAGCTATGTCTCTAGACAACTAATGTGTCAATGATTTTGACAAATCATTGCTTAATCAGGTACTTGATTTCTGTTCGTGCTTAAAATAAAATAAACCTTGTAAAAATAAAGAAGATCAACGTGTTCATAATTAGGCAAAGCTCTTCATTTGTAATTTTTATAATTTAAATCCGTCATTTAAATCATCTTGTTCCTCACGCTTCCGGTAACTGTAGCCACTACAGAGCGCTCGTTCACAAGTTGAAATTTATTAAAAATTACTTAAGGTCAACTATGTCACAACATCGACTTAAAGTATTAGCAATGATTAGTATTAACTTTTAACAAAACAGTCGTGTTTGCCAATGAGTCCAGAAAAAAGTTTTTCTACGTAAAAAAGGTATGAATTATTAATTTGGAAAGTTATTTTGCTGTAAGGAAATAATATGAATATATGGGGGGGGGGGCGCCTGGAATTCACGCTACGCCACTGGCCGTTATATTTGAAAGTGACATAAGTCAACTTTTCTTCATTTCGAGAAATATTTCGCAAAACATTTTATATAATGTTTTACGTTTAACAATATTTAAAAAAAAATACTGGTGGCCTGTAATACGTTTATTCTGCTTTTTAATTTGTGAATTAAGTCAAACAGAAATATTGTTTTAAGAACTGAAAATTGGACTTCTGCCACTTTCAAATATAACGGCTCATATCTTATATTTCTTTTAGACGTAATTTTCAAAATAAATATCAATTGCAACACTTAAAAATACAATACGACTTAAAATCTATATATATGATCCAGCCCTACAGGCCAAGAGTTGACTGCACGAAAAAGACAACTTATATTCATACTATACAGCACCGCCCGTTTTCAACATGTTCATACTGGCTTTGGACGAGTTCAAGGAAAATCGGCTTACTTACTTACATACATACATAAACTGATATATGTATATATGAAAATTACAAAGCGCGGCGATACGGCGCAATATTACTTGTATCGTATCGTCAAGTCAGTATTGTCACAATATGACTTTCCGAAAATATTAATATGCACATGGCAGCACTTTCGATAGTACAGGTGCACTTACCACTATGAGGTCACTTTTAATCGTGAATACTTCCATAGTGGCCAAATAAAACCGGTTCTCCTTGATACGTTTCGGTGACATGTACTGCTGTATAATATGAATAGATAGTTTTGGTTACTGCAATTTCGAATACGTCACTAGCACATTACGGAACATACATACCTAAAGAATATTTTTCGTACTACTTTTTAAATGCAATTGCCGGCTTAAGTTGTACTGGTATAAACCAACATAATAAACAAAATAATGATAACTATGAGGAAATAATAATATGAGAAAATACAAAACTTGTCATCATCATCATCATCATCTATCAACTGCTGGATGAAGGCCTCTCCGACACGCTTCTACTGGTCTCTTTTGCGCAACTTTCATTCATCTCACACCACACATTTTCTGAATTTTGTCCACCCACTTTCCCTGTGGTCTTCCTTCTACCCTTTTGCATTCTCTTGTGTACCATTCTAGCACTTATTTTGTCCACCTTTCGTCCATTCTTCTAGCCACGTGGTCCGCCTATTGCAATTTCAATCTCTTTACTCTATTCATGTCCACTACCCTTGTCATACTTCATGTCGGGAAAACATCATTCTATACTTCATTGACAACTTATACGTATGAAGAAATCGTACAGACGTGAATTTTTAGTATTTATCGCAAAACATATTATAAATTATAATTTTAATATACAAAATATATTTTTTTAAATCACGAAACCACGAAGTCCATAAACCCAATGCTCCGTTTTCACCGTATTAATATAAAAATTCAATTACATTTTTGTCCGTTTGCCTTTATATAGCATTATACCTTCGCGATGTGAAACCCCGGAAACTTCAGCGACGGCGTGCGAGTTTTCCGAGTGAGAGTCGAGAAATGGCACGAAAGAGTTATTAAACGAAACGAAATACCATATTTCATGTAAATAAGTGCTCGCCGGCGGTACACCCATTATTTCAGCTCGCGGGAAAGTTTCTGCTACCCCTTCCCAAGCCGGTTCCCGGTCGGTCGGCTCGAACCGAAAGCGAAACACAAAACTGGCAAACGTCAAACCAGACGACGATTTATTTTTCATAACGACGAGAAAGGATTCAGACCGGCAGAAAGAAATAAATGAAGGTATATACAAGCCCGGGAAGGGATGGGGGGGGGGGCGGGATGAAACCCGGGGTTTCAACCGCAACTTCGGTTCAAACTCGGGAAAGATACACGCTAACTACACACACATATTATAATGTCTTTTGATAGACTATAGACTCTTATCAAGTACTTGCGACAATAATTCAAAATCTATATTATTAACCAAGTAATATTATACTCGTACATATGTACATACACACATATAATACTGAAATGCCAAATAGAAGTATGTAAATTAATAAATAATGAAAAATTATCAATAACTGTAACTTTTAAGTGATTACTCAAATTAGTAAACATATTCCAAAAGTTCATATGTCATTATTTGAAAAAAATTATTTCAAACTATAAATATTGAAATTTAATTATTTTTTTAATAATATCGCACAGTATCCTTCTTGCAATATTAACGACAGTGTACTCCCAGCTACAAAATCCCTTCTCGTGCTCTAGTAATATTTTATATTTTCTCAACACAATTCCGCGTTGGTAGTAGATAGTGGCCATACTAGCAAAATGTATGTGTCTATGTACATATGTATGTATGTTTTAAAAAATTTCCGACTGAGAAAATTAAATTTCACGTCCCTTTCGCCAGTGTAAAAATGAAGAGCAAACTCGCGAGATTTAAAACATGTACTTTAAATAGAATCAGTGCATTTTATATTAACTCATCTATTAAATTTTCGTAATCTATTTAAAGAAATTTTTAAAATGAATAATGTTGAACTAAAAGTTGCAAATTACATTTATATATTTATTTTATTCAACCAATCATGCTCACTCGTCTAATAGACTGCTTCAATGCGTAGAGTTTGCTATACAGATTAAGAATTATTAATTATATAATATTTATTTATTTATTTAAAGTTTGGACCATTGTGGCATTACAGGAATTCCTAATGCGTCACAATGGTCAAAAATATAACAGAAAAGTCACACAACATACGTAACGCAACATGTACGTAATAAAAACAGGTATTATTGTAAGTATTATACAAAGCAAATACAACCATCGACATAGACATCCACACAGACACTATGGACAAATTGGCAACATTTATTTAAATCGAGATACTGAATAGCTCGAATTTTCGCGAAAGATATAAACGCTGCCAATTTGTTGGAACCGTTGTCACAACCGTTGTTGGAACTTTGAGTCACATATCCAAGATCTGGCCAACAGCATACACCAGGGATAGAACCCGTGACCACACAATTGAAAGCATTACATACTAACCATTGATATATTCTGCTGGTTATTAAAAGAAACACTTATGTATAAAAAACATAAAAATATTCACAAATGTACGTATGTAAATGTTCCGAATTTTATATTAAACATCTCGCAAAAAACATACATACGAATTTTATCTCTAGTTTTTAAAAAATGTATTTTTTCTACAAAAAAAATTAAACAAACATTTGTCTGACGGTTCATTCTTCCCAGTATGCCACGAAGCCTACAGTCTATATCGCCACTACATAAATACATAGATGTTATTACAAACGTATAATACACATCTAAACCTGTCGTATGAGACGCTCATCCATCGAATGATACTCTATCTATCGCTTTTGTTAATATTTATATATCCACATCGCGTTTTTTCAGCGCATAAAATGATAAATATTACAAGTATAATATAATATGTATCTGACATTTTGACCTTCAGACGTCGATCCTACTTCTCATCGTTTATCCTTTAGGTAAATTCGAGAAACCTTTTCGTGGAAATCTATTCTAATGTTGTTTATTCCTAGTAAGATATTCGATTTAATGAAAATGTCTGATATTTATTATAGGCGAGTTCCGTTGATTTGTGAGCAGACTTGTTTAATCTTCGGCCGCGCTTTACGGTAGATATTCACGTTCAACATGGCAGACACGAAAACTTTTCATTCGTTTTACTACTTTTTTTCTCCTTATTATTATTTTTTTATTTATGTACCTACACGTACTACCGGGACAAATGTGACTTTAAAAATGTTGAAGCGTCTCTCGGCTAAGTCGGCATTTTGTCTGTGTCATCAGACAAACGACAATATCTCCGTTGTTACGAAATGTTTCAATTTGAATTCAAATTATTTTTTCGACTTTTACTATAAATAAAGTACAAAATATAACGAGCCGTAAGTTTGATATAATTATCCGGTATATGGATTTTTCAAATCAAATCTTAATTGCTTTTTTTATTTCAGAAACATTTGCATAAAGAAAAGTTATATGGAATTTTTTGTATATTTTTAAACAAAACACATTATTTCACAATGTCATGACTAGCCGATGTGTTTCATTATATACTACAAAATAGCTCAAGTCGGCAACAGCAGTACGAAAAATATTATTTAGTACATTCTATATGGACACATTCACATGTTCCGTAATGTGCTAGTGGCGTATCCGAAACTGCAGTAACCGACACGACCTATTCATATTATACAACGGTACATTTCATCGAAACGTTTCAAACAGAACTGGTTTTCTTTGCTCACTGTGGAAATATTCACGCATAACGTAACGTCATAGTGGAGATGGCACCCGTACTAGCAAAAGTGCTGTCATGCTCTGTAATGATAATTTATTTATTTATTTATTTTAAACAGACCATTGTGGCATAACAGGAATTCCTAAAGCGCCACAATGGTCAAAAAATATAACACAAAAAAGAAAAAAAACAAAATAACAATTAAACATAAACATAAATACATCCATACATACATAAAAAATAGCATTTATAATAACAGATAAAGTAAAAATATCAAATAAAATATAGCATAAGGAATGCCTTGCACCTACAGCCAGTTTCAATAAATATGTAAGAAACAACTACAAATACAAAACATCCCTGTAAGGCCCAAATGGAAGAGAGTTAATCAAAATTTCACTCATAAATCACAATCAATCATGAAAACAATGATGAGCGCAGACTACCAGATAAATGGGTTAGAGTAATTTCCGACAATTTACGCTCACTAAGGTGGAAAATATCACATTCAGTCTCGGCAGCAACGATTTCATTAACCAGCATATTAAATATATAGATATATAACCAGCAGAATAAACTAGTGAACAAAGTGGTCACGGGTTCAAATCCCACTGGTTTCTGCTGGCCAGACCTTGGATTTTTTACTCCAGGTCGATCGTTTCCTATCAAAGTTTGCCAATTTATCTGATTTTCATTGAAACGATTCCAACAAATTGGCAACCTTACCCATTTTCTCGCAAATCTAGAGTTTTCAATTAAATGCAGCAAATTTACAAATTTTACTATAAATGTCTCCGTGGATGTTAATTGATATGTATTTACTGAAATGTTTTAAAAATAGATGTCTATGTGAATGTTAATTGATATGTATTTACTTTGTATAATAATACTTGTATAAAATGTACATTGTTTCTGGCCAGGAAGACGTATTGGGTCTACCTGTTAGGCTTACTTGGTAGAAATAAAAAATAATATACATATGTATAAGCCAATTTTGCTTTACACTTGTCCGAAACAAGTATGAACGTGTGATGCTGTATGGTATGAACAGAAGCAGTCCTTTCCGTCCAGTGTTGTGCCGAGTTTTTGACGTGCAATGCGGGATAATATAAATAGACCTTTTGTTTTTTTTATTTGTTTTCGTTGTTTTCATTTTCATTGACTACTTGCATATTTATCTTCTCCCACGATGCTCGCCAAAAGATCCTCAGAATCAATGATTTGGCAATATAAAAGTATCATTTGTAGCAAACTTCTCAGATCTGTAAAGTAAAGGTCTGACCACACTAGGCAACAATGCGCTGCAAAAGCCACATCAAAGTTGGTACAATTGGCCACTGTGTCGCGCAGTGCCGAACAATTTCATACAAACAATATTTGGCCGCGCTGCGTCGCTGCAGTGCAGTGCTGCATAGTGCGGTCAGACCTTAAATGGATCGTAATGTATTATACAACTTTTCGTTCTCCCCCTTATCATATTTGTCCCCCTGTCTATTTTAATTCATTTTTAAATCCACATTTAGAATTCAATCTTTCGATACGTACACAACATCGTACACAATGGACATTTCAATGCGAATGATTTTGAATAGAATTGATTTTTTTTCAATATTTCAACCAATAACATATACGCTTTATAAAAAGTTTGTACGCCGAATTGCAAATACAATTTTTCATGCAGATTTTATTCAGCTATACGCGTATCATTTCAAAGTGTTTCTGAAAAGAGTTGAATATACCCACGTACACATATATTTCACTCATACAGCTGTACATACATATATATACAAATATGTATGCATGTACGATTCTCTTTGTGGGTTTTTCCCTATCGGGGTTTTTTTTTGTATTCGAACATCCAACGCGAAAATACATTCAAAACGAAATCCATTATCGCGAAAGAAATCGAAACTCAAAAGATACCACGGTAATATCCCACACGCCCATCGACATTACGAGAAATACAACGGTGGGTGGGATATTGTAAATTTTTGTCGATATCAAGAAGACGTATTTGATGTGTAAACATCGTATATGTCAGAGCATATAGAACCCTTCTCAGAAATTTCTAAGCCCGGGGCGACCGAGAAAAAAGCGCTCACATTTATTGGAATATGCGAATTGAGAGACAGTTATAAATAATTCAGAAATAAATTATGTAAGAACGTGTTCTGAGATATATTCCAGTGTACGCACGAGTATAAATATTATAGCATTACGTTCTCCAATTTATAAATGAACAATCATTGTAGAGTAAACGGTTTATTGCGCTGTTCAATTTTCATATAGCCCGGTATACATATTTGTATGTACATACAAACATACGTATTATATGTATATATGCACTTTGTCAATATTGTAAAAAAATAATGTTTTTGTTTCGCATATGAAAATTTCCGCAACGCTGATAAAATTGGACTATGCAGGTGAATCAATTAATGCAGTTTTTCGGTGCAAACAGCATCGCTGTATTGATTGGTCCCAGAAATGTACCCGGAAATGAAACTGGAACGTTTGCATTCAAACATACATGTACATACATACATGTGTACATATGTACATACGAACGTAGTGAATGCATAGAAAAAAAGTACATATAAAAAATCCATTTTTGTAAATAAAATACATATTGTATATTACATTATTTCATCATTTGGTTTTAATACTGTATCAGTGACAATATGTGTAGTCATTTAAGTGTTCGATTAAAAACCACAACCAGTTACAAATTACACGATTCAAACAAAAAAAAATTATTGAATTCATCAATTTTGATGAATTCCCATGAATACATTTTTATACTGGCGTATACAGCAGTGAACAAATGTATTAGGCCACTTGTAAAAAATGCTTTTGACCGAAAATACTGGTATTTGAAACAGACACAACCTGCATCACATCTTACTAGAAATTCTTCTTCTTCTAATGCCGAATCCGTATTCAGACGTAGGCGACTACCATGGACAGACATCGTTTATGGCCCGTGCGAATTCTTCCCTATCATGGGCAAGCCGAAATAACTTTTCGAGACCGAGTCCCATCCATGACCTGATGTTCCGGAGCCAAGAGAGCCTCTTTCTCCCAAGCCACCGTTTTCCTTCTATTTTACCTTCTATGATTGTTTGTAGAAGGCGATATTTGGGGCCGCGAATAATGTGGCCAAAGTATTCCATCTTACGGCGCTTCACCGTGTCAAGAGGCTCTCTCTTTTTATGAAGAAGTTGGAGGACTGTTTCGTTTCTTATGTACATGCTCCTTCCACGAGATCTTTAGCATCCTCCGGTAACACCACATTTCAAAGGACTCTATCCTGTTCATGGATGCCACTAACAGTGTCCACGTTTCGCATCCGTACAGCAACACCGACCAAACATAGGGGTGCAGGACTCTTAAACGCAATTTCATAGACAACCTTCGACAACATAAAACATTTTTCATGCTGCCGAAGGCATTTCTTGCTATTTCGATCCTTCTTCTTATCTCCATTTCGGAACTGACTTCCGTATTGATCATTGCTCCTAGGTATTTGTATTGTTTTACTAGAAATACCTCTATTGTTTGTATATAACCATATTCTCTTCCTGAGTTGATTATTATTTAAAAAAAATGTCCTTTAAACACAAATCAGTGTTTCGAGAACTGGTTACGTCGCGTTGTTTTTATCTTTTCCGATTCTGTTTTTTTTATTCTTCACTTTAATAAGGTGTATCTTCTTTTATTGAAAAATGCCAAAAACATAGAAATCGAAGTAAGGGTTTCAGATTATTTTAATACATTTTTAAGGGTCGGGATAAATAAAATTTTCCAAATAACTTAAATTTTCGTGATGTGCGGTCCAAATAACATTAAAAGGATATAATGAGATTTTTTCTATAAAAAATCAACCAAAAATGGGAGCAATAAGAAAGATAGCACGTAACATGTATCAAGATATCGTTTTAACGATTGTCTTTAAATCTCTCTAAAATGGACCTTCTAAGCTAGCTGGGGAAGTGAAAAGTGAATTAAATGTAAAATTTTCTTCATAAATTGTAGTAAGACGTCTAAGGAAAGCTGGTTTGTGGGGTATCAGATCTAATACTTGAATCTTTTCGGTCAAAAAAATTTTGTACGTGTAGCCTTATACATTTATCCACGGCTGTATATCACATATTATATTATATTTACATGGACAAAGTATGAATATCATTAAAATTTTCAGTGCTGTATAAGCACGATTATAATTATAAAAAAAAATGATTTTTTGATTATTTCACCTTCAAATGAGAATTAATATGATTCTCATTTGAAGGTGAAACAATCTATCCATGTAATATTAATCCAATATAATATTTCTATCCATGTATCTGCATGTTTTTACTATATCTGCTTTACTTTACATGAAGTAAATATAGTTTTAAATACATCTTGGAAAAATGATAAAAATAAAATACTGGAAATAAATAAAAATATTAGTGGATTTTTGGTTTAGTATAATGTATTGACGGTAAAAATCAAATATAAAATCCCATTAAATAATTTAAAAGGAAATTTAATTTGAAACACTATGAAAGTATTAGACATAATTCGATACGATATACTGAAAGTAATAAATTGATGATAATAATAAGCGAACCAATGTTAATTAACTCAGCCGTTTTGGTGAGAAACTAACGTGGGTAAGATATAAATATGTAGTATTGTATTATAGATACGCAATCGTATCACGAGAAACATTCTATGCGAGCCTCTATTGTTTTCCGATAATGGCCTCATTACGGATTACAAAAAAATATATACCTAGATATCCTTCGTGTATAAAAAGGGAAAGTTTTCGGTTTCAGATATCGCCGTTTTTATCGGTCTCCAGCTTAAATATCGCTCTCGATTCTTTTTGCGGGTCTAATGGCGCTGCCTCGTTTTGCATGGGACCCCTGCGGTGGTGAAATCGATTAAGTCAATGCACACCCTTCCCCCCCCCCTCCCCCTCGCATAGAAAAGGGGATGATAGCCTCAAAAGAGCGAAATCATACGGAAAAAATACGGTTTAAATCGCTCCAACACGACGATAACATCTGCTCGATACCGTATTTAAAAACGTTTGGAAAACTTTTAATTTGATTTTTTTTACCATGATATTACATATTTTACGTATAATGATATTTATTATTTTACATACTAATTATATGTATATATCTGCCATAATTAATAAACTATAAAAAACCAATTTTGCGCACTAATTAAGAATTTTCCTACTAGAATATATGATATATAAAAATGTGATGTTTCAATAAAAATCCGACTCTTTTTAGCCCTGTTTTAAACACAATTTGCTTTGGTTTTTTCTAATTTTAATTTTCAATGTTATTATTTACCTACTAAATAATACATTTTTCCTATAAGTCGCAAAAAATGTATTTTTTTAAATATTCAATTGAAAAGTGCCACAAATTACGGAAATTGGGTTTATTTTATATTATATCTTATATGTGTATTTATATAAAGGAATTTCTAAAATGCTTATTTTTTTATTAACTGTTATTATTTATTTATTTTTGATTTTATCTGTCCTTTTCAGCACAATCGGCACATTTTTTTTATTTTTCTTTCCATTCCCTCTTAGCGTGTGGGTGAAGTATCCATTAGTACTTCACTTCACTATAGAGGTCCAGATCCAGATCCTTTCTGTTAAGCCTCTTTGTAGCTTTACTGTTTAGCCGCTCCCTGGTCAACTTGTTGGGATGATTCTACAGTCTGTTTCTATATGTACATAAAGACTGCTGCTTTCACCTCCTCTGTAACCATCAGTATCCTTTTTTCCCTGTGGTTTATTCCATTCAGGACTTAATCGCAAAATTTGATTTTGAAATCTTTTAAAAATTCAAGGTTAGACTTACAGGCTGAGTCCGGTAGTTTTATTAGACAAATTAGGTATTTATAACGACATTATTCATTTATTTATTTTAAACAGACCATTGTGGCATAACAGGAATTCCTAAAGCGCCACAATGGTCAAAAAATATAGCACAAAAAAGAAAAAAAAACAAAATAACAATTAAACATAAACATAAATACATTCATACATTCATAATTATATGCGATTGCCCATCTCTTAAGCATGTCCCTCTCTAAAATAGCTCGCACGACAGATTCGGTGTAACAAAAATAAAATTTGACAAAAACAAATACTGACCCTAACAACCTAACCCTTAAATAAATAAATGTTGGCTGCTAAGATATTACGATGTGTTTGGATGGATATTACGATGTGTGGACGATGAGGAGAGCGGGAATAGACAGGAGCGGGGCGACGCGCCATCATCCAACTGTCAAAAATTTGAATTTCACTGATAGGGGTCCGTCACAGAACTATACCCATTGAAATGTAACTGGTTATGATTTCCCTGAAACTATATTCTATTTTTTTTGTTACTGGCAACCCGTTTGACGATTGATTTGCCGGGCGAACGCCGATTCTGTCGTGCGAGCTATTTTAGAGATGTTAATTTGACATTAAATGTCATTTTGACATTTGTCGTTTAATTTATTTTACAGCCGTGCCAAAAATAATATCCCGTTAAAATTTAATTTCAATTTGTGCATTGACTATGACGACGCCTCAGGCAGAAAATCATCCAACTACAAAACTTCATTATTCAACAATCAAATTAAATGTTCATCGTACAATTTAAACATAAAATACATAGCACCATAATTCATAAACGACTTTTACTTGTGTGAATCATGACAAAAACACGCCTTCACGAGAAAAAGAAAGCGTGTTTTTAATTTCTTATATAAATCGAATTCGCGCGTTGACAGCAGCGCTTCTTTCAGTGTGCGGTCAAATCGAAAAACAAAACACGAAACGTAGAAATATGTAGTAATAATAAATTTAACTAAATTGTCGACACAATTAAAGAAACTCAAATGTGATTTAAAAATATAATAAAAATTGTCGCAAATATTTATATTTTTATAACACTTAATTTCAAGCCGCTTAACTGTATGATTTGTGTTCAACAAACTAATAGGAACGACGCAACGGTTTATGAGGGAAAGGATGGGGTTATTTACGCCAACTTGCCACTTAATCTGAGCTTCGAAAGCCTCGTTTATCCTTCGGTCTGTTTGTCCACCTTCGATAAGTTTTGATTGACATCGTTCGCACCTTCGGGTCACCGTCAACTATGTAACTCTTCGGCAACTAAACTTCATCCCCCGGAAAACTTGGACGTTCGTCCGCCAAGTTTCAGCCCGTGCGCCGAAAAAGTCACACCTTCCCCCATCCCACTCTGCACAATCGCCAAATTACCTATTGTCAATATTTCGCAAAACACACCTAACCTATAAATAAATGACAAAAAAATATTCACGTGTGATACGCGGGCGGGCATAGGCACGTACCAGTCGCGACCAATTTAGACGTGCGTCAAGAGCGGAAGGGTCAATCAGCGAAAATACTTCGGCTCAATTAGGATAATAATCGGCGACAATCGAGATGAATATCTCTGAGTCGCCTTTGCTGATGCGAAACGTCGACTTAATTACCAATTTCGTTGTCATGTGCGTATAAATAGGTGATATTATTGGGAATATCTCGTTACTTTAACTGTCAGAAAAATTTCAGATTTGTTCCTTAACGTTAATTGCTATTTTATTAATACATCGTTATAGTTAACAACATTGTACATATGTATGTGGCCAAGGATCCTTGCAATCAATTTTGACCCACTTACACCGAGTCAATATATCTCACTCAATATAATACACTATTCCATCAAAATGTATGTCGATCCTTCCCCAAAAACGGTGTCACGACAAATCACTCACGGATTTTACACTCAACTTAAATCGATAAAATACAGCTAATAAATTTTCAATATAAAGCATTGTCAAAAAAACGAATATGGGTAATACACTCTGTTGTCGTCACTAGGGATTACAATACCGAAAGTACCGATACCGGTGGTATCGATATTTGACCGAAAACAAGTTTTTGGTACCACCGGTACTATGAACTAAATAAAAGCTTTTGAAAATCCGCAGATTTATCAAAATAATTGATCTGACTTTTACAAACGATTGCAGTGATCATCATTTACACGTTAATTTGAACTCTATATGATTTGATACATGTGTCATTGCATCGATCAAAAACTATAAGCCGTTGAGTGTAAAATCCGTGAGGGATTTGTCGCGGAACCCCCAAAAACTCATTCATAAAGTATTAAAATCGTTAGCAAGAATGGTAGAAACTATGTGTGTTGGAAAATAATATTTGTTTACTTGGTTTCAATATCAATAATTCAACATTCGGTACTCGCATTATATGCCGTGTTTTCCAATAGTCAAAAGAAGAAGAATTAAACATAATAAAATATTCATCATATCAATTAACAACTCAAATAAAAATATTCAAATTTAAAATCCACCAGCAATATACTCTCCAGTAGGCAAATGATAATGAAGAACATTTAATAATATGAGAAACAAAAAATCACGTTTTTTAGTTATCAGTGCGAAGAATAAGCAATCTTCACTAAGTTTGATCCATTGAATTCGAACATGATAATTCTTTTTATTAATTGGCTCTCGTTTATGAAATATGAGAGTTTCAAAAATTAAGATAAACCTTGTAAAAAATGCGCTTGATTTACCACTCGAATTAGTACGCTTAGTAAGTGAAAAATTAGCGACATAACCTCACAATACCACGGAAAAAGATGTAAAAAATAAATTTTGTAGAAAAAATATATATTTTTGACTTTAAAAATTCGCTAAATAATTAATAAAAAAAACTATCAAAAATCATTGTCGTATTCGAATTTGGTGGGTCAAATTCAATAAAGGTTGATTAGTCTCCACTTCGGTGTTTTTTTTTTTTGCTCAGTTTAATCAATAACCAATCTAACCATCGTTACCAGGTGAATGAATGTTTGAAAAAAAATTCCATATAAGTGACCCCATCCAAAAACAGTTTACGATCCAAATCTGAGTGCCATTACGTAGGATTACAAATTGGTAAAACTAAAATGAAAACTGTTGAACTTTATGTGTGTACGAGTATGTACATATGTATGTATGTAGAATAGATTCACCATAGCATCGCGAACAACGCGATTAATATTTTAACATCCACAGTAAAGCATACTACAAACATCCGGCTGCTTGGGTTGCATAGATTTTGCAGAATCGCTTTCATGCAAAAAGTACATACAAGCACCATTATATGAGGCGAAAGCGAACACGGTAGAGAGGGAGAGAACTTCTTTCGCTTCGGATGTATTCCGCAACAGAAGGTAAATGGCTCATGATGACACAAAACCGTAAAACTCAGCCACCCCATCTACTACTCCCGTTATCTATACATATGTATATACTTTTTTGTATCGTCGAAAAAGAGTCGTAAAAACGGCGATTAAAGTCCGGAAAACGCACCGGAGGGTGGGATCATCGATCTCCTTTCCGGTCTCTTTACTTCCCACCCTCTCATTTTATTCCTTTTGTCGTCTTCGCCGTGCACAGTTATTGAATAAATTGACGTAACACATCAAAATTCAACGATCCGTTTGATCAACCCCTTGAGCGTCTACCGGCCGAAAAATAAAACGAGACGAACCCCCGAGAGAAGGGATCTCTCGACGGTAAGTATAGGTACATACATATAATAATACAAGGCATTGAACGACCATGCATAATTCATGGACGATTCTAGAAAACATCATCCGGACGAAATCACGATATTCGCCAATTACGCCACGGCACATACGCGTGCACATACATACATACGCGGCACGGCCTAACGACAAAAGATATTATTCAAATTCACGCCTAGAGGCGAATTTTGAAATATTTCAACCCCTCAAAGACGTTCAAACTATTAACCATCGGCAAAACTATGTAAAAGTTACATACATTCACTTTGAATCTAAACTAAAACGTTCAACTTTAAAATATCGTACACATATCCTTTAGTTTAAGTACATATGTACATCACGAGTTGAATCAAAATTCATTTGCACAAGATGAATAATAAATATTTTAATCTGTACCTATAAATCTAATTATCATTACATTATTAAAAGTTATATATTTAAGTAGGTATGTAACAAAAAAAAATCGGATATGAAAAATTTATATATTTGAAAAACATAATAAGTACATATACAAAAAACAAATTTCGATAATGACATATGTACATATAACCAGCAAATAGACTAGTGGTTAGCATATAATGCTTTGAACAGAGTGGTCCCGGGTTCAAATCCCACTGGTTTCTGCTGGTCAACTCCAGGTCGATCGTTTCCTATCAGAGTTTGCCAATTTATCTGATTTTCATTGAAACGGTTCCAACAAATTGGCAACCTTACCAATTTTCTCGTAAAATCTCGGGTTTTCAGCAATCTCAAATTTCGCTGAATTGTATAAAATGCTGCAAATTTACAAATTTGAACATAAATACCTATGTCGATGTTTGATATACATATATTTAATGAATTTCGCTGAATTGTTTAAAATGCTGCAAATCTACAAATATGACCATACATGTCTTAGGCATAAAATATCAAAAAAGTCTATGCCTATAATAAATATTATAGGCATAAAAAATCAAAAAAAAATTAAATAATTTGAAAAATTTAAATAAAATAATGAAATGCTGTTTCAATCTTTCATTTTTTTTCATTCTTTTTCAAATATTACTTCCGGTTTACTAGTTCTAACTAAAATATTATCAACTCAAAGTTAGTACTTAAATAACACAAATATAAATTTTTAGCTCGATACGTCACGTCACAACATTTTTGACTTCACGTGGGATTTTATCGTCACAAGACGATAAAATCCCACTTCCAATTCGTAAAATTTGCTATTTTTTTTATTTACATGACATTAATACAAGGAATCTATTATATAATTTGGAGACTTTGTTTGTATCCTGGTAGGTTAGTCGTTGGGTGGTCGGTCGTTGGTTGGGTGGGAACAACACGTTCGATTTTATTTTCGATTCAAAGGCGCCGATTCGATTTATTTTTATAAGGGCAAAGGCTAAGGGGGCGCCGAGGGCGAAGCCCTAAACGGCAATTTATCAGGGGGGCGAAGCCCTAAACGGCAATTTATCAGGGGGTGACGCCCTAAAAGGTAAAGACTCAGGAGTGCGCCGAGGGCGAAGCCCTAGAGGGCAAAGGCTCAGGGGGGCGCCGAGGGAGAAGCCCTACACGGCAATTGCTCAGGGGGGCGAAGCCCTAAACGGCAATTTATCAGGGGGGCGACGCCATAGAAGGTAAAGACTCAGGAATGCGCTGAGGGCGAAGCCCTAGAAGGCAAAGGCTCAGGGGGGCGCCGAGGGCGAAGCCCTAAACGGCAATTGCTCAGGGGGGCAAAGCCCTAGACGGTGAATGCTCAGGAGGGCGCATAGGGACGAAGCCCTAAACGGTAATTTATCAGGGGGGTGAAGCTCTAGACGGCGAATGCTCAGGGGGTGCCGAGGACGAAGCCCTAAATGGCAATTGATCAGCGGGATGAAGCCCTAGACGGCGATTGCTAAGGGGGCGCAGAGGGCGAAGCCCTAGAGGGCAAAGGCTCAGGGGGGCGCAGAGGGAGAAGCCCTACACGGCAATTGCTCAGGGGGGCGAAGCCCTAAACGGCAATTTATCAGGGGGGCGACGCCATAGAAGGTAAAGACTCAGGAATGCGCTGAGGGCGAAGCCCTAGAAGGTAAAGACTCAGGAATGCGCTGAGGGCGAAGCCCTAGAAGGCAAAGGCTCAGGGGGGCGCCGAGGGCGAAGCCCTAAACGGCAATTGCTCAGGGGGGCAAAGCCCTAGACGGTGAATGCTCAGGAGGGCGCATAGGGACGAAGCCCTAAACGGTAATTTATCAGGGGGGTGAAGCTCTAGACGGCGAATGCTCAGGGGGTGCCGAGGACGAAGCCCTAAATGGCAATTGATCAGCGGGGTGAAGCCCTAGACGGCGATTGCTAAGGGGGCGCAGAGGGCGAAGCCCTAGAAGGCAAAGACTCAGGGGGGCACCTAGGGCGAAGCCATTGACGGCAAAAGACTCAGGGGGCACTGAGGGCAAAGCCCTAGAAGGCAAAAAAATAAAAAATAAATATTTTTAATTATTTTTTAATAAAATGTTCACTTTTAGATTAGTCATGTTTAAGCGGTTTATATTACAAATACCGAGCGAAGCCGGGTAATACAGCTAGTATACTATAATTTTCTCGTGAACAGTACACATATCAAAGGGTCGAAAAAAATAGTAGCAGAAAAAGCGGAAAAGATCAAACTGCCACTTCCGGTTGACGGATCTTAAATAAATTTTACATGGTTATTTGGTTGATGTATGTAAGTTGATACTTCTAGATATAAAATTTATGTTTAATGCGTTGAAAGGTTTCCAAGAAAAACAAAAAAGCGTCGACACTCTAGACTCTAGAGTAAAAATAATACTTCCGGTCGAGTTAAATCTATTTTTCAAATACCACTCTATTTAATTTACCATACCTATTACATGTTAAGAGATAAGTCCCATTTGTTGAGCGGCTTAGGAAATAATTGAATCCAAAAATTAAAAAAGAGGAGACCTTTAAGGAGAGGTACCACTTCCGGTCAACCTAAAAATTCTAAAAAAAACTATATCGTATTGATTAGCCAGCAGTATGACTCAGTGGTAGTCAGCACTGGCTCAAGTAATTATTGGGTTCGAGCCCGCTATACTGTTGGTCAGACTTGGGTGTTTGTGAATCCAAATCGGTCGTTTCTTATCAGAGTTTGCCAATTTTATCTGATCATTGTTGCAACGGTTCCTTAATATTGGCAAAAAAATCTTCCTACCTATTGTCACAAATCTTCTGTATTATGTATGTATAATTTGTAAAAATTTATGTACAAGTCTAAAATCCATAGATGTCTCAATGGATTAATTCTTTAACTCATTTAATTCATTGTTAATTTCGTGATCTTCTGCTTCTCGGAATATTTGCAGTGAATTATGTAATAAAAAAGCCTTCCTGGTATATATGTACATATGTATATATCTATGTAAAATAAAATAAATATTTCAGTAATTCATACGTGATTCAGTAATTGAAATCTTAGTGTGATAGAATTAGCGGTGTTCAATTAATCTCCAAAATACACAAATACATATTTTTTCTAGACCATGAAAACGTGACCAGTGATATATTCCGAGTTTGAATAAGTCAAAATCTCAAAGTCGAATTTTCGCATGATCACAAAACTCCATCTACATATTCTTACTACGTAGATACGTATGTGCATACATAGATAAAGTAAATATCACAGCTGCTGGTTAACGACACGTCAAAAACTCGCTTCGTTGTGCTCATTAGTGTGAACATACCCTAATATGCATAAATTTCTTAGTAATAATCTACAAAGACTAAGTACAAAAATAAGCGTAAAACTCATACTTGTATGACTACTACATATGTACATTGAATTATTAATTGTATGAAATATCGTGTATTGTAAGAGTGGTTTTAAAGCATAGTTTTAATAAATACCACAGAACTTCTTACTATATGTACAAAAATATTACGGCAGAAGCGTTTTAAGCCGTTTCACGCGCAATAGGGTTGATTCGTAAAATAAACCCGAACTTATTGCATGCTTATGTAAAAATAAATAAATAAAAACGAGCGCAATATGTAAATGCAATGAATATTTGTATGAAAAACTCTTTTGAATGTCAATTACGCGGAAAATTTCGCATTCGACACGGTTAACGTACACGCCCCGCGTAACTTACGCCCTAATATAGACCATTAAATTTACGATCCACCCCCATTTCAACACTACCGGGTGGTGAAAAATAAAATCCACACATTCCACACAAATTGTACGTAAGCATTCACGCTCTTGATTAATCACACGCAATTTTCAAATGGCAAACAAAACCTCAACGATATAAGCTTGAAAACATCACAATATCTCAGGTGTGTGTGTGTGTGTGAGTGTTGTTTTTTTTGCATATTACATTTAAACGTATACGTAGACGTGTATGGCATTGAAATGTTGTTTTCTTTAAATCTGTGCGCGTAAATTAAATTAGTCGCCAACTGACCGCGAAGCTGCGAGTACGCGGTCTTGTACGAATACGAATTTGCGTGAAAATGAAGTTTTTCGCGCTATTTTTCACCTTGGCCCTTGTGGGCGTATCCAGTGGTAATTATAATAAACTAAAAATGAAAATTTTTACTAATGTAACAGAAAATTTTGTGAAGTGAAGTTAAATTGCGAATTTCGTTTAAATGAACTTCGCGTTTTTGATTTTTAAATGCTTTTTATTATTACTAAATTATGTTCATAATGCATATTGTATCTATTTTAATAGCTTTTAATCTACTGATAATTTCCTATTTTACTATTTATTTTATTTTTGTTAGTAATCATACTATTATATTATTCTAATTTTAATGTACAGCATAATTGGAAAAAGAGCTCAAAAACCTATTTGAACTTCGAGTTTAAAATTTAGTGATAGTATTCATTGTTGAATGTCATTTTTTTCACTATGTTTTTACCTATTTTCATTTTAATTAAATTAAATTTATCTAATTGCATTGTAACATATGTATGTTAATATATTTTTAGTGCCTTAAAAAATATAAAATGCAACAATAACAGAACTTGACCTTTGCTTTCATATAAACAAGCATTATTATGGTATTATTTAAAATTACTCTCGTCGAAAATCGCACGAACTGTCCATCACAGTTCGCTTCTTCCTATATACACATTTGTATGGATATATGTATGTATGTGAATATTTTAAAAATTAGCAGTTCTCACACGACAACAATCATTGTTTTTTTTCCCGTAAAAAAACGTAAGGCTACCTTAAAAACAATTTGAATGGTAAATATGTATACACATACAATGTATAAACGACTATTCAATCAAAAACTTCATTAATTATATTTTTACTATTTTTTTTTTTTTTATTTACATATGAAAAGGTGATGGTTTAATGATTCAAATCAGTGCCAAAACATGTATCGTGTGATTTTTTCACCAAGCATTTACACACATATAATATAATACAGTAAACCGGTCGATGTTCTATCAAACCAGTTTCGTCATCCCTGAACTGGATTTTGGCACATTCGATTCAGTCGATTTCAATAAGATAAATACCCCAATAGCCTTAACGTCCAGTCCACCAGGCAAAATACACTATAATATGTTTACGACGGTCGTGACATTAGAGTCAATTTGCTCCAACCACTCAGTAATTGGAACTACTATCGTGCCAGTTTAGTCACAAATGGGCTAAAATGGCCGCCGTATCTCTACTACGAGCTGACCTACCGACACTGGCTTTTATTTTTTTTTCCTTTTAGATACCATTTAAGTGATAACCCGAAATCGACCCAAATTAATCAATAGTTAAATGAACACTGCACGTATTGACCAAGTCTTATTGTCCCGTACTGAAGTATTTATGTATAACGATATACTACATATGTACATACTAAGATGAGGAAAAAAATAATAATATCGTAATTTTGGTCGTAGATAATCATAATAATGTAAACCAATTGAATAGAGGGACATTTGTGATGGTGATTATAAAAGTTTTGTGTGAGTCTCTTGTTTGAGATGATTAAACTAAAGCGTTGATGGTAATGAATATTCAAAGACTGACTAGTTTTTTCTGGTCGTATTTTTAATATGTATGTAAGTCTTTTTTATACATTTATGTTTTACCATGTCGCCATTACAGGTTGCCCCAAAGCGACACCTATGGTTTTAAACTTGTACATCACCATTCACAGCCATTGGCTATCCACTGCTGGATGCAAGCCTCTCCAACATTCATCTTCCATTCGTCTCTGTTTTGAGCAAGTCTCGTATATCTCATTCCACATATTTTTCTGATTTCATCCACCCATCTCTCTTATGGCCTTCCTTGCACCATTTTTAATTCTCTCGGTTACCTTTCCAGAGCTTCTTTCGTCCATCTATCATCCGTTATACATACATCTAACCCACGTATTCCATTTCGTATCTCTGCTCGTTATGCCAATCATACAGCGTTCTATACTTCTTTGCGTGCACTGAACCTTATGCAGCATTCTGGCGTTCAATGCCCAAGTTTCCATACGTCATCAACTTTTGTACGTTGGACCAATATGCTAACTAAAGGAATATGTTTCCAGATTAAAAATGAACAATTGTCATGGCATGACATATTTCATAGAAATTTTACCGCAACAAGTACATATGTAAGTCTTGATCCATTTTAATGCGTCCAATTTACGCAGAGGTCAACCGGTTAGCAAATCAACAACAATTTACATGTTATCTACTTATGTATGTATGTACTCACGTATGTCGGTATTGAAATACAACAAAAAGTAACATGTCGTGTTTTTCCGCGAATTATTATCGCAAAAAGTGACTCAGCACCGATTCTGTTAACAGCTTTATAAGCAAAAGGGAAGAGAGGGTTGGTATAAAATATTTTTTTCACATCCACGCGTGCTATTAATCTAGTTTTATCTATGTTTTTCTCACGTTTCACGTGTAGCCGTACATACCGTTCCGTAAGCGTAAGTGGGGCAAATATATCTTACGTTCGCGAAGCTTATTATATTTCTCTGTGGATTTGGGGAGATGCAGGGGGGGGGCCAAAAATGAAACAGAATATTAAAATGGCCGTCACGTCTGCTCGGTTGCGATAAATAATAACTTTTTCATTCGCCGCGGACCGAGAAAAATGGTCACGCGAGTGCGTGAACAAAGAGGCGAAAGCGTCTCTAAAGAAAATATATTTGCTAGAAACGAGTGTGACGCGAAGAATTCGATCAAATTCAAAAGATAGTCGAAAATAATTTAAAAGTGAACAAAAACGTGCAAGAGGGAATTTTCAAGATGGCGGATAGAAATAATAAAAACAGTTGAAAAGCGATATTTAAATTTTCCACGGCTAATAATAGTTCATCATCAAAATTATTATATTACATACTTACTGTATATGCATATTAAAAAAAACTACATATAAAATTTCAGTTCAATAAACCAAAAGGTTTATTGAACTGAAAACAATAACATAAAATAACATAAAATAAAAACATAAAAATACCTCGATTCTCTAGAGTAAAAGTACTACTTCCGGTTCAGACAAAAATATTTAAAAAATATAAAGTTATAAAGATTATTATTTCTATCATATGTAAAAAAATTTCAGTCCGATTCAGTTAGTGGCTTGGGAGATAATTGAATTCAAAAACTTAAAAAAAAGAGGACACCTATAAGGGGAGGTACCTTTCCCGGTCAACTTAAAAATTTGAAAAAAATTTACGTCGTGTCGATAAGAATTTCAGTAACCGATACTAAGTTTCAGTTCGATAGGGCTAACGGTGTTCAAAAAATCCCCAAAATACACAGACGCACACACAGCAACACACACACACACACACACATTTTTTCTAGATCATGAAAACGTGATCAGTGATCGATTCTGAGTTCGAATCAGTCAAAATCTCGAGTTCGAATTTTCGCATGATCACAAAACTTCATCTATTGTTACTACGTACATAAATAGATAAAGTAAAAATACTTCTTGGTAAAAGATATGAACAATACTAAATACCTAGGTATACATATTGTTATGAACTTTCTCTGATAATCATATGTAAATTCCTAGTCATTGTATGCAGTAAAATACGCAATGAATAGTATTTAAAGCTAGAAATATAAAAACGTCTTACTTGATAATAAATAATCTTCACGAGTTCTTCTTTTCAAGTTCGAGTCGTCACCTTTGTCTTCAACCACAATTATTTACATTATAAACATTTCATTTAAGTGCTTAGCAACAGGTACTGAAAAAGCGTTAAATATGTTGCCAGCATTAAAAAAATCGTGAAGTATTGAATGAAAATATAATAAAATATAAATATTCCATGTTTAGCATTTATTTATTCATTTAAAAATTACTTAAAATAATACTGTAACGCTGATTAAAAATAATAAATTAATACATCAGTTAGTAGTGGTGAACAGAAGCACTGTCGAGGGCACAAAAGATATTCAGGAATGTAACAGGGTTATTTTTTAGGTTAAAAATTCAAGTGGCTAATGACTTTAGCACAGGCAACGACTAGATTTTTTTTTACTATCTATCTTTACTAATATATAATTTCGAAAGAGACTTTGTATGTATGTTGGGTTGGGGTGGTAGAATCCGTGATGTTAAATTTAATAACAATACAAATGAATATTCAAATAAAATAAAACTATTAGGTTAGCCATGCTTAAGCGGTTTATATTACAAATACCGAGCGAAGCCGGGTAAAACCACTAGTTTTAAATAAAAAGATAAAAATTTGTAATCAATTTATTTGTTTGTTTCAGGTATACGCTTGGACGGCTTCAGAGGTAAATATAAATCATTTAAACAAAAGTTATAAATAATATATAATTTATTAATATAAAAATATATTTTAGTCAAACACGCGTGGTCCAGTGCATTGAAAGACAAGGATTATTTTTTTGATATTCCTCGTAATGTCAGAGATGCCGAAGCAGCCGGATACAAACCTATAGTGCGACCTGTAGAACATGGACTCGATGTCTCCATGCAATGTTTTGAAGAAGATGTGAGAGTTTGTCCATTGTATGACCGCAATGGTTACATAGCCGGTATGCAAATTGCCGTAAGTACTACATTTCCCAAATATTGCAGGTATTTTTATCAGAAAATAATTGATTAAAAAAATAATAATACATATGTAGATTCCGTTTGATGATCTTCAACGTCTACCGTATTCAGCCTCTTCAAAAATGATAGTGAAAACAATACAAGGAAAAGACTATTGGACTAGCACGTCATATTTCACGTCACCAGGTATTTACATGATAAACCTAACAAAAAAGATTATAATTTGTTTCACTCAAATTTGCATGCTGCCAATTTTTGTGTAGATACAATCAAGGCTGGTGGACGTAAAGGTCCGATCGACGAGACAATCGAAGGTATTTGGGTTCAAAATGGCAATAGTCTAATGCAAATTCCAATGGGAGAAAGCGAATTGGCAACTCAAACTCTTTTCAAAAAAGAAAATTGTGTTCCAAATATGGGTAAGATAGATGATTATATAAAGAGTGTAATCATATTAAAACTATTTCTATCTAATAAATAAATTAATATTTAGGAACGCATTATTATTACAATATGACCACGGAATCGGATTGCGATAGTTTCTTCCCGTACTTCGTATTGGTGAAAGAAGGCAGAGCTATCGGTATTGGTTGGCAAATAATAGGAAAATCAGAAAAGTTCGGAAGACATTGGTTCGAACAACCACCATCTAGAGCAATCGAGGTAAGCATTCAAAGAATTTATTATAATTATTTCAGAATCAAATATTAATAGAATTAAATGCATTTCTTTGTTTTTAGATGACAATACCAACAGCACCTCACTGTCTCGAAGATTGGGCTGAACAATATGGTATTTTATCACTTCACATGTATTTCATTGACGAACCATGGAAAATTAAATGCGAAGACAGTGACAGTCTTCAACCCATGTCCGTCGTTAATAAATTCGTTTTGAACACATCTCGATATGCCACCAAATTGCTCGATCACGCCAAGAAAATAATTGGTTAAATAAAATAAAAACAATTATAAAAATACATTTGTATAGCTTTATGTATTACATAGAATATGGTGAAAGTGTATAATGTTAAGAATCATAATTAAAATTAAGGAAATATATGTATATTTTCAGTTTACAATTTATTTCCACTGATATCCCATATATTGTAAAATAACACAAGACAAAAAAATTTTAATATTTTTAAAATAAATAAAACAAACTACATAATTTGCATGTTTTTCTTTGCTTTTTGCGTATTTCGTTTTCTGTGGCTGGTAATGTGTTTTTGTAATTTTCCAGTAGTCTTCAAACTTTCATATTGTTCTACCAAACTCATGATTTTTTTGTCAGCTAAAATAACAACAACAAAAAAATTAAAAATAAACAAAGACAATGTTATACAGATAAAATAAATATGACAAAACTCACATTTTCTAATATACTCAGGATTTTTTCCTTCTCTCATTGATTTAATGCGTTCTATCTTTTCAATTCTTTCTTTCAAATCCTTTTCTTTATTTCGAATCTCTTCTCTATTTTGATTCTCCATTCGTTGTATTAAATATTTAATGTGTTCTTGTTGTTCAGGATTAACAGTATTCTTCAGTTCCTTCTTCAAAGTTTTAAGTTCCTCGACTCTAACATCAGTCAAGAAACCGTAGCTTCTCTTAAATCCTTTCGGATTGTAAGTACCGCAAAGAGAATCAAATCTTCATAAAACAAAATTAATATATATCAACTTAGTATTGTGAAAAATTGTGTAAAGAAATAAACAAAACGGGTCTACATCACGGCATCGAAAGGTCGAAAAAGCAAAGATCTCAAGTCGAAAGATCAAAAGGAATGTATGCATGGTAAACGGTACTATGTATGTATCTAATATATAATTTGGAAAGAGACTTTGTATATATATATATGTATCCTTGGTTCGTTCGTTCGTTGGTCGTCCGTAGATCGTAGCCTTGCTTAGTGTGCGCGGGCAGGCTACAGGAGGAAAAGCCTGTTCCTCTTGTATCCTGCTCGCGCAAATTAAGTGAGGCTGTACGACAAGGGGAGAGACAGTTTTACCGCACGCCACTGATATATATATATATATATATATATATATACTACCCGCTTTTCATATGTATTCATGGTAAACAAACATTTTAGATTTTTCGACCTTACAATGCGGTGACGGTCACCGAAACACAACATACCTCGGATCCCTAGGACCATTATCCGAAGCTGTAGCAGGAGACTCTTCTATTGTCATCTGAGGCACCGGTTTCTTAGAACTGGCCTCTCTGGGTCGATTTTTATTTTCTCTTTTAAAAACAGTTTTTCTTTTGCGATTTCTTTTAGACTCTACGCCAAACACGGCTTCATTGTACACTTTGGCACCCAGTTGTTCTTTCAATTTTTGCAACGCCTCAAAGCTCATATTGGATAACTCCGCACGTATCTCCATCTGGAAATGAAATTATTAATTAACTTATCTAGGAGTTGAGTTTTTTATTTGCATTTTTTTTTTTATTAATTAAAAGAAAATAATTACTTTTTGTTCACTCTCGTCGTCACTCATGTTGACAGCAAAATTAAACCTCCAACACTGAAACGTCAACTAAACACGAGGTTGCCTTGTGTAGTATTGTGACATGTTTGGCCATAAGACGCAATTTATTCAAACTTTAAATGGGTAGCATAATTGGTTGAAAAATAAATATATACGTCTGGGAAACAGTTCAGTTGTACGCCAATTGGATTAAAATAAAATATTTTCATAAATTTATACTAAATTAAATGATTGTCTTCAGTCAGTAGTGCATAAGCATCACCAACAACCAGAAATATAATCAAAAAGGTCACAAGTTTCTTGTTTTATAACTTTAAAATAACGATTTTAGTGTATATCCAACTACTGTGGTGTTTATTTTACTTTTAAATTTAAATTTTGAATTAAACAAATGTCCAAAAGTAAATAATTAACAGCCTTCACCCAATAATAAAACATATGTATAATAAAACTTGTTAATGTATGTTTATTCTAAATGAACAAACTTGTCAAATCAAAATTATATTTTAATTGTGGATTTTCATTTTTATTATTATTCTGATGATAAACTTTAATGTTTATGGCCACATAAAAATGAATGGTTTGCCAAATACGTCAGTAGCTTCAAACGATTAGGCGGGAGCTGTCAACTGCGTTGCAAAAATAACAAAGTCGAAGATGACAGAAAAAGAAAACACGATAACGCCAGAAGTGAAAGTGGGAGCTGAAGATGAAGTGACAGCCACTGGTGCTGCTCCTCTATCAGTGATTTTGACCACTGGAGACGTCAGCTTCACAGTGAGCCGCGCGCTTCTCTGTCGCCGATCGCATTACTTCGAAGCTATGCTCAATGGACATTTTAAAGAAGCAAATCAGCGACAAATATTCTTACACGTAAACACTTTTGTCGTATGGCTATCTTAATATTGCACTTTATTTCAAACTTTCATATTTTATCCCTTATTTCAGACTGTCACTCCTGACGCTATGGAATGCATATTGAACTATCTAAATTTTGACGTTGCCGATGTAGCTAATTTGGATCATGTCAAAGACACATTTCATGCCGCAAACTATTTCGGACTAGAGTCTTTGTGTCAAAAAATCGAAAATAAATTAATCAGCATGCTCGACAACAATACGTGTTTTCAAATCTACCAAATTGCCAAAGAACACAACCTCTCAAATTTAGAACCTAAATCGAAATCCTTCATATTATATTCATTTAATGAAATCAAATCTCAAATTAGTAAAATTGAAAATATTGATACCCTATACTGGTACTTGTCACATCATAACTTATACGCCGATGATGAGATTGAAATATTCAAAGCCGGTTGTGAATGGTTAACCAATTGTTTCGATAGTAGTGATGATAAAATCCTAGTTATTTTAAGTTGTATTATTTATCGCAGTATTGAAAAGGCATCACTCGAATTTATGCTTACAAATAAACATGTCATTGAAAATGAAACAGCTCGACGTGTCATCGAAGGAATTATTCATATTTCCGACACATATTCTATAGACGGTTTTTTCAAAGATGAAAATAAAGAAAGCTTAAATAAATATTTTGACAAGGAAACATATGAAATTATACATAGAATTTTGCTGTCTAAGAAAAATAGAGTTCCCCCGATTCGACCGTGCGTTATGAAAAAATCACCTGAAAATATAGAAATTATGACGTTCAATGTGAATGAAAGGAAACTAGTACAATATATACCGATTCCTGGATATTCTTGGTGGGGACAAAACATTGTTTCGTGGAAGGGATACACTATATTTGCTCTGTGCGGAAAGATCAAGATCAACGACACGTGGAATTACAAAGTAAGAATGTACAATTGCTTGACGGAGCAGTGGAATACATTACCATCTTCAGTTCTCACTCCGAGACGCCACGCTACGGCTATAGTAAACGACGACATGATATACGTAATCGGTGGCTTTGGCCAATTTCGTATTATGCTGAGCAGCGTGCACGTTTACAACATCAAAACGGACGAATGGTCAGAGCTACCAGACTTTCCCGAATATAGCACATGCTTAGTCGCGTGCTTTCACAAGGGAAACTTATTCGTTTCAGGCGAGCACTTATACGTGTACCAGTCCAACCAATGGCAATATTTAGGTACGCTTCGAGTGAGACACAGTGCTATTTTATCACATAACAATCGTCTTTATTTCACTGAACGATGGATCAACAAGCTATTTTTCTGGGATAGAGATTTCACGAATTGTGCTCAGCAAGAGCCGAAAAAAATTAAAAAATGTCATTTCAACGTAGCTGCTATGTGCAAAATTGGTATGTTTGCTTGATTAATTACAGCTAAACATTTTCTATGTAAATACATTTAAAATTGTTTTATTTGATTTCAGAAAACACTGCATACATTTTCTCAGAAGGTGACAATATCGATAACTTGATCGGAGTTGAAATGTGTAATTTAGATGAAAATCCATTTGATGAATCTTGTTCTGAAACTGAACTTTTGTGGGTAGATACAGAAACTGATGGCATCTATAATAGTCTGTCTGGTTGTTTTTTACTAGCCGATTCTAAAATCGTAGATGATTCAGTAAATAAATATGGAGAACGCTGGTTATGATCCTTCGAATGCATCGACTCCAGAGGAATTTCATAATTTTAAGTGGCATTTATCCTTTAAGGACCAAACATTATTATATGTACTTAGATGTAATAAAACGGTTGATTATTTTTTTAATTTCATTGTATTTAGGAAACAGTATTTTTACATATTAATTGACTTCTTAATTATTACTATATATACAGATTTCATTAACCTTTTTAACCTCAACAATTGCGTCATGTACCAATTGCTTATTTATAATCGATGATACTGTGATTAAATGTCATTATAAAATTAAGCAATTAGTACACAGTTATTTTGAATTGTTATATGAAAAACAATACCTCAATTCTCAATACTCTCAACATGTTTATACATATATAATATTATATAAGTTTGAAGACATAAAATTCCATGGAATGTAACAAAGCATATGTGTTTATGCTTTGCTAAATTAAATGTGCATGCATTTTAGTTCAGTAATAAGGAATGCAAAGGCAAATTATGTACTTTGTATTTAAGTTTTGATTATGCTATATATAAAAAATTTAATTCGTTATGTTTATAATTTTAAGACATGTTTTCTTTTAGAATATTTCAACATAAATATAGAATTGTGATATTATCTACATTTAAGACCCATTTGTTGCTTCTTATTTCTTACTTAAATTGTATCATTCTTAAAGCTCGAAACTTAAATTCGACAATTCTTTCCAATATAATATTTATATTGGTTATATGTATATCATATAACGAAAACTTCTTTAATATTTACAAAAATAAATATTTTTTTGAATACTCGACTTTCTTTCATTCTTTCGTGATGTATGATACAAAGAGGTTGAACAATTTTAACAATAAATATTGAAACTTTTATCTATTTATATTACAATTTCTTACACATGACAGTTTATGAATATAAGTCACTGGGAATTTTTAAATTTTCTTTACGCTCAACGACATTTTACACATAAATACCATTTCTTCTATGTCGTCTACTTTATTTATATTTACATTATCGTAAGAAAATGATTATTTATGCAATTCATTTTGATCTCATACTTTTTCGGTTTCCAGCGATTTTTCACTAACTTTAATCGCTTCGGCTAAATCAACTTCCTTCTCTGACTTTGATAGAACGTAAACTGGTGGCTCGTATGAAAGAAATCTCTCGTTAAAAGCTGTCACTTTGATACTGTTGGCTTTGCCCATTGACGAAACTTTCTTCCGATAGAGCATGATCAACACACTCATTGTACTTATTATAAATGCAGATGCTGCAGCTAGCACTATGATAGCTGTGTGATATGTTGTAACTACAGAAACCTAATTAAAATAAATATTATATTAAATACATATGTATATAAGCATATTTGAATATAAAATATCAAAATTTGTCAAACTATAAGAATGCTTACTGTTGATTCTGACAGTATTTCTCTGTGTTGCAATGCAATTATTTTATTTTCAGCAATATTCTTAGTTTCAGATAAATCTAACTTGTGTTGGAATCTGGATTTTTTAATATCCGCTACCATTTTAATATCTTGTTCAACAAATTCTTTGTCTAACGTAAGCTCTTCTTGTTTAACCTGAAATTTGCATTTATTAAAATATGTTTATCTGGTAATTTATTGTGATGTTAATTGGTTATCCAATGAATACATACCAATTCTTCCAAATGATAAGCAACGTCGACCTTATTGTTTCCAATCACGCTGAACGTTATGTATGTAACATCAGGTTCTGTTAGTATGTCAATTTCCTTATTCTTCAAAGTGGCTCCTAATTGACTCAAATTGTTTAAGATTTGCATTTTCATTCGTTCTGCTATTTCACTAGAGAAGACTCCAAAAAATCCCAATGTCACATCCACGGCTTCAATTGGTGTCGGCACTGAATTAAAATAAATCATGAGATGTGCCAGTTATCACAAAAACCACTCAATTTAATAGATATTTCACTCACGACATATGCTATCTCCTTTCGAAAACGTTGAAGTACCCGGTAATTGATTACCAGCTTCATCTACGCACCAACATTTGGCATCGTTGGCACTGCTTTCGCATTGGTTCGGTGTAAATCTTCCACTGGAATCACAACTCACTTCATACGAAGCTGAGGATCCGACCAATTGCTGTTGCGTTGATAGACAACGACTCTTCACAACTCGACTTTCTTGATTCGTTGAAGACGTCAACTGATTATTGTTCACCGGTTCGACATCGTCAATCGTGTCTAAAATACTGTATGCTGTCATTTGTCGTACTAGTTCTTCCAATACTGAAATACATATTTCATTTTAATCATTTTCAATTTCATATGATGTAATTTCATAACATTAAAATATTTTGTACCGTCATCTGTCGAACTGACCGAATGTGATACATCCATTCGTCTTCTAGCTTGTCTAAAGTTACATTCGGGTTGAGATCCTCTTATAATTGATCCTTTGAGAGGCTCTCCTTTGCCATTGACGCACCAACACACATCCACATGTGGCATACATTGGACAGATTCCCATTCTCCAGTATCAGGTCTGCATTTAGGTGTGAATGTCTTTTTCTTATATCTAACAGCTGCTTTTTGATTTTTCTCCCTCAAACGCTCACACTGACTCAACACTGTAATTTTAAAATATCATTAATAGATTTTTATGATTAAAATCTTTGGAAACCACCAAAACCAACACAAAAAAATGTCGAGGTCGAATTTTCTAATGATCTAAAAACTTCACCTATTGAGTAATGATTAATATACCTGGGCAAACCATTTGACAAATTTGTTCCGTCTGGAAATTATTGTGATTTCCAGAACATCCACCATATTTAAACTGTTGACATTGATTTTTCTCAGGATTGAAGTACCATCTAGTAGAGTTACTAGAGCCTGCTGGTTGATATCCACATACTCCTTCATCCTTTGACTCGAAACATACTGATCCTAAAATCAATCCACCAATTAGTATTTTAATTGTGAATATTCATTTAAATTTAATCTACGTCAGCGAATGCAATTACTTGGTTTAGGACAGCAAACTGGTGGATCGTCTGAGGGTCCTGCGAGCGGAGACAAATGACATTTATGCGACGATGGACATGGTGGTTCAGAAGGACCACATCGACGAGCTGGACCATCACTTCCTCCACCGCATGCACTTAGTTCACTGCCTCCAACACACATTGCAACTGGTGGACATGGAGCCGTAACGCACTGTACATCTGTAAAAATTAATTTCATATTAATAAAATTATTTTTAATATATGTAATGTATATATGTATATACCTATATATTTTTTATTTTTTTAAATTACCATTTAATTTGATACTTACTGACAACCTTGCAGATTTCACCTTCGTTGGGGCAAGACATATCGGCACAAGGATCTCGGCATTCACAAGTATTACATCCATCGTTATCCAGCTCATATCCATGTTCGCACTTTTTGTTACAATTTATTTCAGGACACTCAGCTGGTGCTATAAATATTTTTTCGACTTTTTAAATTTATGTTATAATGTACTTACATAAATACATTCACTAACCGAATTACTCAGCGAGATTCGTATGAGTGAAAATTGAAAAAAAATTAATTGTCCGCTAAAGTACCATTAAATGGTATACGTGGTGCGTTTAAATTGAAAACTGTAAATTTGCATAGTGATTGTATTATATATGAAGATTCAATACAGTTTTGTTTGTATAAATAACATATATAACATTCAAATATATATAACCTTTTAGTCAATAAAAATATAAAATAGATAATCTATAGAATATAACTTAGTATCTTTTTAGTACAGGAAGAGCTTTTTGTTCATCTTAAATAAGCCAAACTTTAAAAATATATAACTAAAACTCAGTTATATTGGCAGTTTACTTTATACATATCTTGGTGGGAAGACTTATAAATTCATTTAATTTTGTTAAGTTACCTTGACATTTTGGTTGTTCTGGTTTCTTAGTGCGAGTTCCCGGCAGTTCAGCTCCTCCATCATCTACACACCAACAATAACCAGCTGTGTGATGGCATTGAACTCGCTCGTAACCCCCGTCAGACTCGCGACAAGCCGGTACGTACAATTGTCTAGCAGGAATACCCGTCTCAGACGCCTTGTGCAGAAGAATAGCCTATCGAAGCATATCAAAACGTTATAATCACACTTCCATCACACGTTTCAAAAGTCAATATTTTTGTTTTCAGCTATACCTGCTGATGTTGACAAGCCGTTTTCAATAGAGGTTGGATACATTGAGTGCCGCATCCATTACTGCAACACCTCATAGTGCCTCCGCATTGAGCATCTGATTGACAAGCATACTCACACGATCCAGCGACACTCGGTACCAAATATGGGCACTGTCCTATCTTTTGTGGTAAACCTAAATATAATGATTTAATATTTTTTTCCGTCAAGAAATATATTATTATTTACAAGTGGATTTATACTTACAGGCAGGTACCGGTGGACAGTAATCGTTGTCGCAAGCGACGTCTACCATTTGACATTCCAAATTGGCTCCACACGTAACGTCTTGACAAGGATTTCGGCATTGACACATCGGACATTGAGTTTCAGGACTTATTACAAATCCATAATCACAACCCAAGCGGCATGTCAGCTCAAGGCAATCAGATGTTTCTCGTAGTCTTTACATATTGAAAATATAATTTATTGTCAATATTTTAATGTTTATGTTGGTTCAGAGTGGTACAAAGTTGACTGATTATAGTTTCCAATTAAAAATAACGTCTATTTGAACTTTTATCTTTTATAAGAGTTATTATGTATTAATTACTATGTATGTATATGCACAGCAAGTGAGATTAGTTAGTCTTCATTTAATTTGCTTTCAGCCTTTGTATAATAATCAATTTTAAAACGTATCAACCACCTTTGTGTCATAATAAAATAATTATTTTAAAATAATTCCTTACTGTAAACAATCAATCGCTGCAGTTTCATTGCCCCGAGTAGCCGGTATTTCCGTACCGAAATTATCAACGCACCAACATTGTTTAAATCCTTTATCGTTAGTCAAACATTGCATCGGCACAAAAGATCCATTGCTGAAACAATCTGGTATCACTAAAGCTAGCTTCATACCATCATGGGTTCCTTCCATTTTATCGTTGAAATCTCTGAGGTATTCACACACTTAAAACAATAATGATAAGTATTACTATTTTGTAAAGAAGAAATATCAAAATCAACATATTATAAACACTCACTCGATGGTGCTCGATCCGAATCAAGTTCGTCCATTTCGTTTATTTCAGGCTTTTCAGGATCGGCACAAACTGATCCACAATTTGATGTCAAGCAACACTTTTGCTCTCCTTTGCATTCCATATCCGTTTCACAACTCTTAGTTTCGTTTTTGTCACACAATTGATTTACACTGAAAGGACAGAACCCGGGCTTAGAGTCATATTCGTCATCTTCGTCTTCTTCTTCCATTGAATCATCCATTGGACAACAGACAGCCTGCTTTGTCTTTGCAATAGACGTGCACTGATGACCCGTAGGACATTCATCGTCTTCTTTAGTCGGATCACAATTGATGATATCACCTGTCGTTTCATTCGTTAAAGGTGCATCGCGCATGCACGGATTCATATAAGTTTCTTTTGGTCGACCTAAACATTAAATATTATCTATAAATAACATATAATCATTTTCACCAAACATTACATAAAAAAATAAACTTACAAACTGGAAAGCTTGGGCAAAATTCATCTTGGCAATTTTGCTCCTTTACTGGAATGCACTCTTCGCCGTCCTTGCAAGTGAATCCTTGACACGGATCGTCGCATTCACATGTCGGACAACCATCCAGATCCACCCGGAATCCATATTCACATATGGAAGCACATATATTTCTATCGCACAAAGAGCCAGTCAACGACCTTCCTGCTGCACGTCCTGTGATTTTTAATATAAATTAGTTTTATTAGTTCTAAGTTTTATCCATGCAATGTATATAAATATATGATTCTTGACTTACCTTTATCGCCTACGAATTTGGAGCAATTTATTGTCGCTGCAGGTCCCATCGATCCCTTAGCTTTGTAGCCGGATCGATCGACACACCAACAGACAAGACCATTCCTCGAACATTGTCTCGATTCAAATGTACCGTCTTTTTCTGAACACTGCGGAATGTATCCACGTCCAGCTCTTTCGTTTATCGATAAAGCTTCTGCTAAAGCTTTTTGTTGTAGACATTCTATAAATTAATCAATCACCAATTAAAAACATTCCATAAATATATCTCTTTTAGACTCTAAAAGACATTCTACCTGTTAAATTTTCAGGAAAAACGCAATGCTTTCCACATGCATCACTGTGGCAACATTTCTGCATCGATGGACACTCTAAATCATGAGCACAAGGTGCATCACATTCGACTTCCATTGTGCTATTTACTTGAGCACTCGCCGGACACATTCCTGGTTTTTGTATTTTCAATGAAGCAGGACAACACACGCCATAATCATTACCTTAAAAAATTACAAATAGTCTAAGATTTATATTCAAATGTATCTTTTATAAATCATATATTTATTCTAAAATTACCTCTTTGTACCAAACATTGATACAACGGCGGGCATGCTGGCTTTCCAGGATCTGTACCACATAAGAAAGGCCTGTGAGTATCGCTGATCATCAAGGGCTCACCGACAGGACATATATTTTCCAAACTACGACCCCTTTTACCTATAATTCAACCATTCAAAGTTATTTCAATAAATATGTACAACAAAAGACAACATTGAAAATTAACATAAAATAGCTTACAAGTTGGAACTGGAGGGCACGGCTGTTTCAAACATGCAACTTCTTCCAATTGACAACTCAATGCTTTGGGACATTTAACTTCAGAGCAAGGATCCCTACACTGGCATATGGGACAACCATCAGAGGTCACTTTGAAACCATATGGACATAACATACGACATGTATGATCCGCACACGGTGCACGTGCTGTAAATTATCAATCTATTAAATTTAATTATTAAACACCAAGCATAGAAATTCTGAACGAAATGCTTACCTGAACAATTGACGAGTCCTCTTGCAGGTGCCCTCATTCCAGGCAATTCAAAACCAGCTTCATCAACACACCAGCAACTGCCAACAATTTCGTTATCGCATTGTATAGGATCAAAATCACCATTATCCATACAGCGAGGTATTCTCACTGATCGACCTTCGGGTCCTAAAGTTCGAGCTCGTCTTGTAGCCGCCATTTGTAAATGCTCACATCCTGATGGATTTTCATTTTTTTTTGGTTACAAATATACATACATACATATATACTAGACAAGAGTACAATACGTATAGTAAATACTCATACCTGTAAATAATTGCTTGGAACAAATATTTCCGCATGGACTTTCGCAACATTTCATATCATCATTGCAGTCATTATCTTCTGAACATGTTGCCGCTCCTTCTGGACAAATTCCCCATTTGGTCAATGGTGGACATCGTCCGTTCCTTTCTGCATCTGTAATAATATCGGATATGAAAGTACAATTTTTTTTTTAAATGTATCGAATATAACAAATGAGAATTTATCACTAAGCCAAATATGTTGGTAGAAAATGTATAAATATGTATATATGAATATGAAAATAAAAACTGATTCGTTCTTGTTAGCATTTCAAAACCTTTTAAATGCTAATATGAACGTATCCGGATATAAGATATACGTAAATATTATTGATACAAATATATACATATAAATAACATGTAAAATTAGAATTGTTTATCTTTTCATTTTGTTGTACATTGTGTATATTGCAAAAACAAACATTAATTATAATATATGAATGTAAGCTATGTATTGCAAAATATTTCAATAAATTTCGATTAAAATTTCATGCATTTGAATTAATTTTACACACATACATATGTTGTACATTAACAAATAATACACTAGTTACTAATTAAAAACTTAAAATACTCACTTGAAAATGATACGCATATAAATAGTAATGTAAATATTAGCATGGTTGCACGATTATGTTTTCCTTCCATCGTTGCATTTGTCTGTATCTGAAATATAAATAATATAAAAATATTATTTCATAACAATCAACACAGAAGTATGAGAATCTTAAAACTAAAATAATTTCAACGGGAAAATTCTGATTTAACTTTCACCCTTCTACATATGAGAGTTCATACATGTACAAATGTACATTCTGTAATTATCATGATGCATAACAAACACATTTCTGTTTCAATTAAAACCATAAGCTCGACGGCACAAGGCAAATGTCTAAGTGAGCAACAATACATTAGTCCACCTACTGACATAATTATTCACAAGAGCTCATTAGTATTCCATTCAGGCTTTTATCATAACCAGACACCGCGTGTGTGCCAAACTACTAGCGGATTTTTCGATTTATATGTGTGCCATCTAAACTTGTAAGTAATTTTAATTCACTAAAAAATCATAATACATATGTAAATACATTATGTATACAACTTAACTTTTGAATATTCAACGACAATGAGAAACAAATTCGTCACGCTACAGCGATTTTAAAAATTGAATAAATGGAAAAAATAAGATACGTTTCCTGTATTTAAGTATTGTGTGTGTGTGTGTGTGTGTGCACAAAAATGCAATTAAGTTAATTCCACATACTGAAATAGTTATTTAAGTCGCTTAACGTTTTGAATGTGTTTATTTTTTCAAAAACATATACATATGTATATTGATACTGAAAAACCAATTATAAATTATTTTATTGTTTTATTATTTAAGAATAAATACTATACTATAACTTTCAAAATCTAAAACATGCATCAAATGAATTTTTATTAAAAATTCACTAAGAAAAAGACTGCAATAATTATATTCAAATTTAATTAGAAATCATTAAATGATGTGGCCAAAATTACCTCTGCTCCTTCTAAGAAGGTATGACAATACTTTCTAATTAAAAAACGATATCGTAGATTATAAAGTACATATATAAATATACATATGCAATATATATATATATATAACTCGTTATTAGAATAGAGAAACTTAACATAATCATATTGATGGAAAACAGAGCCAACCAGTTACGGAGTGAAACTTTTCGTTCCAGTACAACTTACATAGCTTAGGGTCAACCCTACATCTGTTAACTTTTAAGTTGTTATCTCGATTTTACATGCTGGTTTAATGCTATATGACAACATCTGTGATGCATTTTCACATCGGACTGCTTGAAACTTCTCATTTTATACTTGAGCTAATGCTGCTGTAGACCAACAACGTTCTTGTGGTATAAATTTGAAAGTGCCTTATATTCGAGTCACGTAATGAATGCTGTCGGATAGACAGACGGACTGAGAGATAGACGCGTGAAAGTATGCGACTGTTGAAGAAAACACCATGATTTGGACGAAGACGTAGTACATTGTACGTACAAATATATGTATGTTCTTATGTATAATACATAAAGGTTTCTCCGCACGTTGGTCGAAAAACGGTTCCGCGAGATGAGATGCGTGCAATGCTGATGTCTCCGATGAGAGAGAAATTAAAATAATCAAAAAAAAATCACATATAATTTAAATAGTAATTCGTTTGATCAGGGTTGGCACATGATTTCGATAAAAGATGTGGAAAATTGTCGACTTCCGGTGTCGATCATTCGGTAGTAGTTGTCCATTGTTAGGTAGCACATTATAAACAATACGATGCGTTACGTTTCGAATGAGTTTTTCCTGGAAAATTACCTAGTCGCAACGACAACGCACCTGGGAATGCTGCAATCGATTTTCCACCATTGTCGTCGACGATTTGCACAATGATAATCATTTTTATGTGAAATTAAAAGTGAATAAAATTACAGCAATTATCAAATATATGTAATGGGAAAACTCTCACTGTGATTCTTTTATCTTTTAGGTTATAATTGAGGATTAATGAAAGTGTTACTGAAGTCTTGATATTATACTTTGAAGAACAATCGTAATTAGAGTATAATTTATATATTTTCCGTACTATTTTTTATACAAACTGGAATTTCAACATATTTATGACACTTGAACATAGATATATAATACCATAGATACGCCTTCACGCTCTAAACCGGTCACCCTTTTGGACCATGCACAAACAAAGTAGTGCATGGTCCAACTCTCGGTAGCTAGTTAGCTTCTAAGTAGGAAAGGTCGATTGCATACACATTGCGGAGATCTTGTCGTCACTAACTGAGGGGTGCGGGGGGTTTAACTAGCGGGGAAGTGGTGAAAAAGATGACGACCGCTGCGTCGTAGGGAAAAAAACCTTTTTTTTCTCAACTTCCCCGCTAGTTAAACCCCCCGCACCCCTCAGTTAGTGACGACAAGATCTCCGACCAAAATCAGGCGTCAGGGCTCATCTATGTATTATATATCTATGCACTTGAATGAAAAAAAGGAAAACAAGAAGATATAGGAGGTTAGAGTAGAGGTCTCGAAACTGGGATAAATTGCTTTTAAATATGAAGATAAAAATAAAAGTTTTAGGTATAATAGAGGCTCGTGAGGCTTGGTGTATATATACATACATATTTTATTTTTATTTTATATAGATAAATACCAGGAAGGCCTAACAGGTAAACCCCAATGTGCATTAATTAGACAATTAATTACAAACACTGCAGCATTTTTTATTACACAAATCACTGTGTTTCGAAAGGCTGAAGGACACAAAATTAATAATTAATTAATCCATAGAGAAAACTATGGATTTAGACTTTATACTTTACATATTGTACATAAATCAAATTCAGATATTTGTGTCAGCGAGTAGGATGATTTTTTGCCAATATGATGGAGGAACAGTTTCAACAATGAAATCAGATAAATTAGCAGACTCTGATAGGAAACGATCGACTTCACAAACGATCGGAGTCACAAACATCCAATATATTATATGTATGTATAATAAATGCTTTTCATATTTATGGCGTTATTTTCCATATAAATGGATTCTGAAAACGATGATGAGTTGATTCAATGAGTTTTGTCAAATTTAAAAAAGAAAAATTCTCGATTGATATTAAGAGGGTAATATTGATTAACATAATACTTATGCATTTTGGGTAAGTACCAAAAAAAGTTTAAAAACCATTTGGCCAGAGCTCTATGTGTATACCTCTTAATTACGAAATGATTAATATAATCCCAAGTAAAATGTATCTTAAAAAATAATATTATTTTGATATTCTTTTTAATTTTATATTGAATTTATTATCCAAAAAATCATTCCGATTATCATTATTTCGGTAAATGAACACAGCTGTTAAAAATTTTATATTTATAATAATCGGTTGATCCCGTTATGGAAATAAACAATGCAAATCAAAGTTTTGCAACTGTCTACACCAGACCGCCGTATTATTTCGGTAAATTAATTACCCTCATTTAACCGTTCGAGTTAACGATTAAAAATCCGTTTGTTTCCGAAACATCCTCCAGTTTATCATATGAATAATACCGATATATATGTACGAAAGTATCAAACTGGAACGAAAAAAGAAAGTTCGCACCGAGTTTATTGTTTCCTTTTGATAAAAATCACGATGCAAGGTCTTCTCTTAATCTCTTATCGTTAGTCGATTGCGTGCCAACACATAATATAATACTTTTATTTTTAAAAAAATAATATGTAATTATGATTAAGCGCAGTACAATTTATATTCGGAAATGTTATCAGTTATAAACATCGGGATACTTCTAAAATTAAGATATTTTTCAGTGACAGTTTCTATAAACATTATAAATAGAAAATTTTAGTAGACAAAAGATATATAAATACATTCAGAAACTCACTAGTTTTAATTTAAAATACTAATGATATCAGATACAGTAATGATTTCAAAAATTTAGAGTGAAATCAAAGCTGCTAATGTTGTAATACTTAAAAATTTAAGTGTTACATAAAAATTTTTCCTTTTCATATTTGTTATACGAACAATTAAATCCATACAATTAAATCACATTTCATCGAGAATTTTCTAATTGAGAACCATTTCTACGGTTTGGAAACTTATGAATTATTTATTCAACATCAGTTTCGTTTTCGTGGCGACCGAAGCCGCTCTAATTGGGTTAAGTCAACATTAACTAATTCCGGTTTTTGATAATTAAACGAATAAATTATACAATGACTGCCCACGACGGCTATATCCGAAACGTCCTTGGGAAATACGTTGTTATAAGATATATTAGGGGAGAACCAAAATTGCATATTTGAACGAATGGACAAACCATTTGCACAATCCAAATTTTCACAATCAATCGCTTAATATTTTGTAGCAAAGATAATACCTGGAATAGTATTATATAATAATCTATGTAGTATCCGATAAATCTAAAAGTGTATGATGAAATGAGTATTTTCAGTTCTTATCAAAGATTTAATAAAAATAGATGAGAAATATTCTCTTAAGTAGGATTTTTAAAGAATCTCTCTCATAATAGATCTTCCAAATCTAATTAGAAACTATTTGAAGAAAATCTTCGAATTTAATAAATCTGGTGAATTAATCCGTGAAATTCTCCACATTGGCCACGGCTGTCTTATAGTGCCATATTGCGTAGAAACTCATCGTGCATGACCACTTTCCAATGTTACGTAGAAGAACAACACGTGTACTACATACGGTCTCATTGTACCACCTGGATCGAACGTCTTCGACACGATACGACATGGCAGGGTCTTTGTTACAGTGTGGCGAAATCGGTTGCGGAATATGTGTTCGTAAAATTTCGGTGTGAATTCAAAATCGTTCACCCGAACTGCCGAGCACTTACTGCGTTGCGAAAATGACGGTCGTGTATGGGTCAGTTAACGGAATCGAAAAAGGTTGTCGACTCGCTATCTGAGACGAATAGATCCGCTCTAACGTTGTCGTCGTTATAACGAAATGCAGTTATTTGACATCCATAATTTATTGCAATAATTTCGTCCGAGTGTATTTTCGTTCTTTATACCCACACACTTTGTATATTTGGGACAAACATTTTGAAGAATAATCCTAATCCAATAATCTTATATGTAGTTCTCGTTTACATGTATGTACATACATGTATATTCAAAGAGCGATTGGACGTATTATAATATTCATGTTTTTATTTAATTTTGCATCGTTTGAAAAATCATTTAAAAAAAGCATTAAGTCACAGCTCGTTCTTACTTGCTTTAGATCCATAGCTTTAAATATACATATCTCTAGATCAAACTTTCAAAAATATATTTGCTTTTCTTTAAACTCTTCCAAACATGACAACATGGCAAAAAGTAAAACGGGAACATTTAATAATTAAACAAACAATAATATAAGAATTCGATTCATCGACTTTTTCCCGCGCAGTAATACATACAAGATTAAATTTGTGGTAACATATTCTGATAAACTTAACGTCAAAATCCTAGATCTATGTACATAGGTAAATCTTGAACTAATTAATAATTAACCAATAACATAGCTCAGCGGCTAGTATATAATGCTAACAACTAAGGGGTCACGGGTTCGAGGCCTGATCCAGTGGTGCTGGCCAGACCTTGGATATCTGTATGACTCCAAGTCGATCGTTTTCTACCAGAGTTGGCTGATTTCATTGTTGAAACGGTTCCTACCGAATTGACCATCTACACTCATTTGAACCATTATTTGAGAATAATTTCAAATTTAAAATAATATTTTTAATTTGTATAATCGCTTAATGGCACCATGGTAAAATAAAAAATAAAAAAAACCTCTAGGATAGAAATGAGCAATGATAAAAATATGACGATAATGTTTCAAATCTGTTCCATTGATTGTTTTGTTGACTTGAAAATCCTTTGGTAGTACTAATGGTAAAGGAAAAAAATATAAATAGAAAAACTAAATCTACGCTCATGTTTTGTAAATTCCTACTACCGAGTACATCGTTTAAGCAAGAATTTGTGCATTTATGGGAGTGTGTATGTAATTGTGCACATACATATGTAAGTACATACGTATTAGGGATTGCAATACAGGTACAACGGTTCAAAATTTCGCTATCGCTAAAGACCGCTAAATTTTAAAATTTATCGGTAATTACCGGAAGCTATTTTATGACCAAAATTAAGTGCATTTACTTGCATAATATTACATAAAATCGATGCAAATGGCGTATTGTGGATTAGGTTGTCTGGAATTTATTTATTATCAGTATTGAATGTAGCAATTTTAAATTGATAAATTCACTGGCAACACAGACCAACCAAATCGTAATAAATGCGATCATACGGTTGTTTCAACTATGATCGAAACTTTTAAATGGTGCAAACTTTAGATAAATAAACATGATTGGCTAAAATTAAAATTTATTTATTGCTACGAATTTACTTTAATGCATTTATATGATATTATTCACTAGAGATTTATTTGCGATTCAATATAAATTGACGTTTTTAGGAAAAGTAACCACGTGCAGTCGTCTAATACATGAAAAAAACTTTTTCCATAGATATACTGGTATACCGGTTGTGGGATAAATCATTTACCGTTGACCGGTTTATGAAATTTGACGGTAAATTGAAATCCCTAATATGTATAAATAACAACATATAAAAACTAAAAATATACCAATCTATGAAAAGTCCGACAGACAAATGAAACACTTACTAATATGTGGTATCGACGACCATTTTTGGTAACTCCAAAACCAAAACGTTTCATAACAATTTACGTAATATCTAATAGTGATGGACTCTCATTGCTAAACGATGACTGGTATCGTGTGCAAAATAATCCCACTGGATTTTTATTATAATTACATTCTGCACCGTATCATATTACGGTATGTGAATATTGAGCGGTTCCTTATTGTAATGATGCGGGTATATACATATAATATAATCACATGAGTAATAAAAATTCGCTTTGTCAGTTATTTTACGCCTAGTTAATTTCTATTATGCTATGCAGTTGCATTCGCCGATATGCAAAGTCGAATGGATCACGCAAGCCAATACAAACTGCAATTTAACGGCAATGCAAAAAATATAATCACGAAGATTATCAATATCTCGTATCGTACAACAATCTGACATATTCAAATCCGCTATTATTTATGATTTTTTTTGTTGTTGAAAAACAATCTATTATGTAACAGTTATAATATAATTTTGATGCTAATCTGATATACAACGTACATTTTTAAAGCTATTGTATTTTTATTCAGATATAAAACGCGAATTATAAATTTTAAATATATAGTAAACAACGGAAGTCACAGACGAGCGAATCTGGTGAATTTTTAATAAATATTGATACGAATAGGTAATTAATTTATGAATTTTATAATAGTTGATAGTTCCCGATGAAAAATCAAAGTATGAAAGCGGAATAATGATGGAAGATAAAATATTGTCTTTCACTTTTATTTGCTATCTTATTATCCATCGCTTTTAATCAATCGATCAAATTTGAAATAATGGGAAATAATTTAAATGTTCATTCAAAAGCAATAAATTTACATGACAGTTAAAATAATTTGAGAGATTGTGTGAGTTTTTAAATGAAACTACACATCTTTGCTATAAAATGAAATAAACACGATAGTTAAAATCTTTGGTGTTTATAAATTCATATTTATTGGTGAAAAATTGTAAGAATTACATATGCGATTTTGTTTTTAAGTAAAAATTTTAACATTGTGATAAAGTTGTGTCCTTGAAATTATGCATGCATTTTTCGTAATGATATTTTAATATTTCAATAATATATTCATCGATTCACTGATCAATCGACGTTTAATATATTATTCATTCTCCCACACGTCTTCTTATAAATGTCAAAATTACGTCATTACATATGAATATTTGACTAATAAATGTAAGAGTATGTAAGCATGTAGAAAATGCATTTGGTCTAGACATCACTTTACATAACTTTCGATTTACTATTTGCAACAATTGCTCTTCGCCGTGACTAATTTCCACCAGGTTTCGAACATATCAAGAGCGTCAATCGACTTCTTAATTGACTTTCTCGATTTCGCCTTAAGCTTCGTCGCAAATAAGGCACGTTGCGATTTCTCTTTTTTTATTATTTTATATATTTTTGCGTATTATTATTTTAGAAATAATTTTGTGCAAAAAAGCAATTTTTCATCGTGATTCGGTGCACTATATTCGCACCTGCAATTATAATAAATTCAATCAAATTACATGCTTTTTTGTTTCATGACACGCACCCGATACACAATAATAATAATTCATCCGATAAAACGTACTTTTATTTATTTCATGTTCTTTATATTTTGCGCGTGAAAATATTTCACAATAAGCGTCAAAATTACCGTAAAAGAAATTACCATTGTTTATGGTGACGCTGTTGCTATTTTTTAGCGGAAAATCACGGTTAAATACGTCATTATGACTTTTCACAACCTTGTTTTAGAAAATTGTATGTGAATTTCGTACGAGAACTGGTATTGTTTCTCAACGCAACGAAATACATATATTAACTTATTTGCAACATTAAAAAAAAGTACTTGGTTCTTTCTAAAATACAAAAATTACTACGTACATATATACTTATATAGATAAAATTTATATATAATGTACATATTTATAAAAAAAAAATATATTCGATATTATATTTGTATGTTAAATTGAAACTGTGTCAGTGAAATTATAATTTATAAACCGACCCAAGCAGTGGATACGGATATAATAATAGAACTACAAATTCACTTCTCAATGTCAGTGAATTTGTAATTCGAATTACAACGTAATACCAACCCTAACAATTCTAATATTAAATAAATAAAACCAATTCAACTTAACTTAACCTAACCTAACCTTGAATAAATAAATGTTGACTGCTGATATATTATGATGTGTTTGCTTCCGCATCCAGTTCCACAAAAAAAAAGCCAAATCTAAACAGATAGTGGACCACGAGGAGAGTGGGCATGGAGAGGAGATGGGGTTGTGAAGTGGGTTGGCGCGATTCGTATCGGCAACGCACTATCATCCAACTTATCTTAACCTAACCTAATCTTAAATAAATAAATGTTGACTGCTGATATATTATAATGTGTTTGCTTCCGCATCCAATCCGACAAAAAAAGCCAAATCGATACAGATAGTGAACCATGAGGAGAGTGGGAATGGAGAGGAGATGGGGTTATAAAGTGGGGTGGCGCGATTCGTATCGGCGACGCACTATCATCCAATTGTCAAAAATTATAATTTCATTAATAATTTCAATATAATTTCAAAAATTAAAAATTATAGTGTCAGTGAACATTTAATTGGATATGATTTCAATGAACCATACCCAGTGAAAATGCTGTGAAAAATATAAAACAAAGACCTTTCGTTGTGTGTGTGTGTGTGTGTGTGTGTGTGTGTGTGTGTGTAATTCGTTTCTGATTGGCTGTCGTTAAATATTCAAATAAATTCGATTCTAACAAATATAATTAAAAAATGAATCTTTACTATTATATAAGCCCTGTTTAAGCGAAAGGGGTCGGTGATCTTATTAATAAATACTTATTACAAATACCGTGCAAAGCCGGGTGAAACCAATAGTATCCAATACTTCTCAAACACGTACTTAATTATTGGGTGAACCTTATTTGAATTTTGGGGTTTTATAAATCACTTTTAAAATGGTTACGTTACCATTTCCATAAGTCGTAATGACAATTTCGAAACATAATTATTTGCACACGTAATACTCGTTCGTTATACCATAATGGTTGCACTGAATGCTAAATCGCCGCGATGGCCGCCAAAGTGAATTCGATTTTGGCTTTAATTTTTATTTGTTTGATTTTTTTACCATTCCAAAAAGGCTCAAAGTAAGTATTGGGATCCGTTTGTGAATCGGTAACCTTTGCTGAAGAATTTCTTACCGGTTCCAAGGCGAACCGGTAAGATCTTGAGAATGCGTCGAATTGTGAAATGTCCGATGTGCAACAGCACGCGCGACAAACGCCATTATTATTCTTTTGTATGTAAAATTTTCGAATAAACGCAATTAAATTCGTCAGTTTATTATTGCAGTGTCGCCGATCTGTCGAATCATATTATACGGGCAATCAAAAGCGGAATGTGAGATGCAACAAGTGAAATGAACGAACATTCCCGCATGAAAACATTTTACATTGGGTAAAATTCCTTAGATTTCACAACGTGACAATTTTCAATATGTTGTTAAAAATATAAAATTTCATTTTAGTTAAAGAATTTAATACTCTGTGCAATATAATGATAGTGCTATGTGATTCAACTATAATATTAATAACTTTTACTAATGCTGAAATGATTTATGGATTGTTTTAACCTTCGTATTCTTTGCAAGCGCGCTGATAATGTTATTTTGAAAGTGAAACTGACATCTTTAATATATTATATACTATTAAACGTCAAATTTAGTCAAGGGCAAATTGGTGAACTATCAATTTCGCATCCTCTTGAAATTCATGATTTATTTTTCTTTAAAGTAAATCGTGATCTTACATCGAAAATCACCATTCAAAAAATATTTTCCAATAAACACGACATGATTCTTTAAACTTTCAAATTACACATCTTTGAACTTTGATTATTAATTTATCAATTTATGACAGATAATTCCCAAAAATTAAATTAAATATTCAAAATATGTGTATCTTATTCAGTATATATATTATTCACTATGTGTCTTATTTGAGACTATAATAGGGTATATTGCGTTCTTTCAAATGCCATTCAAATTTTTATGTCTCCGGATTGATTCTGATAATATTTGTGATAAAAATAATACAATCTACATCTCTTTTCTCTACAATTTGTACGGTCAAAATTTCCCCAATTATAGTACCCGTACAATACTTGAAAAAATTACTGCATTACGACGAAAGCATTCTTTCGCTCGATGATGGATCGCATCCACTGAATAATTCATGCGAGACGTGACACACCTTTCTTTTGAAAAGAAACTACACACTAAAAGCACTCGTACGACCCATTATAATAATACTATCCTACGACACTGACTATTTTTCACAGACGACGTTGACCGAGTCGACATCATCATAGGTCGCGACGCAAATGACACGGTGAAAACCATTACATATTGTACCGGCTTCTAAACGGCCATTGAAATTAAGCCTCGATTGTGAATGTGAACCGTGAAAAGAACACGCCGTGTCATTATCATTCACGATTTGAACCATTTTCAATCATAGGCTTTACCCATTGTACATAGAGACATCTCGGACCGGGCTTACGGCTCTGATCCCAAGATTGACTACGAAGTATCAGTGCATGAACGGGTATTACATATGTATTGAATTACGATAACGATGCACTCATTACAATGACACAAATGCTGATTTGCATGCATTATAGATAATATAATGCATTCGAGTCGGTGTCAATGACTCGCTCGGAAAATGTATTCCGGATAGAAAGCCCCATGAATTAGCGTGTGTACGAAGAAAGTATTGACTCATGCGTTTTCTTATTAAAACAAGTCCATTGTGTGCGGCAAATCGAGAAGAGATCGTAACACATGCACGATCGGAAATGCATCAATTAATGTGTCTATTAGGTATTATATATTATAATAATATCAATGAGTAGTATCAAATTTAATGAGGGACTAACAACTAGCGCCAATTAATCAATACCAGATGAATGTGCAAAAAAAACATCACTCAAGTGTTCCAGATATTCTTGATACGTTGCAAAGAGGTAGGCTAGTGAAGCAACGCCTAAGGACAACATATTCTAAGATTCATCAATACTTTCAACAAACATATAGTATCCGTATTTTAAAAGTATTTAAGATTTTTGATTATATTGTTGCGTAGGTGTGGGTTCGGGATCCAAATGAGTTCCACACGTAACCACTGCTCATTTCAGAATAATTGATCTAGCGCGTATACCTCCTTATAAAGGACATGTTGCCCAGCATAGCATACCTGATCTGTTGGCGTGTTTATTGTGTAGGCACGTAGGTCTACCCGCACTCGCCCCGTTCTGTGAGAACCCCAGCGTATGCTTTGTTTGGGCACTTACCGAGTCCCGTTAGCCTAATCCTGGGTTTCTATTGTTCATCCACGAATGCACTTAGACATTGGATACTCTCTCCCATGTTCCCACATTACAATATTATTACTATTATTATTATGATTATATTATATTGAAAGCATGAATATTTACTATAGCATATTAAATACATTTTTCCAAAGAAAATTGATGTGCATATGTCGCAGCTCTCCACACATACATATATGCTACAATCCAAGTATACATTTCATTAATTCATGAAATGAGTTAAGTACTTAAACTTAAGTATTCTCAATCGTTTATTCCATCATCTATGTAAATATATGCATTAGCTGTTGCAATATTTCAAATATTAGCGGAAACAGAATTATAGGAAAGATGTAATGCGGTTTCTATTGGGATTTTCGATTTAAAATATTTGGCATTTTAGCATCTCAAAGATTGCATGCGACACCTGTTGAGTATATTTAAAGATATATTTTGACTATTAGCACTTAAACTAAAGCCCATAGTTCATGTATGAAAAAACTAATATGTTCATGAATGAGCTGGAGTGAACACGGACTGTAACATATACACATTAAGAGCATTGAAATATATGCACATATTTATATACAAAATGCTCATAGTGATGCTCTGGAGTAAATCTTTAATGTCAGTATAGCAAAATTGTAATAAATAAATCAATATGTACATAGAAATGTTAAACATGTAAAAAAAAACAACCTAAAACATTTTTTTAAATAGAAATTATTATTGAATATTTACTAAATATAATTTAAACACTAAATACAGCACTTAACGGGGCATCATTTTGGTTTAAAATGATACGATGCTTTCACACACGTGGCTATATTGAACTTATGCAATGAAGAATCGTGTAAATAATAAAAAAATTGCAGTATGTTACGTTGTTGCATTGCATTGAGTTACTCGTGTGAAAATATTGGTAGTTTGCGATTCCAATTTAATATATAAGTAATTATGGGAAATAGCCGGCGTCTATTATTATTTTAATTTATTTATTTTTCTAATAACTTGAAATTTGATTTTTTTTATTGGGAACTATGTAGCTTTCACAAGAATTTAAGTATCCGGCTTGGCCCAGTCAATAGTTTTCATATATTCTAATTCCATTTATGACAATTTGAAAAGCATCGTTGATATTAACTTGTAAACAATTGAACAACAATAATAAATGTGTTTGCACAATAAATAATATTTCAAATAACAAAAAAATTGTGATATGTTTTCTCATACATTAGTAATTCGATATAAAGTCATTAAAGCAATATTTTTTATGTAAACTATCATTTTAATTATATTTACCTTTCGCTCAATCATATAGAGTGAAATTATTTAGGAGAGTTTTCTTTCAATCACAATGAATTATAATATCAATACTTGGAGTTAAAATTTCATTTTTAATGAACTATACATTTTAAATAAAAGAGAGCAATTCTTAATCATAATTAAACTTAATGTTTTAATTAATAAAATCCATACGTAATCATTATATCCTGTGAGTCTAGTTCCAATTAATATGCTTCTTTTGAATTCTTACAAAATATATATTTATTTTGATTTTATTTCAATTGTATAAAATATTACATGCTTTTGTTTCATTTTACTCAATAATTTTTCAAATATATTTTCTTTTAATCTGGGCTACGTTCAATAATTAAGTACGTCACCATAAATTTAATGTTCTAGTTATTCAATTTAACGTTGAACGCGGTCAAAAACATTATGCAATTTACGATAAATTAAATATGAAAAAAAAACTGGTAGTACTTGAAAATGTTACAAAAGTATGAACGACTTTAAAACTATGTCTATGTGTATAATCATTAGATAAGCTTTAGAATTCAACATTGCAACGAATTTTACCAAAAGTTTGAGCAACCGCTTGGTTAGAAAGTGTTGTTTAGCTCCGTGTACGGTCGTAGAAAGTATGCCGAACGCTTTTTAATACATCGTCTTCGGATTAATTTAATGTGTCGTCAATCAACCATTTTTTCCTCCATCCTATTACATTATCCAGGCTATTGTGACCAGATGACAATGATATTCTAAATAATTGATATTAAAAAACATTATATTAACAAAAACCGTTCAATAACAAACAAACCGAATGGTGGCATTCTGCGAATTTATCGAGTACGTGTTTCACGCTCGAATGAAAAACAGGCATTTTTGTAAGATATGAGAAGTAAACCATTATCAGAAATTGTGAATAATATACATACATATATTATACGTAGGTTTACATTATAATATTATAGTATGCCGCTGTTAGGTGGTGCGGAGAAAACGACGCTTAGTAAAATAAGTGGCACGCAAAATATGGCGGAATTTGTACATGGTCGCTTTTATCAATTATGTTCGTAATTGTACTATTTGTATTTAAAATATTCCGTTTGCACAATCAAATTTTTATTATTTTTTTTAACCTTAATATTCTTTGTATAAATACATATTTTTTTTAAATCAACTCTCAAATCGCGGTCCAAATTTTATTTCGTTTTTATTTTTTATCTTATTGAGACAATGTTAAATATATGAACGTACTTTACGTAGAAAGGTCAACAACCCAAGATAAGAAGGGGTTGACTCCAAATATATTATAAAATTAGAATACGAAAATCTGAATATTTTCAAATTGATTAGTCATCTAATATAACAACAAAGTATTATGTTTTATCGTTGATTGTTCTAAAAGTACAATAGACATGATCATCACTTTTTTGTATGTAAATAAAAAGGTCCAAAGGCTGACTGATTAACTCAGTGACCTCTGCCATAAAACTGCATCACAAATATATTTAAATTACACCTACATATGTATTTATGTATGTATTTGAATTTGAAAAATGTAAATTATGTCAGTGGAAAATCGATGTCGATATTTTATGCAGTTATCTATAACTATGCCTATGTATACTTCATTTTCTTTCTATTTCTTATATCTACGATATAATATCGTAGATATAAGAAATAGTAAAGAATATTTCTCACTTTTTGAGTAAAGAAATCCATACTGCGATTACTTGTTAGGTACCTTCTAGATTTGAGTGGCATAAGCCCAATTTTCTTCATTTCGAGAAATCTTTTGCAAAACATTATATATAATGTTTTACGTTTAACATTATTTAAAAATACTTGTGGCCTGTAAGACGTTTATTCTGCTTTTCCAAGACTCTGGATATATCGAATTAAAAAAGCGATAACAATTTGTGAATTAAGTCAAACAGAAAAATAGTGTTTTTGGAACTGAAATTTGGACTTGGACTGTCATGAAACATTTTTTTGACCCTGACTATGAATGTACATAACGTTTTTAGTATATTTTATTTATTTAATCAATATTAATATTGTTCATTTGTTTGATAACAAAAATAAATTCGACTCAATTATGTATGTATGCACTTACCCTAAGTAAATAGCATTTGGCGTTAATCTCCCAGTCCTCTCATACACACTTAAAATCGACACTCACAAACACAATATATCCACGGTATGCACTGCCAGAATTTCACTTGTTTAACAGACGTGCACTGGTTGGGCAGGTCCACTCGAAACTGACGGTAAATAATAAATAAAAAAGAAGACTAGCTGCTCGACTTTCTTTCGACTTTCTCGTGAATGGTGGTGCGCGTGGTTCTGGTACGACAGCTTCTACTTGACAGAGGCTGGTCGCGGATCTGCTCCACCAGCTCTAGTCCACCCCCCGCCACTGGACGAGGACCTTCAAATATCTGAAAGGTACTCACGCATGGTCACAAATAACTATAGCACATTTAAATTCGTCACACATCAGATGAGGAATGCTATCATCAGCGACCAATCTTCTATACAACATACTCAATTAAATTACTACTATAGTGACTGAATTGTTGCTATATAACAATAAAATATGTATATTATAGAGTTTCTCATACTAAAATGACAATTTTCTTTGTGAGAAACATTGTAATTGATAACAATTTCATTTATTTTAGTAATTTACAGCATTTTTAGCATAACATACCAACTGATTATTGATATATTTAACATTATATTATTCTATGCTGGAGAAATCTTGGATTTATAGCCATTCTAAAGGTGGCATTTAACATGTAGCCTCTTAATAGATGTAGTTCTACGTCAAAACTGGTTTGGTGATGGTTTTAATATGCAAAATTAGGTACGCGTAGACACACTCTGGTGCTATACATGCTACAGTCCAAGTGTACATTTCGTTCGTTCATGAACAGGCTAGTTTGCTTATACGCGAACCAATCCAGTCAGTTTTTTTGTACATAAAATAACAAGTCGACAAACGAATTAGTTTGTTCATGGTATCATGCACAAACTATTAGGCATTATATTAAGTGTATTTGCAATGTATGTATCCTTACCCTGGGTTGCAATATTTAAAATATTAGTGGAAACAACCAATTATAGCAATGTTTTAATGCAGTTTTCCCATGTCAAATACTTGTCGCTTTAACATCTCAAAGGTTTTGGTAGCTAACAGTTTCATGCGACAGCTGATGAGTCTATTTGAAGATAACTTTCGACTGTTGGCTCTTAAACTAAAACTTAAAGTTCGCGTATGAACAAACTAGTATGCTCATGAACGAACTGGAGTGAACACTTGGACTATAACATACGTGCATATATGCTATTCTCTGCGAATTTATTCGTGAAATTTTAATGTTTATCTTTTCAATCTGTTTCAATCAGTTTCGATCAATTGTGTTGTTGACTTTCATGATCTACATATATGAATTGAATTGGATAAATATTTTGATTTTAATGATGTAATGAGTCGATGTGTTTCTTAAACTTTGTCGTTCATTTTGGCATGGAGAATTTGTGCTTTTATGGTTTACATTATTCGATGATTAACTATAATATAGTACATAATATGTATATGAAATTCAATACAGGAACACCTCGATTTGTCGAACTAATAAAAACTATCTTAAATTGAAAATTATACATATGTACATATTCGTAATACAATTGGGGTGTCAAATATATATTTCCAGCTTTTCCTATTTTTTCTAGGTATGAGCCTCTATATTTGAAAGTGGCAGAAGTCGAATTTTCAGTTCCAAAAATACTATTTCTGTTTGACATAATTCACAAATCGTTATCACTTAGTTTAATCCAATATTTCCAGAACCCCGGAAAAGCAGAATAAATGTATTACAGGCCACCAGTATTTTTAAATATTGTTAAATGTATAACATTATACTTCATGTTTTGCAAAACATTTCTCAAAATGAAGAAAAGTGGACTTTGCCACATTCAAATAATACGGATTAAGAACTGTGCATTAAATCCAAAAGTTCTTAAATTCCAAACAATTTGTTAAATATAGTCTAATGAATGATTTCCAGCGTTTAATTTGTATTTTAAAATCCCAATTCGACAAATTTTCCAACTGGCAATCAATCAATCATTAAATTTTTGAATTATTATTTACGCAAAACGAATTCGCGTATCATACTCTCAGCAAGAGAACAACAATAAATAACAGGAAAACAAATTTAACAGTCATGGCTTTCGATTTAACGCCCGTGTTTTTATTGACCGTGATTTTTTTCCACTCGAATGTGTGCTACGACTGTACGTACCATTCGCATTATATTCATTATTATTGATTTTTTTTCGGTCGTTTTTGTTGACGATCTTGAGAGACCATTGGGATGTTGGTTCCGAAACAGGAAACGGACATGACCTGGTTTAAAGAGTGCATTTGGACAAACCCGGCTGCTGTGAATCATCGTGTCCCGTTAATGCTCCGCCAACAACGACAATTTGCATAACACTCTTTCGCCAATACAACACGCGCTGGCGAAATTATTCTACAACGGAAATCCGACACAACATCACTTAAAGAATTGGACCTCTCCAATGAGACAGTATGAATATACATATATCATGCATTGTGTATAACAACGACCAGTGAAATTGATGAACCAAGTCACGCATCTAATGAGAGTCATTGTTCGTTGGATTTATTTGGAAAATCCACGTGCCTAATTTGGATCAATGCTAGGAAAATACGCAGTACGAATGTGCACGATTTTGTGGACCAAGTCCAGTGCGTCATCTGTGCAACTATTGTTTGGAAAGTAAACAGGACTTAGTTCGATTCGAGTGGTATGATATCATATAATTTCATCATGATGCGTTCCAAATTTAGAATATCCTGATGTCATGGTTTGCGCAAATTCTATTGACGCTTTCTTTCAGGTCATTTTGATCGGTTGAAGGTCGTTGCATTTTCCTCTTGTGATGCAAGTGAATTCAAACATATCAACAAAATAATATTTTGAATCATATAATATGTGAATTATGTATGTATATTTTTAGTGTACATTTAAAATTTTCATATTTTGTAAACCATAACATAGATAAATATTTTACTAAAATATATTTAAATAATATAGATTCTTGCGCTGCAAACGATTGCAAACTAAGTGGGCGCAAGCTTATTTCGCTGCATGCTCATACTTTTGTCTCGGCTTTTGCCATTTTAAACTTGCCAGAAAGATCCAACTCAATTTTAAGAATTGCCAATCATCAATGTACATCGAAGTGTCATCTGTGCAACCCCATTAATATCTCATCTTTCGTACATGCTGAAATTCAAACAGATAAAATGCAATCGAAATGAGCATGCAGCTGGGTGGTTTGCAATCATTTGCAGCAAACCCAATATAGATACATATATTGTAGATCCACGATTTTTCCGCAAATCATTATATTCTCCAAATCTACATATAATATTTATAAAATGAACATTAACTTAATTTAATTCCATCAATTGTAATATATAATAATAGGCTCAATAAGCATACTAATAATACAAACAGATATTTACCACTTTTCGATCAAGAAAATTAATTTTTATGTACAAAGTAGTGAGTTTATTTAATGCGTATCTTTTTTCGTGAAGTTTATAGTATATTTTTAAGTTTAAGCATACAATAATTCTAAAAATATATCTCTAAATAAGGAAAAATCTAAGTTTTCCACTCAACTGAACTATCTGTTGGATGAGTCCTAACGGTATTTGTAGTATGCATATCTATTTTTATATAACATTAAATAATTTATTTACTCAAGTGATTCACCACATTCAATTATTGTCCAAGAGGAAATTCGTTTCATAAAACGACCAATAAGAACGCAAATTATTGCGATCAAGTAGAAGCCTATACTTTCAACTGATTCGGTGCCTCTCAAACTCAACTAAAACGAAAAAATATAAAAATAAATTAATACTAGCACCACAGACGTGGAAAGCAGATGAAAATGAGAGGTACAGAGCGATTATGGACGTGTTCGTGTTACGCAGAATAAAGAATTACGTTTAATGACCACATTTCACCCGGGTGGTCATCACGTTGCACCTCATCCGCTTTCTATACACGTACGAGTACCACTGTGACGTGGCGGCGAACCTGTTAACAGAACATCACAAAAAACATCATATATATATGTACATACATATGGATATTTCTACTATCATACGCCTTTCTAATGACAACCGTGATTACCTTATGGCGGCCCTCCAATTTTTGAACTTCACAAGTGAATGCTTCGTGGTTCAATCCCCTATGATTTGCTACTAAAGTCTTTTTGACAAGAAATTTGTTGAAATGATTTTGTATATAATCAGTATATGTATTCTGAAAATACAATGCCTTTTTCTTGCTTTTTTTCTTATTTAATTTCGATAGAAAAAATCCTTTTCTTTAGCAATTCGCTGAATATATCATTATAAAAGAAGTTTATTTTTTATTTTTTAAACATACATAGATATGTATCTAAAATGCAAAGAATAACTTGGAGCTAAAACATTCAGATGATTACCAACTTGAAAATGGTTACACAATTGAAAAGTAAAAATTCAGTAATTTATAAATAAAATTAAAATACATAGAATAGTACTTTCTCACAAAATCATAGTGACTAACCAGTAGATTCTATGACAGAATCACTAATAACCATACTAACACACTTGTGAAGAGTCTCGGTGATTACAACAAAATGTCTATACCCTTCAGGTATAAACACAGATTACCCTAAACACAATCTGCTTTAGGTCATCGACTTTAGAGAGTCTTTAATTAATATTATGTATTAGATGTATTATGAACATTTATAAGGATTGTAAATAGGTTTTTGAGCTCTTTTTCCTATTATGCTTTAGATTAACATTAGAATAATATAATACTGTGATTACTAACCAAATTAAATTAAAATTGTAAAATAGAAAATGATCAGTAGATCAGTAGCTATTAAAATAGATATAAGATGTATTGTGAACATAATTTCGTAATAATAAAAAGCATTTAAAAATCAAAAAAAAAATAGTGATGGATGAAGGATGGATGAAGGATGTGAATGCAAAAAATGAATTTTCAATGTTTTTTGCTAAGATTTTATTTTATTTTTAACTTTATTTTATACAGTCAACCATGCACACTCGTCTTAACAGATTGCTCTAATGCGACAAGTGTGCTATACAGATTAAGAATGAACTAGTTTAAACTAGTAAATGTTTAATTTTCAATTCAAGTGTTCATTTTAGTTTAAATTTACTAATGGTCTAATTGTTTCTGCCCCAGTCTGCACAACAACAATTGAGCCGTTATATTTGAAAGTAGCAAACTCAACTTTTCTTCATTTCGAAAATTATTTCGCAAAACATATATACATATGTATATAAAAACGGACGTGATGTACATATATATGTATGTATATATTTGGTGGATGCGTTGACAAGTATGGAGATTTAAAAAAACAAATTTTAGAGTGCCAGGAGTCAGTGCCGTGCGCTGAAATTCTGAAACAGCCTGCTCCTCTTGTATCCTGCTCGTGCACATTAAGTAAGGCTGCACGACAAAAAGAGAGAGAATTTCAGCGCACGCCACTGCCAGGAGTATATGTACATATGTTGTGCCTAGAGATATTTAGTAAAATAAATACACGCGAACGAGGCGCACAGCCAATCAGCGTGAAATGGTCTACGTGGACGTTTGACCAATTAGAGCAACGACGATACATTCTGACCAATGGGTGTATTTTAAACATCCGCTGTAGGGATGTGGAGTGACGACCGATAGTGTCGAGGAGACACGGGGAAGCGGGGAAGTGGGGAATTGGGGACCTGAGTGTCTGACATGTGCTCCTTTGAAAACCTGACATAGAACGGGTGACGTCAGCGACAGATGCGTGGGAGCGTCACCCGTTCTATGGCACATCATTTCGAACGGGTGAACGGGTTGGATCGGCGAGAGTATAATGCGCGCACTTCACATTTTACTATTTATATGTGCGCGTGCCTATAAATCACCATACATTATATTTATATACAACATATAATTTTATTTGAAGTCGTGTATCAATACCTTTCCGAAACCACCCGTTGAAATCAACGGGCGCAACACTATTTAAATTTAATGTTTTACGTTTAACAATATTTAAAAATACCAGTGGCTAATAATACGTTTATTCTGCTTTTCCGAGATTTTGGACATGTCGAATTAAAATAAGTGATACCAATTTGTGAATTAAGTCAAATAGAAATAGTTTTTTGGAACTGAAAAATCAACTTTTGCCACTTCCAAATATAACGGCTTAATTAAAGACCACAATACTCCATATACTGAATTTTAGCAAAAATTCTTAAATAGCTTTTAAATTCTTTGTTCCACCAAACATTTTCTATTTTACTTCGTTTGTAGTCTGTCCAATTCATAGAGAAAAAGAAAACCACTGTAAATTGTTTTTCTCTTAATATTTATCCTAGAAAATGATAAAATAGTCTGAAAAAATATGATTAACAATATTGAATACGCAAAGTATGGTAAAGATTTACATGATGCGCGAGCAAGAGTAAGATGTAATCATATGTACATATGTACATACATATATATGTAGAATTAAATATGCACATACATTACTGATCCCCTTTTCTGAGTTGGAATCAACAGGACGTGACACAGACTATTCAATTTATTTTAAATCGACTTTCTGGAAGCTTCTATGGACTCTCGTGTTGAGAAGTGTAGGAAATGGCAGAAGCGCGCCAGATCCGGTTGTCGAGCCGTCGTAACAGTTTCTCGGCCACACTGACCGACTTTCGCGACGCCACTGCTCTGCTGCACCAATGCAACCGAACTCTTGTATTTAATATTTAATTTCACATGTCCACTGATATCCGCGTCAATTTCTGTGACAAGAAGCGGCACGTTCCCTTCGCTGATCTTTCGTAATTGGCCCGTGGAATTTAGACTCACTAGTGTCCGCTATCACACTGCATATTTTGTTCTTAATATTTTACTTTATCTATGTACGTAGTAACAAGTTTTGTGATCATGCGAAAATTTTGACTTTAAAACAATTTCCACAATGTTTATTGAGCTCTGTTAAAATTTTGTTTTTGCTCTTATGAAGATTGCAGTTTTCTCTTTTTTGCGTGTTTTGACGGATCTTTTCTTAGAAATTATGACGCGTACTACTTCATAATTTTAATATTAAATCCGCTTTGAATATATATTAACTCTTATTTCTTAGAAAAGAAAGTTTTTTTCTTATTTTTGATCTTCTTATACCACGTTAACCAAACTTGCAAATATTAAATTAATAACTTTAATTTAAATAGTTCCAACATTACAGAATTTAACGAACACCATTTTAAAAAAGTTTCATCCATTATTACGTCTATTATAATTAGAGTATATACATATTACATATGTATGTACTTTTTCAATTGTTTGGATTGCATGGAAAGTATGTGCTGAAATTTACAGTAAACATGTATGTAGACCTACTATTATTATACATATATATACATATACGGAACCATTAAACTTTATTATATTAAACATTCTAAATTAACAATACAATCCTAAAATTGTTGTCCAAAATTGGATTTAGCTCACAAGTCCTTCCATCCAACACTGTTATGGCTTAAATCACTGGTGAAAGGTAAACTTCACATGGTAGCATGCGCATTTACGGATGAATCTATTTGATTTTATTGTTATCTTTGCAATCTTATGGTGCCATTCGTGTGAGTTGATCCATACGTCTGTCTTTGTTCATAGCATGTAAAGTCATTATATGTATATGTAAGTATATAGAAAAAATTGTGTGTTGGTCGCATTGCATTTTTCATTCGTTTTGTGGAAAATCCATAGTGACATCAACGCACGGTTGAAAGCGAAACCCGACCATAATATGATATAATAATTGCATTGTTATGAAATAATGCACAAATGTTTAAATCATGAAAGAATGTCACTTTTCCCACAGTAAATACACATAATTACATGAAAATAGGTGTTTTGTTTGATACAACTGTCAATCCAAACAACATTGAGCGTCTCAAAAGTCTAATTAATGATTTTAACATATCATGCGACAAAAGAGCGACGTTTTCCGACCCGGATGTCGGCGTTTGTTTAGCTGCTTCTCCAACATTAAGGACGTCGTTCAGATATGTATTTTGGCGACCTTCGATTTGACCCAATGATGTTGCGATAACACGTCAGCAACTTGCGGATCTGCAATGGCCGACGGAAGTACCAAAGCAGGTCACGGAAGTGTTATAGTCACACTATTTCGTTGGTTGGGTCACCGACGACACACCAATTTCTGGGCCGCGCTATAGTACGCACTTAAAAATTCAAATCGATTCACGCATGATACCTTCTAAACTCACGGTGAAACGAAATTATTATCACTCATTTTTAACCGAAAATTATGTAACAGCTCTTGTGTTACTTGGTTGATAATTTTTTGGAAAAATTTCAGAGCTTTTTTTTAATTATTTTACTGTATTTTGGTGGTTCAAACTCCTCTCCCGTGGAACCATCACTAATAACTATTAGGTAAAACTGATCTAGATCTATAATCACCATATTAAAAAAAAAATGTACATACATATTATATAATATGCATGCCTATAATTAAATGTATTAAACGTTGAGTTTTCATCATATCTCTCAGAGAAACTTTGTGAATTTTTTAATTACCTAAATCAAAAAATAAGATTTCGTTTGGGAAGTGAGTCGTGGGTATTCCATCAATGTAAGGGGGTCTGTTGCCATTTTCACCGAGAGAAAGGTATTGCGACAAGATTTCACAGATTCCAATCTCCCATAGCACACACGATAAAATTTTAGAAATTGATTTCTAAATTAGCCGAATTGTAATATTAAAATCACTTCATTAAATTTACACATGTAAAATACACTAATAGATTGGGTTTTAATTATAATGAAATTACAATTTTAGATTTCATTAATTTAAAAAAAAAATGATTGCTTAAAATTATTATTAGGTACATTAAAAAAAAATAGTTCAAATCTTTGTAGTAAAGTTTTCTAAGATTTGCATTACATACATACATACGTACAATATATGTACATATGTACGTATATAGTCTGATGATGAATTAAGTACCTATTGAAGACCTCAAATTCGCAATCGATGACCTTCTAAATATACAATACAATTGATTAGTCTCGTCACTCACTTGCTTTAGAACCGTCCGTTCTACTTAACACAACACGATAGCCAATTAGCCTTCAAAAACAATAAACAAAATACTAGTGCGTATATGTAGGGTTACACTGAGTCGACTTACATATGTACATGCTCCCTTGTCACATGAGCATGGTTTTTTGATGATCAATGGGCATAGGCGTTGCTCGGCAGTCTCCAGAAAAGTTTCTTATATATGTACATATGTAGTTATAGGTGCTCCTTAACCTCAGTCTCTGACCATTCCCAAAAACCATTTTGAGTTTAAGTTTTATGAGATTAGTGTCTGGTGGTTCTAAATTGAAAATTTAAATTTACATAAATAGTCGTATATAAGCATAGAGGACCATATTCCACGGGTTTGGTGCAAACGATCGACAAGCGCCAGACAGACTGAACGACAGATTAACTGGATGGCTGCTTTAAACGCAATTCTCGACTTCACGAATGATAGATTGCACATCAGATGACGAGTAACCTTTCGATGTGCACAGATGCAATTATTAAAATGTTAATTATTAAAATTGAGTTGGATCTTTCTGGCGAGTTTAATACGGCAAAATTCGGAACTAAAGTATCAGAAGCACAGAACGTATACAGGGTAGGTATGTCGGGACTTCGGGTAGATTTCGCTTAGTGTAAGTACGAGCAGTGCGCACGCATAAGATACACATGTCGTTAAGAGGGCTGTACACCCGAAACCTTAATTTTGTTACCGTTCCTTTCTTCGATATATATATTGAGTGTATGCATATATTGAGTGAATGCGACAATATATATCAATATATATATATTGAGAGAATGCGACAGTTGCGCTTTGACCAGATAAAACGTGTTTTAAATTGACAAAATCGAGGGTTCATATTCTACTATTTTCTCCTCCAAAACTGGACCAATTTTTAAAAAAAATTCATCATCGGTATGAGAAAGATATTTTCTGTGCATCTATTGGTGTATTTTTTTAAAAATCGACCGTTAAATAACCACGCTAGACTCCTTTCGTGGGTGTAAAAAAGAGGCGATTTTATAGATGTTTGGCGGCTCCTAGCTCCTATAAAAAATAATTAATTAAAAAAAATAAAACGATAGATGCACCCCAATGGTGGATATCCATAGCATATTAAAAAATAATTTCTCTAGTGCCATAATTGAGGTAGGGAGAAGTATAGTACGTTTGTATGGACAAGGCGCTGCTGTTCAGCCCTCTTAATCTGTGGTTTAGTCTGCCTGGCGCTTGTCGATCGTTTGCACCGCATCGATATTCCACATGTTAGTGTATTTCTTTTGAAACGTGACAAATTGCTGAAAATAAACTTCATTCCCTGTATCTTCCTGCGGATACATATTTATTTCTTACTACATAGTCATTTGTGTCAATCACCATTAAAATGTTTTTACAAAATCGTATCAACTACATTTTCTCCCAGGATAATTATAATCAACGCCATCAGTGACTGCTGGTCGACGACCCAGTTTTCACGACCATCATTATCTATCTACTATCCTTATACGGTGAACGAAAAAATCGTCACGAGTGAACAATTGTGCGAATGACAAAGCTCGTCAATATTAACGTGACTAACAACTCTCCATTTTATATGTCCTTCAAACTCATCGCCGCCCCAAGACGACAAAAGCAATCTAGGACCAAAGTGGAGGGGACTTTCCACCGACAATGGACCGGATCTGTTGGCTTCGATCCCCGGTATTTTCCATAAGCCTTGCACAATTGGAAATTACCGTCGGAGTTGCGACAAATCGATCCGAAACGTAATGCAGCAACACCAGAAATGTCAGCCATTTTAGGTTAATCTTTAGCTGGAAACAAAAAAAAATTGAGACAATGGATATGTACAGATTCGTTTTTATCTATTGTAATATTACGAAATATACCTAATCCATTCTACCATATTTATAGTTTTTATAGTTTCGCAATGATTCGAGCGTTCTGTGAAATAATTAAGGATTGTCTAAAAAACGAAATAATACAAATTAAGAACAATGTAAAAAATTCTATTTTCCCCATTTTAAATCTTTCCCCATGTTTTATGGCTTAATACTAATAGTATGATACATATAATAGTGTTGTACCCGATGAAATATCATCGCATGGGTGTTAGCATATTAAGTAATTAATTAAAAATAAATAAAATAAATGTATCGGTCCTGTGGTTGATCCACACGCGGTCGTATTTTTTTCAAATACATTTTAAATATATTTAATTCAATATATATTTAATTGTTTATTATGAAAAAAATGGTAAAAACTACCTACCTACCTATGTATGTACCTACCCATATATGTATAAACAATATAAAACACCAATAGAAAAATTAATTAACTAAATAAATTTTCAAAAGATGGCGCTAAATGCTCAGAAACTTATTTCCCTGGAAGAAACATTGGTAGCAAACAGTATATATAGAAGTTCTTTGTTGAATTTTATTCATACGTTTTGTTGGCAGTGTTTTAACTATGACGTACATATGTCGAATCGAAACGACTTTTTTAGTACGGCGAGCGTTATCTTACAAAGACACACAGAATAGCGCTATTATATATGATACCTAAATATAAAGATTTTTTGTTTGTATTCAGAATATGAAAAATAATCATATAAAATAAAATAAATTATATACATACATACATATATATGTATTATATATAATCCCTAAAAGAACCCTTTTTGATATCGAGATTTTTGTGAGAAATTCAGATTCATTCTTACTAGCTACAGTTGAAAATATTACAAAACACTCATAGAAGTTTCCATCTCTCTTTACACTAAAACTATAGTTATTGATAACCATAGTTTGTTATGAAAATAGTAAATCAGTTATTGTTTTCCTTGAACATTAAAAGTATTCCAGAGCACAATTTTGAAATGCCACGTATTACTATCTGTTAATAGTTTAGAAACGCCATCTATGTTGTTTTAAAGAATTATTAAAAAATATACATACATGTATGTTTATGTTATACAAATTTTGAATAAAAGTACACATATTATGCTTGTACCTACTATTTTAATACATGTTAATATAATTATTTTACTTAAAATTCATCAGGCGTAATCAGGTTTATTAATTCATCAGGTTTAAATAAAAATGAATAAATTGAAATATTCTTAACATTTATTATTCCTTCATACATTTTATGAGCAATACATTTTCTCTATTAATTAATACGTTATATTTGGAACACACATGCACTTATGAACATACACACATAGTTATACATATAATATTTATATGTATGGAGTGCAATAAAATATATATGTATATATATATGAATTTCTCTGTAGAGGAAAATAACGACACAAACAAAATAAAATAAGTTAAACTGGATATTTTTGATAGAAAAAACATTATTTCACACAACCAAAAGCAAATTTGGCATTAGTAAATTTACAAAAATTACAAAATGATTGTACATATGTATGTATGCCAAATCAAAAACATTGTCAAAGTGGCCACCACTACATAAAAACCATAAGTATGATTTTACTAGGAAATGAAATCTATGTAATTATATATAAATATATACGTGCGTGAGTGTGCTTAATGCTACATAATTATAATTATACTTAATACATTTAATATATTTTGAATTAAACTTGAAGCTTGTTATAACTAGACTTGGGCTATTCGTCAGGGCAATTGTAGTGTAGCACAGGACAGTGTTCAAAGCAAAAGAGCAAAAAATCCTGTGAAACATGTGTTTCTGAGAAATTAGCAATTGTGCCCTGTAACAACTAGCCGAAGTCTAGTTATAACATGCGTGCATTTTATCAAATACGTAGTTGAGATCAATTGCATTTAGATTTTTATCAATGATGTGCTATTTAAATAAAATATATTTCTTCTTCTATTCATAAGTATATATATGTACATACAATTACTAAATACTAGAAATGAGCCAATCAATTGAATAATATATGTACATATATTCACTTCAACAAATCAACTGCTTCTTACTTAGACATATCCAAACTTTCTCAAAAGCTCAATCTCAATAGCTTTTATTTTCACTCTTTTATTGTAAATTCATAATTTCCATCTAATAAATTCGTTTTGTGTTAGCTATTTATTAATCAAAAGATTTTTAAACACACCAATCTTTTTCATATTTTTAAGAAATTTTTTGACATTATACTAGAATAATAATAATAATCTTGACTTCACATTTTAAAAAGCAAAATCTATTTACCAATTGAAGCTTTGGCCCCAGTGTTTAACACTCTTTATGAAAAAATACTGTAAGTGTTAAAAATATCGACATGCATACAATATGTTTTAATGAAAAAATACACATGTAGATACATACAACTTGTGTGCAATAATGTAATTAATATTTCAAAGAAGAACCAAACCAAAACTTAAACTATGAGTATGCTAAAATATTTTTATTCTAAAAATCACTGTCAATATATGTATGTACATATGTACTTCAAGGATTATAATGAATTGCAATAAAAATTATTTTAAATTCCAAAAGTGCTTATATTTTATTTTTTATTAATTATTAAAGGTACACCAAACTAACTAACACCAAAAATTACTATTTAATATGTCAGTAGGATCAACCGTTAAAATAAGCTATTTTAGAACCCCTGTTAAAATTATGGAATTCATTCACGAATATATGTATGTAAACAAAAACATTTGCAATAAAAATGACACTTATTACTAGAGCCCGGATAACCAAGGTGCCGTTTATTGTTCAAATGTTGTAAATGCATTGTTAAAGGTTTGCCGAACCTTTTTTACAAAGCATTTACAACAATTGAAAAATAGGCGGCACCTTGGCTATCCGTACTCTACTTATTACCATTGTAACTTCACAGATAATGCTTCTTGAGTTTTAAAATTATATTATATCTAATATTCTATTATTGGTATACATTTGGGTCATCATAAAATATTCAAAACGAAATACAAAATTTTCATATATCATACCTAATATGTATGTATATGCATATAAAACTTTGCAAATTATTTTGCTGGACAAATGGGGAAATGGCGATTTTTTTATTACATTCAATAGAGAGACCGCTAATTACCTTAATACAGTCAGACGAAATATTTATTTTTTTAAATGAGCATCATCTAATCTTTATGTACATGTAGATGACGCATTTCATTAATAATTTTAGGTATTGGTGATTTAATCTGTTCATACGATGAATATACTTAAATGAAGACAGATGGTTGAATGTCACATCCACAGCCTTCCGCTCCATCTTTTGAGGAAACTGTTCCATTTACATATACTACACATGGACTACAATTTACAATATGAATAATTTTAAATTACTTTTTTTATGTACATACATTCATTTTTGGCACAATGAAGAACTCACAGCTTGCGTCTGCTCTTATGCTAATTATAAGTAGTTTTTAATTAACATTAATATTTAAAAATTTAACAACATTTATATAATATAATAAAACCAAAAAAAAAATGAGACAAAGCTAAATTCAAATGATTGCAATCAAAGAACAGCTTTCAATCAATAGACACAACTTATTTATTAATTAAAAGGTATGTAAGTATTGCTTAAATATGAGCAAGAAATTAGGTATACTGGTATGAATTATAGCTATATTAAAAATCATTACATACATATATACATACAATTATTTGATTAAATTTAAAATGTATTAATGTTTAAATTATATTATATTATGAGAATTATTTCTTTCAATCAAAACGCTATCGAGTTTTAAAGTTTAACTCATGTTTTCTATAAATATATTTATGTCAATTTTTGTTCACAATTTTTATAATAAAAATAAGCTGTATAGTTTGCGTACATAAAAATATTTAAGTTTTTTATTTCATATTTTTATACACACCAAAAATATATACAAAATATAATATTTAAATTTAGAATATACAGAAGATAAAAATGTAAATTACGTACAAAGCACGACAGTCCAGTTTTAAAAAGTATGTAATTTAAGATTTTCCAAAATCATGTATATTACGGTGAATTATTTTTCTAGCACATTATTATAATAATACTGAAGGTTTTATTACCGTTTTATGTTCACAGGTCTAAAATCAGTATACAGAAATGTTTTGTATAAAAAATAATCTATCATTTTTAAAATCAGCGTTTTTTTCTAAAGTTTCTAAGAGATTTTATTCATGAATTTTTCATTGGGTATATTTATTCTTTTAAGAAAACATTGAACGCCATCTTATATTTTAATTACATAGTTAAATTTTAGCACTAAGAAATTTTCCAGAAATAGTTTTATATTCCTTAGCACCTTATTAGATTGACACGATTTAAATTCCATTCATATATAATATTCATAAAAAAACTTTGCTATCGATAAAAACTAAAGAGATAGTATTATATAAAACGCTACAGTGCAAGTAATTTCATAGATAATTACGTGAAACAGTCAACATTTAGTATATTTTTTTACTTTTTTTAAATCAATTGTTAAATATTATCATGTGATGTTAGTCCTTACACACATTTGTACTTATAAGGGGAAAATTTGCACTTGCTAAAAATCGAACTCGAAATGTTCGATACAAATGAAGCAACTTTTATTATACACGAGACTTGCAATAATTTACATATGTTTATGTATATGCAAATGAGATATGTTACAGTTATAATATATGTACATACATATGTATGAATTTATGTACATTTGGGCGTTAACTCGGGTGGACGTGATTCATTTTTTTAATGATTGTCCGACTTTAGTATTTTCTTGGATGATACAAGATAACATGCAACAAATTAGTATTCTTAATATTTCGGTACAATAATTTAAGAAAAATTAAATTATACAATATAGTTTTTATATTTATAAGTTTTTTATAAATACCTGTGATTTTGATGTGACGAGACATTAATGTCAAGATCTTCCGTAATTTGGTAAAGACGATAATCTTTCCTGGCTAATAGAGGATCGCAAATAATTTTTAATCAATTTTGAAAAGGGTCGTTCCTTTTGAAGCTACAGTGACGGGTAGAGTTAAAAATATTCTGATATCCCAAGATAGGTAAGAGTTCACACGGGTTGTGAATAATGTCTGCTCATGGTAGTCGCCTACATCCAAATACGGATACAGTACCGAAAGAAGAATATTGTATATACATATGTACATATTTATTATAACTGTAACATAATTATTGTGTTTATTCTTTTATTTATATTTTTTTTTTTGCTTTTTGATATCTGAAAATTTTAAAAAAGCAAATCAAGATGGTTAATATTTGAATTAAGTAACTTGTGCTTGCAGTTAGTTTATTATTTTTATCGCTCAAAAAATATAGAGGGAAATATTTTCAATTTATGTATGTATGTATATAAATATAAATAAAACGAGTTTCATTTATGTGAATAATATTTATGCTAACTTCTTTGCTTTCCCTTTTTTGAAGTTTAAATAAATCATTTCTAAATGATGAAAACCTCCTGTGAAATAATTGAGTATTATAAATGAAGTACATAAAAAGGCAACAATCCATCTCAACGTTTGAAAATAATACATAGCCAATGGATACAGAATAACTAGGGCAGTCCAAAATATCAAAGCGACTATAAGCCCTGACTTTTGAGTATGTTGTATATAATTGTGTGCATCAATAAATTTCCCTGGAAATTTTAAATATATTTTTGTAATTCATAATATGTATAAATATTAGTAAAAAAAAGTATAAACGCAGAATTAATAAACTTACGATGAGTATAAAAATTATCCAATTTCTCTTCTTTGTTTTTCCAAATATCGTTCAACCAATTTCCTAAAGATATGGGATCGTCCGGTAAGGAATTTATAGAATATCTGCATCAAAAGTTATTAATGATATTTTTTAATTGTTACCTTAAGCATACCTAGTTAATATAAGTCAATATTATAATATGTGAATAATCACAAACCTTTTAATATAGAAATGTACTCCAGTTGGAAAGCGCCCAGTAATCATATCTTTCAAACAACATGTTTCCACTAGTTCTGGTGTGGCTTTCTTGAAGTTCTCATAACCAATTGTAATATCATATACAGCTGTCAACTTTGGTTGAAGTAATTGAACCAGACTGGTGAAACCTCTAGTTCTCGGGTGCAACACCTGCCTATATGTCTAAAAATATGTATTTTTATTTTTATTTTCTTCATTATCTTATCAACTACACATTTTAAAATGTAAACTAACCGGTAAGTTGAATTTCTTTGCAAAAGCATCGCTCTTTTTAATACTTTGCTCAGTCAGATCTGTACCTTCAGGGAATATCAAAAGTTGATGAGTATAATCCATACCGTATAAATAATTTATCACCGATTTGATTTCGGCTTCATCCTGTTCCCAATTTCTTTTTATGTATGTATAGCAGTTCATTTGCATAACCCATCCTATAATTAGAATTAATCAAAACCTAGAAAATAAACTTTGTGTAATAGTTATTATTTTAATATAAACATGCATTTACCAGGTCCTGGTATATGTCGAATCTCATCTTTCAGCACATATTTCATTCGCAGTTTTTGGTTGAAAATATTGTTTAACATATTCAATGGATTCAAACATCGACTTTTATCACAAGACACTCCATTTTTCTGTACGCTAAGCCCACCATTCTGATAACGATATTTGCCATTTAGCACCGGTTCAAATTTATCAACACCCTCTTTCAAATATTGAGGTTTTCTGGTGGCGTGGAACATGCATAACCACAAATAATTCCAATCTACCCTTGTTCTATGATTTACAACCACCATACAAGTTTCTTCGGGGTCCAAATAATCTCCGTGTACATATATTTTGGTACCAAATAGCATTTGGAGTATAGCCTGAAATCAAATATGTATTTCTAATTAAATATTAAACGATATTTACTTTTAAATTCAATTTGTTTTAAAACAAGTGATTTTTTTTATTGTTTATAGCCTCTATATATATGTATAAATTGGTATTTGTTGTCCTATATACGTATCCAATAAAATTAAAGTAGGAATAAAAATGAGTAAAAATCAACATGTGCCAAAACGAAACAATCAATTTTCAGTAACACCAAAAAAAAAAGTTCGCAAAATTGGCCGGAAAAAAATTATACACTGTAAAGCTTGCTGTAAAAACATGGAAAGCATTGTCTACAATATGATCAATCATCTAAGGATTGATAACAACAGTTGTATCAAGAATAGATGTTGTTCACAAGATTATTTATCATATGAAGCTTGTCAATCTCGATGTTCCGAAGCTACAAAATGCTATCACCATTCAAAAAGTAACGAATCGTCGGATCATTATCATCACAGCGATGCCGCAGTGACATCGGTTGTTAAAACAACCAAAAAATCGGAAGAAAACTTAATGCAAAGATACTATAATGAGATGTGCAACATGTTAAAGCTGGACGGCTCTGTTTTAGTAACGGAATCGCTTAAAAATCCCACTTGTCTACATAATTAGTAAAAATGATGATTAATTGTACTACATTTTACTGACTTAATTATATAAAGAACAATAAATTTTTATGCTGTTTAAACTAAATTATGCTGTTTTGTAATTACAAAAATTGTATTGAATAAAATAAATATATATGTATGTACATATGTATAATCGTTATGGACCGCTCAACTATATAATAAAGTTCAATTGCTTTTGGAAGCAATATAAATTAAAGTAGGGATTTATTAGTAGAATAATTTCAATATATATTTTTAATAATTTTATTATATGTGGAACCGTTTCAACAAAAATGAATTATTGATTTTTGCCAAAATTATACAATATTTCCATCTTGGTGATTGTTCAAAAACTATATTAAATATTTTAAATATAGAAAATAAAACTCACCGTTGGATATAGTTCCCAAAACGCAAATATTTTATCTGTGATGACACGAAATGCATGATTACTAAAAAGTAAAACAGGTATCGCTGGACAATAAAATGCAAGGAAACCTAAAAAATATTAACATACGTATAAATATAAAAAATATTTAAACTGCAAATAAATAAACAACGTAAATTTTCTCACCGAAAAATATACTAAAATACCAAAGAATGCAGAACGTAATTCCTTTGAACAAATTAACTAATTCCATTTTAAAATCAAAACTAAGCTGTCACTGAATAATTTAAACAATTCAACTCATATTTCCATTACACACATACTTGCGATGAATAAAATACCTGTGTATATTCATAGGAAAACTATTTTTACGGAGATGTTACGACTTGACTTTTCCGTGGGTTTCCACTAATGACACGGGCGGCGATGAAACCCTTCATGAACTACACACGCTTAAGTCGACAGAATCACGGCTTAAATTGGATATGGCATAATTCAGAGTTGTGTGGCTTCCTGTGGACGACATTTACCAACGAAACCCAAACCACGATAAAAATAAGATAAATGTAATTTTAGAAGATATTAAATAGCAGTCTCGGAACTAACAAAACGAGTGCAGGGTGAACAAAAAGGAACGTGTGTGAGTGATAAAAAAGCCGGAAATAAAACGCGTGCGTATAATCTTCCAGACCTAACTAAACTCCCGGGATGAAAATTTACTGTGAAACCCTGGAAAATTGTATCCCCGGCTAAAAATCCTGTATGAGGTTATAGGGGTGTGGGAATTTGAGCTTTATTCGCTCGTACATTAGAATCAATTCAGTTTCCGTTGGCAACTCACTTCATCCCTTTAACGCACACTTTCCTGCAGAGAAAATCAATACAGCTTCCCCTTTCGGTCCAGCTGGGTTAGGATATGCTGTTTGTCTCGCTCATACGCATCATACACGTCTGTTCTTTCTCTTTCTATCACTGGGTTGCTATATGTAATAAATGTTCATTTTCCAGATTCAAAATTTTGATAGTATAATATTTTATTTAAATGAAAATAAACATATGAATTTGATGATACGTAGTTCTTGTTAAAACAAAAGTCGTTATTAATTTACAATAATTGGTCTAAAGAAAGGCATGTACTTTGCATCACAATTACAATTACCTTTTCTTATGTAAGTTAAATTACGTACGTCTTATTTTTACAAGGCTTTTTTATTGATCAAAATTTGCACTCAAATCAATTTTTAGCAGTTATTCTCATAAAAGAATCCATCTTGTAAAAGAAAAAAATTACTTTTAATAAAATACTACAAGAACAGAACAAATATTTACGTATTTAAAAATAATAATTATTTTAAATCACATTATAGATAGTATAATATGCTAACTGCAGTATTAATTTTTAAAATCTTTAATGTTTTCTAATCAAAAAAATAACTCATAGTATACAAAAAGTCAATGAAAATTTTTCTATTGCAAAAATGAAGAGTGAAGTTTTGAAAATTGGGATCATTGGAAAAGTGGAAGTGTGTATATTGGATATGTGGATAAATTGAAAAACATGAGAACTTAAAAATACACTTTATTAATCCTGTTATCACCATATATGTATGTATATATGCTAAATAAATCTTGATTGAAATTGTTCATAAATCTTTGAAATTGCATTTCCTCCAAATTAAAAAAAAATGTATTAACAAACATTAGAATTTTTACAAAATATTTTAAAAACACAAGTACTGTTTGAATTGCAATCGCAATTAAAATTTCTTAAATATTTCATAACATATAAAGTATCACAATTTTTGTAAAAACATAAGAGTTACAAAAAAAATAATAATAAACAACATAACGTAACGGCCATGCCGAATATATGTATACGGATAAACACTGATAACACATTTCAACGTACTACATATAATATATTATTATATGTATATACGACTCACATAAATGCTTCAAAATGTACTATAAAGTAAATTGGTAACATGTTTGATTTTTCTATGAAATTAAATTTGTAAAATCGTCACAACTAATATTACACACTGATAGTTTCGAAGAAATTGGCTCCAGATGGCCGTCAAGCGTGATTTTTATTTAATTTTAACAATGTACAAATCTTAAATTACATATGTATATTATTTACAAAGGTGAATGTTACATAGTAAGCTTCCAATAGTCTAACCAGATTTTAATTTGAATGGTGGAATTAAATGAAAAAATAAAAATGGCACAAAGTTAGTACGGTTGTATGTCAAATTGTACTGATCTTTTAGTACTATTAATTTTTATTATTACCATAATTTAAAATACACAAGCAACGTAAAATTTACTCATCATAGTATTCGCGATTCAATCGAAAGTTTTAGGGCAACCCTGTACTTCATACTTTGATAGTATAATATATGTATATACCTCTTACATATTTTATGAGACAAATGTATAGATTTATATATTACATATCACATACTAACATATACACATATGTCTCTATGTATTATTTATTATATACTGATATGCAAAAAACAAAGAAAATTCTAAAGGAAAATAATTAAAAGTACAACAAATATTCAATGTACATACATTTAATTAGCTAAGAATCTATTGTAACATCACATATGTATTTATTTACTTTGGACAAGTAACGACTTAATATCTTTGAAGCTAATTTATTTCATTATACAATACAACCATATGATGAATTCAATTTTTACATAAATTGGAAACAAAAATAATTAAAACAATCCTTAAAAAATAAAAATAAACCAAAATGTAATGTTTACAACGATTGAATGGCAACATTAAACTATTATATTTTTAATCATTAAAAAGACAATTTAATAGATTTGTTAATTATTTTAATAGCAACAAACTACTAAGATGTTGATAAATTTACAAACAATTCACATCATAACTAAATACAGCCATCTTTTTAATAAACTCTCCACAGTATTTAAAATCGGCCTTACTACTCAGAATCACAGCCTCGTCACTGGTGATTTTATGACCTCAAACATCAAGTGTCGTAAATAACTTTACACACCAACATAATTATAAAATAATATTTAAATATACATAATAAGAAAAGCTCTGACATTAGAAACAAAGCTTATTTTTTTAATAAATTAGCTGCAGTCGAATAGAATAATTAACTTTATCAAATTTTACTATGGCTTACAAGAATACTATCAAAATAGTACACGCATTTCATGATTCAGAAGATTGGTATTTATTTATACCAAATTCATATTATCGTTGAATTAAGATTTCTTGATACATAAATGATTTAGAAAAATACTAACACCAGTCAATGTCATCAATATAAACAATTAAATTATAAATATTCTTCATAACATCTTTAACATTATCACAAATGTTTACATGTAATAGAATTGTGCATAACAATTACAATATTACACAAAATTGATTAAGCTTCTTGTTTAAATTATTAGATATTTATTACAGAAGTCACAAGCAAATGGGTGTGTAAGAATGTTTCAATACACAAATTGAATTTAAAAAAAAAAAGTATTCATTAAAGTAAATATAGTCATTTATACAGTCATAATCGATCACAAACACCGCAAAATGCTTAAGTAAAAATCACTTTACACACTCATAAAGAATACGCGCCCAATTGAGAACATATGTATTGACTTTGACTCCTACTCATTCACTACGACGAAATAAATGATTGCTCCCCATATTGGCGATTGCACGAAATGACACGAGCACGAAGGGATTCATAGACATCATTCATCTTGAAGAGATCCAGGGTGAACTGGGAAAAGTTCGCCACCCTTGCAGCCCGTGAATTCATTCTTACCGCAAAAGTGCCTCCAGCATTTCCACAAACAACTTATTCATAGGCACCTTGCCCTCCTGATTGATACCTGACCAAAACTTTCGAACTATATGATCTGCTTGTCGCAATGCTGGTAATATCAGAAGCAATTGTTGCAGTACATTGGAAGAATTGTATGGTCTGAAAATAAACATATAAAATCAAAATACACAACAAATAATAATAAATACAATCAAATATGATTTTAAATTCTATATACCTTAGAATATTCAAACAATCATTCAAAGAAGTGATTATACTATCTTTGAATTTTTTCAGGTTTGATTGTTCATCGAGACGAATATCAGAATTAGCTAAGACCAGCGCCTTTAACAAGTAATACTCTTCCTTTAAGACTGAAATCCTTTCTAGTCTTGATATTACCTGTACGCACTAAAATATGGAATGAAAATAAATTTAAAATAAAGTTTTTTTTAATAACATTATCGAACCTGACAAAAATCTTACATGAAAATATAGTTCATGTGCTCCTGCTTCCTTTGCTTCATTCTCATCCAACGTTAAATCAATGGCAAACCTCAATCTAACACTACTTCCAGGACTTTGTGTTAAGCTCTGTCAAATCACATAAGAAATAAACATTAATCAATGATAGATTTGACTTAATGTTTATTTATCTTATTTTACAACTTCCAAATATTTTTAAGCAAACATTTCAAAAATTACAAACTATTTTAAAATTGCTTCCAATTAACAAAGTTGTTATCTATACGATTATTTTAAAAGTTTCGGTGTGACTAATAAAAATATGTAAATGCATACTTGATTTAAGGACTGCATCGATCTGAAGGCAACCATTAAAGTTAACATTTCTGCCCATGTGCTCTGCAATAATCGCATTTGATCATTGAGTTGAAGATCCGAAAATCCTAAAAAGAAAATTAATATTAATATTCAATTATTCAAAAGTAAGAATTGTTTTGCAAAAAACCTAATAACAATAATTCTCAATGAAAATCAAATCCTCGTTTAAAATGTTGTTCAAAATAGTCCCCAAATCGTAGCATTTTTGAGAACCGGAAACGAGCTTGAAAAATCTCTCATTGAAGAATTTTGCTGCTATTTCCTAGAATTAACAGGTGATTTTGTCATCTGTCTGTTTACCGTTTAAAATTTTATTTAATTTCAATAAAAGATAGCGCCAGATTCCTGATTACACGAAGGATGGTTCAATATCTTTCATCAAAGCTTTTACAAAAGATCTGATGTTTTTTGAATCAATTGACTACCTGACTACATGAAGGATTATTCATTATCTTTCATCAAACATTTTGCAAATGATACATTTTTTTTAATTAATTAAGGAAATTGACAATAAAACGTTTTTGGAAATTAACATTTAAAGCACTCAAGAGTTTGGATCTAACTGATAGCATCATACACAAGAAACCAACGAAACATCGAAAATCGTATCAACTAAATGGAGAGTTTTACATTGTGAATCAAGATCAATAGAAAAGTTATCAATGATGTGAAGCATCAACTTGCACTCTTAATATATGATTCAAATAAAACAAAACATTTGTATGGCTTACCGGGAATTTGTTTCGCCCATCCGATGATACCGACTAATTCTCTATCATAGACATCACTTAAAAGACATAACATATCGTGAGGACTGAGAGGACCTCCAGCCCCGGGAGAAGTCACTAGCGGGTCAGGTTCGAATGAACATAAAATATCCAAAATTTTTATATCTGAAATGAAATAAGAAAAATGTCGAAACTATTTCGAAAAAATTTATTATATAACATTCATAGTTTCATGATGTGAAGTTTTACCTTCCAGAGTTTGTCTCGGTTGGGCATTCATGGAAGATACGACGAGTGAATTAGAATTTGCCGTGTCGTTATGGCGACGATATTTCTGACGGCCACCACGTACCCGATCCAACCGAACCCCTTCTTTCAGCATGCCCGTGCGAAGACATTTACGAAACCGACAAGCCTGGCACGCTTTTCTTCGCCGCTTGTTTATTTCACAGTCGTTGGAAGCAGGACACGTATATTCAATATTGCCTTGATAATTACAAACAAAAAAACATACATTAGATTTACTTTTTTAATGGATTCATATACAACAAATTTTTTGTACTAACATTTACCTTGTATCGTTCTTTTGAAAAATGCTTTACAAGCTTCACAAGAAGCGACTCCGTAATGAAAACCTGACGCTACATCTCCGCAGACTAAACATAAACGACGAGGTGATTCCTCCTCTTTGCAATTTCCCTGAAATTAAAACATTTATTATTTACTGTACTTTCATAGCAGCCATGCTCAAATCAAATATATTATTCAAGTAAAGCCAAGTAAATTCTATTGTATATATCTCCATGAAGAAAAGTTCCCTATCTACTATATACATACATACATATGTAGTGTGTATGAAAACTTAAAAATAGTCTGGTTTTTTACCAAACACTACATTTCGAATTTAAATCTTAAATATTGTGGTTTTAAATCATGAAAAATACATACTTCAGTTTGAGGTGTCCCGATCGGTTGTGTAGTGGAGGAACAAAAATGTCTATCTGGACTCGCTGGTGAAATCGGATATTTGATATCTTCAGGACTCTGACTGAATTCCGTCTGAAAGCAGAATCAACGATTTTAATTAGTAAATGAATTTCAAATAGTACTTGAAAATAATAGTGATATTAAAATTAAATATTAGATGAGCACCTCTTGATTCAACACCGTAGCACCGGGTGAGTACATATTTGTGGATGGCGAACAAGCTTCAGCCTCCTGCTTCACTCTTTGCAGAACTCCATCAGAGCCTGGAGCATCAGCCCCTGCGGCTCCCGACATCATGGAAACCTATAAATAGATAATTAAAGTTTCTTTCATACCAAAGTACACATCACATAATTCGATACGCATAAAAATAACTGATATAAGCAACAGAGTTTATCGCTCTCACTTTGACCTTAATGTTGCATCAGGCGTTATCTACAGATGTATATTTGAATTTATTTCATTAGAAGTGACGAACGCACTAAATCTAACGTATTACAAAAGAGTAAATCAATTCCAAGTTCGGTGATTGCTTCAGGCCTGCCATCATTATGTGCACCTGCCCTTAAATGCAACATCCATACATACATATGTATTTACATCTGAAGAAATGCTTCAGGCATTCGAATCACCATCTACATAAAGTGGCCAAGGACAAGAGACGGCCAGGATCCAATTCAGATTCGAGTGATGTAATGCCGACATCATGACACATTTATTTATTTAATTTTGCATGTAAGCATGTACATATTGTGAATTAACTTGAAATACTAACCTACGCCAATACGATAAGCTGCATTTCCAAAAAAAAGATAAGGTCAACGCCGATAAGCGTGAATAAATATGCCTAAACTAACCTAACCTAAACTAAACTAATATAACCTGCAACAACACGATAAGCTTCATTTAAAAAATAAGATAAAACAAACAAGAATGAAAATACATATGAATTGTACATTCGTTTCATTTTCGACATTGGAATATATTGTATTATTTTTTATCTAACTAGAAGATAGATTAATTTTAAATAATTCACATATGATAATATTCAAGATTATGTTGTAGCAAAAAGAAAAGACGAATAATGCCTGATGAGTCCAACATTTAGTCAGATAAGTCCACTTAACGGTCAAAATATAGTTTTTATTACAAATGCCAATAAAGCAGTAATATGCTTGCAGTTAGCAAACATGACATTAATTTTCCGTAAAAAAACGTGAAGAAGAATGGTCGAGATATTAAATGAAATCAAGGGAAATCTTGAACTAGATGACACTATACATTAGGTTCAATAAACGTAAATTGCGGAAAATGTTCGAGTTAAAAAACAATAACTCAATTTATTGATTTAGTTATTGTTTTAATGATTTTCCGTCAACCGGAAATGGTAGTTTACTCTTGTTCAATTTTTCTTCCACTATTTTTTTCGAACATGTGTGCTCTTCACGAAAAAATTCAAGTATAATTATTTTATTAATGTGATGAAAACAAAAAAAAAATCACTAAATTTAATAAACAGGAAGTGGGATTTTTTCGTCTTAGAAAAGTCAAAAATGCTGTGACCACGATTCTTTCCACACCCCTGAACGTATTAATTTATGTCTTAACTTAAAGTTGATAAGGTTTTGGTCAGAATTCGTAAACCGGAAGTAGTAATTTTTCTTAAAACAATATTTCATTATTTACTTCTTAATATTAATTGTGTATATTTAGTAATTTTAAGTAATAAAAAAAAGTGAACAAAATCCGACAACTGGAAATAGAACTTTTGTCTTGTATAAATTTCCCTATATTTGCGCTCAATTTGTATCGAAAATGCTCTCATAGCCGGTAGGGGTAAACGTGTATGTGTGTTTGATTATCGGATTTTGTTTTTTATCCTTATATTCCTCAAATATGTACATAGATAAAGTCGTGGGTTGATCACATACGATTTTTTTTTAGTTTGTCGTAAGGCCCGAAATTATTATTTCCCAAGATCCGCATGACACTTCCAACGTTTTGTTTTTATTTATTTTTTCTAATATCTAAGATTCATCGGTTGCTCGTTGAGTGATTATAATACCGCACATAAGAATTAAAGTTCATTAAAAAAATTTGCAAGAATGAATTTATACATTATTTATTTAAATAGTTTTAAGTCTCTCCTGAAAACTTAATTTTCTGGCACTTGGAACGTTATGGTTTGGTACCTGTCAAATATACACATGTACAAAGAACTTTTATTAAACATTTAAATAAACAGGAAAAAAATTACGATCCATTTCGAAATTAAAGATCACGCCACGATAGACTGGTTTGGCAGCATAGAGTGTAACGTAGATAAATAATTCATCAATTATAAATAAACAATTATATTTCCTTTATTATCTTGCTTGTTTATGTAAGACTTGCATAATCTGATAAACTCAAGGATTTGAATAATCATTGAGTTAATTCAATGAAAAGTCCAATCTCATTTGAAAAACGATTAATAATTAAAATAAAAATAACAAATTAAATGAGCCGTTACAATTGAAAGTGGCATAAGTTAAATTTTCTACATTCCGAGAAATATCTGGCAAAACATTAAATATAATGTTTTTGCCCAATAAAATATCATCGCACAGGTTATTGCATATTAAACTATTAATAAAAAAAAAAGAAATGTGTCGGTCATGTGTTCAATCCGCACGCGGTCGTATTTTTTTCAAATACCTTTTAAATATATTTAATTTAATATTTATATTTAATTGTTAAATATGAAAAAAATGGTAAAAACTACCTACCTACCTATGTATACATACACATATATAAACAATAGAAAAATTAATTAATTAAATAAATTTTCAATAGATGGCGCTAAGTGCTCAGACTTATTAGACTTACTAGAGGAAACATTGGTAGCAAACAGTATACATATATAGAAGTTTTTTGTTGATCTGTTATTATATTCGGACGTTTTGTAGACAGTGTTATAACTGAGACGTACATATGTAGAATCGAAACCACTATGTAGTACGGTGAGTGTTATCGCACACAGATACACAAACACACATAATAGCGCTATTATATATTTGATATTAGTGGCCTATAATACGTTTATTCTGCTTTTCCAAGATTCTGGACGCGTCGAATTAAAATAAGTGATAATAATTTGTGAATTAAATCAAACAGAAATAGTGTTTTTGGATCAGAAAATTGGACTGCCGCAACTTTTAAATATAACGGCATATTGTATGTGAAATAATGAAACTCATTTTTCCATACATTGATTTTTATTTAAATAACCAGCTGAACGCGGCGGCATGCGTTGCAATGCCACAATAACGCATGCAATTCCCGTTCCCGTTTCCGTTCCGGTTGCCGTTCTCGTTTCCGTTCCGGTTCCTGTTCCCGTTCCCATTCGACGGAAAAACGCAGGCGGCGAACAACACATTTCAAATTATTTAATTGTTTGTTTATTTTACCCTTACAACGCAGGTGGCGACGCGAAAACATTTGAAATTATTGCGTTCCAATGCCACTCAATCCCGTTTTTGGGCGTTTTTTTTTACAGAAACCATCGCGGACATGCACACGATAACTCTTATAAGTTTCATCGCAATCGGATGGATGGTATAGGAACGCAAACAGACAAACATTGTTTTTTTTATTTTTTACTAATTACTAATTATTATTATTACTAACCTCTTCTTACTTTCACTTAAGATCAATATTAAGGAAAAATTTTGGCTCTTATCCGATCGTTTTCATACTTTGCCATTTTGCTCATTTTGGTCATCAATGTAATTGGAAGTGTCATCCGCCATTACGATGGTGAAAAAATATCGTATCAGACACATTTGAAAATAATTCCTCGTATTTCTCCCTGACGTTTATCGAGCGCTTTTTTATCCTCTTATTACTTTTCGCCGTCATCTAGCCATGCCAGATTTTAATAGTTTAAACGCCTATAACTTTTTCTTTTTTCACTCTATGTTGTATAAAATTTGCTTTATTTATACATATAGATAAGAAATTACACTAAAATATATTCTCATTAAACGAAATGATAATAGTGTCATGTCGAATTGTGCTTTAACAAATGGTCGGTTAAAAAAATAGCAAAAAAGTTTAGAATTTTTGAAGACGAAGCATAACAGCGTCGAGTTTTACCGTAGCAAAATTGGCGTGCCATTCATTACCTGCACATTCCTCTCCCTCAAGAGAGAAGAGAGGAATTGAAGACGACATTTGGCCGAAAGAGCAGTAAACCCGTCCCTCTCGCGTCGAGACTGCTCCCCTCCCCCTCCATATGCGGTTCTCCGTCGGGGGGCCCCCTCCTCTCTCCCCCGACTTCCCCTTCCCGTCTGGCAGTGGTAATTTATGATAAAAAATTCCAGCAGACAAGCGAGTGGCCCTGAACTTGAACACAAATAACATTGCTCAAAATTGCACACACACACACAAGCACACTGCCATACATACACATATCCGACGCAAACACAAGCGAAAGTGACTAGCGCTGGCTAGCTCGACACCCAGACGTTAATAGCACCTGAAAATCGAAACTGTGTAAACACGCAAAAAATCTAACTGCACAAACTAAAAAACTAAAAATCAACCAACGAAGGATCGCCAGCAGACAAGAAAACATGTGGAACGATAAAAGCGTCGCGCCTAGAAAATAAGTAGCATCACTAACCTACCCCACTAAACAGTTCATAGAGATAGTGCGCTACTAGCGACAGTCAAATTGTTACCAGAATACATAGATATACATACGTAGTGAATACCCATTTTATCTCACAAAGGCGAATTTTGTATAACAATTTTTACTAGTAAAGGGGGTGTATTTATTTGCCTCAAAAATAAAAACTCCATAAATGTAATCATCTGCATATATGTACATACATATATTCGAACTACTTCGATTATTCTGGAGTATCCTATAAGCAGGGCCGACGAGAGGGGGGAGGGGAGGGAAACCGGGGTAAAATTCCAGGGCCCCGATTCGGGACATCCGACTGACGAATATTGATATTTAAAATTACTCTACATAAAAATATATATATTTATTTAATGCTCAATGTGTATTATTTTTCGATCCGCGCATTCTTTGTGTCTACGTGAAATCGTGCCTGTTATATAATACTTTCTTATTCAATTATTTTAAAAAAATAACAACCAACATATGAACCGGTTATTTGAAAGTGGCGGAAGTCCAATTTTCGGTTCCAAAAACAGTATTTCTGTTCGACTTATTAATTCACAAATTGCTATCAGTTATTTTAATTCGATTTGTCCCGAATTTCGGGAAAGCAGAATAAACGTATTACAGGCCACCAGTAATATTTAAATATAATGAAACGCAAAGCATTATATTTAATGTTTTGCGAGATATTTCTTGAAATGAAGAAAAGTGGACTTATGCCACTTTCAATTATAATGGCTCATATACATATGCATTTTTCTAATAGTTCTGATATATATAAAATATATTTATAAGATCCTTTTTTTTTAGTTTGTCATAGGACCTGGAATTATTTTTTTCCATTGCCCAGGATTTCTTTCGGGCAATGGAATTTTTACATAGTAATCTAAAATGCCAAGGTGTCTGAAGAAAAAGATCGATCAATATGTCTTTCCAGTGAACGCCAGAATGCTGCATAAGGTCCAATACACTCAAAGAAGCATGGAAAGAAGTATGCTTGGCATCACGAGGAGAGATAGAAAATGGAATACGTGGATCAGAAATATGATAAGAGTGTTTGATGTAATGTTAATGTAATTTTATGTAAATAGGACGATAGATGGACGAAATAAGTGCTCAAATGGTACCCGAGAGAATGTAAAAGGGTGCAAAGAAGACTACAGGGGAAATGGAAGGCGGATGAAATCAAAAAAATGTGTGGGATGCATCCGGCGGTGGATGGCGAATGGCTGTAAATTATGATGATAATGATAGTAATAAAATAACTAAATATTTTTCTCAAAAATTCAATATGTTCAAGTTTTAAATAGAATTTATTAAGTTTAGTTTTGTACTATAACTTTTGACTCACTTTCCGTCTTATAATCCTACAAAAATAAATTTTATTAATAATATTAATCGAAGAAATGATAATCCAAAATTGTTATTATACATTGTATGTAAATATCAATTGAGATTCTCCAATAAAAAAATATAACACAATTATGTTATTATATTAATTGCTTTGAATGAATAACGCGGGCATTTAAAAGTAATCAACAATAATTTAATGAAGGCAAAACGAATTATTTAATTACATATTTATTTACCATTAGACGTGTATGAATCCGATTTTTTTTTTAATTTAATTATAAAATTAAATTAACAACCACATTTTATTGTGATGCCGCAAATGACCCAACTTGATAATAAATGAAAATAAAATATTTTAAGGACTTGATAATATTCAACATTTAAAATAATTCTATAACTGAAGTTCGAATTCAATGTGAACACATTGAAGACAAAAAATGGAATTGATATATAGTACTTTGTACTTAACATTACTAAATAATAAAGGATCATTTTATAAATTCAAATCAATATTTAGTTGTAACTATCTTCTTCATAAATATTCGGTTATTGTTCTTTTTCAGTAAAAGAAATTGAAAAATGAAATATAAGATTCATTTCCGGATTGAAATCGGAAAATGAACACAACCCAGACGAAACGTGGTTGTGTGGGGATGACGCAAGACCCCGACCTACCTTGAACGCACCATCACTGGTTACCCCCAGACCCGGAGACACCGCCCCAGTCTGCCTCTCGAAATAGGGGAGACACAAAGCCGCCTCCATTCCATTTTAGGCGGGGGATGAGTCCTGGCAACCATGGCCGCCCACGCACTGTCTACTCCCAGGCTATAATTTCCCACAGATGTGGGTAACCCACAATATCATCGCCTACGTTTATATAACGACGATCCAGACACTCTCCACTCGGATATATATGTAGTACATATTATGCGTGGCACGAGGGTTGAGGGACCGAGGGCGAGTTCACTATGCTATATAACATTGCTCTACAAAGGCCGACTCTAATTTAATTTTGGAAAGTTTCTCAGATTCTCGGATTTTACGCTTTGAAAAGAAACATGTTTGAAGATAAATAGCATGAATTCGGTACGAACAATATCAGGATAAGTAATAATTTTAATTTCTATTAAAATGTATGGATTATCAATGACAAGGGAAGATTAAATAAACAAATCATTGATTTTAAACAATGTCCTGTGGCTCCAATCAATCGATTTATCTCGATAAAAATCTCTAAAAAGTAGATTTTTTAATATACATATCTCTTTTTCGAGAATTGTTTCGATTTTTTACAAGACTCCTCTATATTTCACTTTTTTACTATTTACTATTGAAGTTAAATTGGGTCGATGACGCTTTTTAGAAATTTTTGTCGAGATAAATCGATTTGTTTGATGATTCATTGTTTAAAATCAATGAAATTTTTTATTCAACGTTCCCTTGATTCGAACAAAGTTTTACACTAGATCCATCTATCCATCGATCCATCTAGAATTTAGAGGCTTCAGGAACTGACTAAAAATATTTTTTATATTTAAAAATGTAACTGTAATACGAAGAAGCAAAACATAATTCAATTAAAGTACCCTATTGAATTTCTTTTTCGAAAAAGACACGAAAAAAATTTAAATTTGGCAACATTTTCCGACCTTGTATAGAATGACAAATATAAACGAAACAAAATCTGACAACGGTCATAAGTCAACCAAAAAAAAGTTATTACGACGAAATCGAATTGCTCCCCCAATTTGATTGCGTTACCTCCGCAAAGGTCGTAAAAATGAATTAAAATCATTTTTTTCACTGCAAAACCTCCATTTCCTTTCATTACATTCAACGACTGAGGGGATATGACCAAAACGGGGGAACTCTGCAAATGGAAACAGGAAAAAATTCGTCGGGAACAAATACGGGGTGAAAATTTTCATGTAATCAAACAGTGCTACGATTCACAATATCGACAACGTTTTATGTTTGAACAACGTCGAAATAAAATAGCACACACACACACACACTCATCACACGCGTCAGCTAAAAAGGACGGGTCGTTTTTGGCGCAGAGCAGACCCAGACGAAATCGAATGGGTCGTTGACTCGCACGTCATAAACAACAAAGGCCGGCCGTGTATTCATCATCGGCCAGAGTAGAGGTCTGAGTGTGCAAAATAGTCGAAATATACATATATGTACAACAACAAAAAAAACAGACTCCGATTGGGATCGATAAATAATATACTAATAAGACGAAGGTGCCGAATGGAGACGGAGTATCAAATGAGAGACATTCTTGACACGTATCAAACTTTTGAAAGACGTAAGCAAGGGGTGAGCGTGGGTTGCTTAATATGTATAGTAACCGACGGAGACAAGACCCTTATCTTACTAATGAATCGCTATATTTAGTAAACGAGGGAAATATCCGTAGATTATTAGGACCAGGGTAGATTTTGAACGTGATAGAGCTTATGAATACTAGGCATCTGATTTAAGTTATAAAATATACAGTTTTTTTTAAATGAAATTATGTTTAGAATTGTATAGATAAACTTTATAGCCTAGTGAATTATTAAAATGGACGTAAATAACTTCAAATGAGATATGCGAGTGAATGACTGATCTCGAGACGAAGCCGCATTCACCACAGATAATTCACCGAAAGTTAAATCAAACAAATAAAAAAAAAACTTATAACATCCTGAGTTATAACAGTCAAACGGAACGGATCCTCAGCCTTCATACGATGAGATCCAATGAAAAAATATCGTAATGGCAGCGATTAAAATGTATAAACGTTTCGGCGAACCAAACCGCGACCGACGAAAAATAAAATAAAATAAATTCGAAGACGAGAGTACACTGCCTGTTGTACGCTGCAGTCAACGGATTGAAAAAAATTGCAAGAAAAAAAACCGCTAAAATGCAGCCCAGACATAATTCAAAGTCAAGGCCGACGAGTCGTGCAAACTGCATTTCTGGCAATGATCTCATTTGAAGTTGTTCGCTAATGCAGAATAAATGGCAAGGCGCGGACAAAAAACCGAGACGAAACAACAAAGCCTCGTTGGTTGTTGATACCTACGATAATAATGATGATCATCAATTGCGAGGCGATTTTTTTTCCAACTGCATATGAAATCCGTAAAATAAAAACTTTGGCCTTCAAGGCATCGTCTATCATCTTATTTTTTTTTAAATATTTTTGTTATTAAAAATATATATCTGATATACACTTGAAATACATTAAAAATATATGTCAAAATTGTGCACGAGAATTCCGATTTACTGTAAAAAACAATCTGGCAAAAAAGTGAATATCAAATTCAAGCAACACGTGATAATTTTCACTGTTTGTGCCCGACAATTAGGAGGGCTGGATACCCGAAACTTTAATTTTGTTGCCGTTCCTTTCTTCGATATATATATTGAGTGAATGAATGTACATATATATTGAATGAATGCGACAATATATATCAATATATATATATTGAGTGAATGCGACAATATATATCAATATATATATATTGAGTGAATGCGACAGTTGCGCCTCGACCAGATAATACCTATTTTAAATCGACAAAATCGAGGTTTCATATTCTCCAGTTTTCTCCTTTGAAACTGGACCAATTTTAAAAAAAATTTCATCATCAGTATGAAAAGATATTTTCTATGATTGTGTCTTCGTATTTTTTTTAAAAATCAACCGTTAAATTAGCACGCTGGACTATTTTCGTGGATGTAAAAACGAGGCGATTTTATAGATGTTTGGTGGCTCCTAGGTCCTATAAAAAATAACTAATCAAAAAAATAAAAAGGTAGAAACATGCCTATGTTGGATATCCATAGCATATTAAAAAATAATTTCTCTAGTGCCATAATTGAGGAAGGGAGAAGTGTAATACGTTTGTATGGACAAGGCGCTAGTGTCCAGCCCTCTCAATAGGCATCAGAAGCGGCTTAATTTTTATATGAGACGCGATATCGACCCGTGTAGAGGCTACGAAATACAATTTGAGAAGCGCTGGTTTGCTAAGATCGATCCAAATAAAAAGTAACCGAGCCGGAAAATTATTGAGGAGACGGAAAATTTAGAAAACGGCGCAAGAGCGAGATGATACAATCGGTGAAATGTTACTCAATTTGGGAAAATGCGTGCGAGCGGGATGAGGGGCGTCGTTCCCGACCTGAGCGACGGATTTCCCCTTTCCCATGGCGTCCCAGACGGAAATGGGATGAGATAGGAGAGGGACCCCGACTGTATTTCACGGCCAAGGCAAACGTTTCTATCTCGTTCGCACTCAAGATATAAAACGAGACAAAACTAATAAATATTATACGTTTACTATATGTACACACTGTATATGCATGTATAAAATAAAAAGAACGGCGCACAGCTTGTTTTGACGATCTCAACTTTATCCAAATCTAATTGAACAACTTTCAATTCATCTTCACAAAAAATAAAAAAAAGTTATATAATAATAATAATAATTACAATGATTTTTCATGAAAATTGGAAAAGATAAGCAATCAACCGTATATTTACATATGTATAGGTACAGATACGGTTAAGACATTGCTTTTGATCTATATTTACTTGGCTCGGTGGTTTATGTTTAGCACCGAGAGATTACCGGGTTCGATCCCGTGCTAATATTTAGTACTGCTGGTCAGACTTGGATATTTGTGACAAACACCTATCAGAGTTTGGCAATTTATCTGATTTCATTGTTGAAACAGTTCCTCCATCGAATTGGCAAAAATCATTCTACCCGATATGGCACAAAAATCTGAAATTGATTTATGTACAATATGTAAAAATGTATGTACAAGTCTAAATCCATAGATGTATCTATGGAATAATTAATTAATTGTTAATTTCGTGTTCTTCAGCCTCTCAAAATACAGCGATTTATGTAATAAAAAAATGCTCCAATGTTTGTAATTAATTGTCTAGGAAGGCGCATTGGGGTCCACCTGTTAGGCCTTCCTGGTATATATCTATGCAAAATAATAATATTTCCGAAGTACCAAAAATAATGAAAAACTCCAGAGCAATCAATAATCAAATGGTGCAATCTACATAATATCAAGTAATACGTCACGCACATGAGTTGGCTCTTGGACATACAATTCCAGATCTATTTTTTTTTTAATCACTTGTTTACTTGACTCGCCAGTATAATTAGGTCAGTTAGTCTGTACATACCTACACTTCGTGTCCTTTGACAGTGAACAAGACGATTAGATAAAGGAAAGTGAAATGAAGGATTAATGTTGTTTCACAGTCCAATTATTTATTTGATTGATGAATCTTCTGAATAAAATCAGAAATTGTGATAAAATAATGAAATTGAGGAAAAGATACAAGTTTAAGTAGATGTAAAAAAGGTTTATACATACATATGTAGGTATTTTCCATTATTTTATATATTTCACATTGCGCACTCTCGACATTATGCTTGCGATTTAAACTTACGCAATAAATTGCCAAATACATTCTACGGTAATACATTTAGTTTTACACTTCTAGTACCTAGTACAGATTTATGTATTGGAAAAATAACTACTTACATATATTGTGTAAGTAACTACATTGTAACACAACTTCAAAGAAAGGAAAATGCTATCGAAGTTCGTACATATTTTTATACTAGAAATAAAATGAAAAGTGAATTTATGGGAAATTAAATTTATGGGTTTCAATTATCAATTATAAAAGTCCAATTATTATATGTGCATACAAACATATTTTAATATATGTATATCCTGCATACATACATATTTTAATATATGTATGTATGTATGTATATAGCTACCTGGTCGAAGGAAATGTCAGTCAAGCCAGAAATATGCTTACATATTCTAATATATGTATTTATATCTAGAATTAGCTACCTGGTCGAAGGAAATGTCAGTCCAACCATAAGTATGCGTAGACTGTTTTAAACCAATAAAATACATAATGCAAATAAAATCACTTCCCGTCATATGTAAGTCCATTTTCCGATAAAATGTTACTTACAGTCATCTCATCTAATCTATTGACGCATTAACTTCTCTTTAGCGTTTTCAAATTCAACTCCCAAAGTTACCATACGGGCAATATAATTTTGTTTCAAATTGTGCATTTATATAGCATAACAATACCATAAAAATGAAAAATGATCAATGCTACCAGCAAGGACAATGTGATTTCTTCTTATATTCTATCTTATAACCTTTTCCAAATATTTTAATACTATAGTTTAATTATGCAATATACTACATATTTTGTCATGCCTTTATTCTTTACTTTTTAATTTGTTTTCCTTATATTTATCTTTTTCATTTTTGTAAAAATCTATTATTGGACTCGGATGTTACATATATTATTTATTTACTTTTTGTTTTTTTTATACCTATCTCTGTACATCCTGTCTGTTGATTTTTCAATTAATAAAATAAATAAATATCAAACTTTCTATCACACTTTTATAGAAACCCAAACTGCAAAATTTGAATTGTTTCAAAATAAGTTTAAAAAAAATCGTTATCATACAACTAATTCATTAGCTTCCCTTATCGTATCATGAACTGCAGATAAAAATCATTCACACACATTTTGAAGCAATCAATACACTATAAAAACGAGACCTTTTTTCAAACCAAACGAACACCCCCCCCCATGTTTATAGAATACTAGTGCTTACTCGGCTTCGCTCGGTATTTGTAATATAAACAACCGCTTAAACCTGACTAATCTAATAGTAAACATTTTATTAAATTTATTTGAATAGTTTTATTTTATATAAATTTATTAGAATACTCATTTGTTTTTTTTATTAAATTGACTGTCACGAACAAACAAACATATATACTGTCCAGGCTTTCCGAGCCAACACCGGACTTTATGCAGGGTAAAATGCATGCTATTTTTGTCGTCCACATGGGTTGCGGGGCTGCAGACCTCCCAGTATAGTACATATGCATGATATTTTTGTTTTCTTTTGATCACCGGTATGGTCAACGAGCTACTACAGCCCGATTAATCTCTGTAGCCCCCCCACTATGAATTATCACGAGCCGCTACTGGTGGCCACACTGGAACTCAGCTGATCTGACAGAAGCGACCCCGCTCGGTGTCTTCGCTTTCGCCCCCGGCGGTGCCTGCATCCCCAGAGGCTTCGCCCCCAGCAGTGCCTGCGCCCCCTAGGGCTTCGCACCCGGTGGTGCAACCGACCCCAGAGGCTTCGCCCTCGGCGGCGCCTGAGCCCTCTAGGGCTTCGCCCCCAGCGGTGCCTGCACCCTCTAGAGCTTCGCCCCCGGGGACTTCGAATCCTTTGAATCGAAAAAAATCGAATCGGCGCCTATGAATAACGAACGAAGGTTACATACATACAAAGTCTCTTTCCAAATTATATATTAGATAGTTGATAGAAGTCCGTAATTTTTAGCACTTTACGATAGATGCAAAAAAATCCCATTCGTACAATTTTTCGCATTAGATTTAACAATTTGTTCGTAATATTAGATTTAAATTGTATATACATACATACCAATTTCATAGGTATGTATATACATAGGGAAAGAGATGCTAAGGTTAACGCGATATGTTGCTATGCTAAGTTTTATGTGTATGTAATATGTAATAATACGCGATATGCTAAGTTTTATGTGTATGTAATATGTAATATGTTTTATGTGCTAAGCAGCTAAGGTGTATAACGCGATATGTTTTACCTAAAATATTTTTTTACAAAAATCATTCGGAACTCGGTGTACAATAATACTAAATACTGTGTTTAGTATTACACATAATATATATGTATATAAAAAGAGACGTGACCGATGTGGATATGTGATTATGTATGTGGCAGACGCGTGGGCAAACACCCAATCAGAGCAAACCCACAAAGAACACAATTCGAGACGCGAGGTAGCGTGGTAGCGGGGGAGGGGGGGGGGTGGAGCGTCATTTGACGAAAGGCATGTGCGACGTTGGCCCGAGTCACGGGTGACACATGCACACACACACTTTTTATTACGATTAATATTACGTGCGCCCGCGTGCCTATAAATTACCTTACTAAATTATATTATAACTTTATTTTAATTCGTATATCAATTCCTTTGCGAAAACAATCGTTGATATTAACGGGCAGAACACTAGTGTCAAATAAAAGCCGTTCAGAGACCCACAGACACCTACAGGAAAAATAAATAAAATACAAATACTATATATAAAAACGGACTGTCGCTAAATATATTTGTATATTTGTATGTGACGGACGATCAACCATCAACCAGTATGGGGAACAAATTTTTTTTTTTTTTCATATTTTTCAGTTTTTTAATTTTTTTCATTTTTTCAGTTTTTTCATTTTTTTCATTTTTTCAGTTTTTTCATTTTTTTCATTTTTTCAGTTTTTTCATTTTTTTCATTTTTTTCATTTTTTCAGTTTTTTCATTTTTTTCATTTTTTCAGTTTTTTCATTTTTTTCATTTTTTTCATTTTTTCAGTTTTTTCATTTTTTTCATTTTTTCAGTTTTTTCATTTTTTTCATTTTTTCAGTTTTTTCATTTTTTTCATTTTTTCAGTTTTTTCATTTTTTTCATTTTTTCAGTTTTTTCATTTTTTTCATTTTTTTCATTTTTTCAGTTTTTTCATTTTTTTCATTTTTTCAGTTTTTCATTTTTTTCATTTTTTTCATTTTTTCAGTTTTTTCATTGCCGGGGGCGCTGGCGGCGCTGGGGGCGAAGCCCCCAGGGTGCCGAAGGCATCCGGGGGTGCTGGGGGCGCCGGAGGCGTCGGCGGCGCTGGGGGCGAAGCCCCCGGGGTGCCGAAGGCATCGGGGGCGCTGGGGGCGCCGGAGGCGTCGGCGGCGCTGGGGGCAAAGCCCCCGGGGTGCCGAAGGCATCGGGGCGCTGGGGGCGAAGCCCCCGGGGTGCCGAAGGCATCGGGGACGCTGGGGGCGAAGCCCCCGGGGTGCCGAAGGCATCGGGGGGGCTGGGGGCGCCGGAGGCGTCGGCGGCGCTGGGGGCGAAGCCCCCGGGGTGCCGAAGGCATCGGGGGTGCTGGGGGCGCCGGAGGCGTCGGCGGCGCTGGGGGCGAAGCCCCCGGGGTGCCGAAGGCGTCGGGGGCGCCGGAGGCGCCGGCGGCGCTGGGGCCGAAGGCCCCGGAGCGACGGAGGCATCGGGGGCAAAGGCGTCAGGAGGTCGGCGATGCACAAAACGTAGTTCGTAATTCGTAATCACTTCGTAATTCGTGCATCAATTTCTTTCCGAAACCAGTCGATTCAATATCTTTAACTTTATTTTTATTCGAGTTTCAATTCCTTTTCGAAACCACCCGTTGAAATCAACGGGTCCAACACTAGTCCAGTATATTATGCTGCGTACGCATCTAACCAACGAACAGTCCACAGGCCAACTTTTTAAACCAGTAGGATACAAAATATTGAAATTAAAATTAAATTAAAATATCAAAATTAAGCTAAAGAACGAGATTGAGCTAAAATTAGATCATCGTTGATGTTTTGAATTACGACGATACGCATTTACAACCAGAGAAATATTATAATTTCTCTGCTTACGAGCGAAAAATAATCTTGTTATTATTTCTTAAAAGTCGTGCTATGTATTCTGCCGTCGATGATTGGTAAAACACATTTGACAAAAAACCGACGTCGGTGTTTCGTCAAAAGGTTTTTTTTTCTTTCGTCGAAATAAAATTAATAATCACACATTATCCGATAAATTTTACCTCTGAGCTGATTTATTTATTAATATTATTTAACGTTGTGATGACTAGAGGTAGGATAGTCACAATGCTATCCATTGTTCGGTAAACCTTTAACAATGCATTTACAACCTTTGAACAATACACGGCCCCCTCAGACTCCGGTGACTAGTGATGACCGACAAGAGGATGAATTTTGATCGAATGGGAGCGAATTCATGAATATACAAATACAATCTCAAATCAACTCATACAACCGTACATAGGCTAATGTGTGATGCCGTATAATTGTTTTCTCAGAGGACAGTGGATATCGAGTGATATGGAGTGGATAACCAAATAAAAGGCTTATTGCATCACATTGCTCGGTTGTCACGCAAGCCGTCAACCAATGCGCATGCGCTGACGTATATTATTATATTTATTCTTCTGTTTTTGTAATTTTCTTCACGGCCGCCGAATTGGGCAACGCGTTGTTCGAGCTCGCGTTCGCGTTTAAGTCTCTTCAGAGATGAAATAAAAAAAAGCACATTAGCCCGAGGTGAGTGATTTTTTCATATCATAAATTTTAAGAAATCAACTTTAGCCAAATGCACAAAAGCATGTACCAAGCCTCTAGTCACTAGTGTATGTGATATGTAGCACACGGTTTTGTTTATTATGAGCAGTGTAGAAATATGCGCGCGAGCGCAGAAGAAAACAGTATTCGTGGGCCATGCCAAAGGGTAAGTGAGCACTAAGCAGAGTTCTCAATGTCAAGGCGACTCGAGTATACCTGTCTCGTTCTGCGCGTGGACAAGTATCGGTGTGCGAGCGAGACAATGAAATTTGTTCGTCGACCGGCACTGACCTGGCCCAAGCGAGATTGCAGCGGTAGGCCGCTGCCGAAAAACTTGCGGCGCTCAACATTGGGGGCGCGCACCACGACAATTTTCCGCTATTCGTTTAGTACGTGACATATATGTATTGTTACGTAGTTTGATATTCAAGAATGGTCGCTCTCAATATGTGACTCGAGTAAGACCATCTACAATGTACAAATGTACATATTATGGAACTTCCGTTTGATTTTCTACTTGTTCGACACAGTTTATTTATTTATTTAGTGAAAAAATCAACAGACAACAGATGTAGGAATGCATAAAAATAAAGAATAAATGTAACAAAATAACATCCGAGCCCAATTATAGATTTACAAACTACATAAAAAACGTACATAGACAAACAAATGAAAAAGAAAAGAATAAAAACTAAAATATAATTAAATAGGACAGTGCTTAAAAAGATATATGTAATATTGGATAAAGACTATATAATAATATAAATAGAATGGATCAATCAATCAAGACTCTCCTGATGGCAGTCCTGAATGTATGTAAGGAAATACCGAATAGATCAACGTCATTCAACTCCCTGTTAAACATACGATAAACACGCTGTAGATATTTATATTTTAGGGAATTAATAGGTTTTGTAAGGATTAAGTGAAAATAATGCAACGTGTCTAGAATACCTAACTGGGATCCTGAAACCAACCTTACTCAGTAAATCGGGACAATCAAGGAAATCATTTAAGAGCTTAAAAAAAAATGTAGCATCAGTGAGACGTCGCCAGACAGAAAGATTGTTAAAGGATAGGTTAGCTATGGTGTCGATTTAGAATGACCTGCCATAGGACTGTGGCATAGTAAAATACATTATGGCGTGATTGAGTTTCGAGAGTAAATTAATTAATCATCACGGTTTATTTATCACATGTTAAAGAGTTAGGATTCTGTGCCATTTCCGCTATCATTTGTTACGGTAAAAAAAATATACCGTTTCATTCAATTTCGTTTGCAGTATATTTTCACAAAATTAAATGGAACTGAAAATTCAACGTTCAACGATTCGACGATTGATAAAAAATTTTGAAAGTTTATATCATTTGCAAACACAAAAACACATGTATTTTTTCAAACATGTATATGCATATTTTCGTTGTAGAATACGACTGTATTGTGTATATTTGCTCATCGATAAATATTTACAGTCTGGCATTTTTTCATACAGCATAATAATAGATAGCAGAATTTTTAGCCATCAGGTCATTAATCCCTTTTTGGAGGACAAATTTCGTATCATTCTATTACGTGAAAAACATATGTATGTATGTATGTAGTTATCCGGTCTCCCTCACGGGACCGAAAGTGAAACGTCCGAAAACGCAAATATCGGAAGGCAAAGATCGAAAATCAAAAGATCTTAAGTCGAAAGATCAAAAAAAAAGGGTGCATGGTAAACGGTAATATGAAATTATAGAAATTATCTCTCCTTTTGTCATACAGCCTTGTTTAATGTGCGCGCGCAGAATACGGGAGGAAAAGCCGGTTCCTCTTGTTCCTGCTGTATCCTGCTCGCGCAAATTAAGTGAGTATGTACGACGGGGGGGGAGAGACACCCTTTTTTATCTTTCGACTTAAGATCTTTCGATTTTCGATCTTTGCCTTCCGATATTTGCGTTTTCGGGCGTTTCACTTTCGGTCCCGTGAGGTAGACCCGTAGTTATCGCACAATACATTAATTTGCTTTTCGTGAGTTTATATAAATAAAATATGTATTTTGAACGTAATCAAGATATATATGATGAAAGTTACATTGTTGCAAAATCTGAACATATTCTAATATATAATTTCGAAAGAGACTTTGCATATACAGTATACTCTCGATTATCCGGGTTAATGCTGGGGAAAGGCACGGATAATTGAAAAACACGGATAATCCGAATCATCAAATTTTGACTTGGTTTCGAAGAAACGATATCTGCATCATCCATGCGTTTAAAATTTGGATCACTTAAATCATGATTGAGTCACTCCTCGATGTTTTCCTTATCCACGTTTTCAAAATATTTTGAATTTTCCAATAATACACATATTTCAGATATATCATTTGCTTCATTCTCTTCAGAATCCAATAAATCTGTTTCCATGGCAGGAAGAATCTTTCTCCATGATCGTCGAGTGTTACTGGCTTTACTTTTGACCAAGATTGTGTTATTCCGTGTATAACATCCAATATCGTCATTTTTTTCCAGAAATTGATCAGGTTGTCATATTACTCAACAAGAGTTTTCAGAAGACTTTGACGATAAAGACGTTTCATTGATGATATAACACCTTGGGTCACATTAGGGGGCAAATTTTTTTTAACCATTAGTCCATCGTTTGTTTCAAATATGCTTTCGTTCGGATGAGAAGGGGCATTATCTAATAACAATACTGCTTTGTGTGGCAATCACTTATTTTTTTTAAATCTTGCACCTATGTAACCCTTCTTTTTGAACCAATCTTCAAAAATTTTCCTGTCCATTTATTTCGCTTTATGACTATATTAATTGACGGGAAGATTTTTCATTTCAGCTCCCTTAAAAGATCGCGGTTTCTTTGCGTTCCCAATTATCAAAAGTTTAATTTCACGAGTTCCTGATGCGTTTCCGCAAATACCTGACAGTTATCCTTTCTTTGGACGATTTATGTCCAGGAGCGGACTTTTCTCTCATTGAAGCCAGCGTTTTTGTATTCTGCATTATAGATTTGATCGGGTTGCAAATTTTCTCTTTGCAAATATTCTCGAAATTCGATGCAGAATTCTGCTGAACAATTATACGAAAATCTGCTCTGATTTACATGCACGCACTTGTTACTTTTTCGCTGATCAAAAGCGACTGAAAGAATAAACGCAATAATAAAAGACATTTAAAAAGGGAACGAAAAACATTTCTGTGTGACATCATTTGTTTCAAATAACACGCGTGTTTACGGTCGTAATCAATCTGTGCGTCTCATAATCATATAAGAAAAAAATTAAATTAATTAAAAATAAATAATTATTATTTTTGGAAGTCCCCGGGGGCGCAGGCGTCGGATTCTGGTATACATATAATTTTGAAAGAGACTTAGGATATATGTTTGTATGTTCGTGACAGTCAATTTAATAAAAAAACAAATGAGTATTCAAATAAATTTATATAAAATAAAACTATTATAATAAGTTTAATAAAATGTATACTATTAGATAAGTCATGTTTAAGCGGTTTATATTACAAATACCGAGCGAAGCCGGGTAAAATCACTAGTTATAATATAATATTAAGTGCATCGGAGACAATTTAATCACGTATACGTGTAACTTTACATAAGAAAATTTTCCATTGCGCAAACGAAACCATGCAAAAAAGAAGTATCTACATAAAAAATGAAAATAAAAAAGTATGTCTAAGATTTCGTACGCGACAATAATAATGAAATGCAATTGTGTATGTCGAAACGAACATTAAGACGAAATCAATTTAATACTATTCACTTAACATTGACAAAAATTCAAAAAAACTCTACATTTTAAATCCATAACAAAATCAATTACATATTATAACATAAAAAATGTCCGTAAAGAAGTTTTACTTCAAAACTATATAATTCTTCATTTTCAAATTTAGTTTATTTTATTTTTACTGTGACAAACATACATACATATACCATTAGTGTCTTCACAGATTACACGATATGACACTGTCCAAACAATAATATGAACCGTTATATTTGAATGTGACAAAAGTCCACTTTTCTTCATTTCACGAAATATATCGCAAAACATTAAATATAATGTTTTACGTTTAACAATATTTAAAAATACTGGTAGCCTGTAATACGTTTATTCTGCTTTTCCGAGATTTTGAAAATATCGAATAAAATAAGTGATAACAATTTTTGAGTTAAGTCAAACACAAATGGTGTTTTTGGAACTGAAAATTGGACTTCCGCCACTTTCAAATATAACGGCTCATACATATATCAAAGAAATAATATAAAAAACAGAAAAAATGAAATAAAATACATAGTTCATGATAATCAATATTGTGCTGAAATGAAAATTTTAGCTATATGGTATTTCATTTATGTGAGATAAAAATTATCGCCAACAATCACTGTTCACGATTGCCTTTTGAATCGCACTGTTTTTTACACGAACGACAAAGACTTATGTACATACAATATATTACGTATAAAATAAAATTAAACGAACAATAGTTTCAACTATAATAAAAATTAAAGACAAGAAACCCGGGACAAAATAAATAAAACCCAGTCATAGACGGAATCTAATATATAATTTCGAAACAGACTTTTTATGTTTGTTTGGTTCGTAGAAAAAAAATGAATATTCAAATAAATTTAAATAAAATAAAACTATTCAAATAAATTTAAATAAAAAAAACTTATAAAATATTTACTATTAGATTGGCCATGTTTAAGCGGTTTATATTACGTATACCGAACGAAGCCGGGTAAAAACACTGGTATAAAGAAATGCTACAGTGCCTAGTTAAGGTGGGCAAAATTATAATTTTACTTTATATGGTTCAATAAAATTAAAGATTATATTATTTTGACTTGTGCAAAAGAAATACGTAGAAAATTTCATTTAACTTAAAATATACAAACACACAAGGAAACAGCAATGCAAAAAATAATATCGTTATGTAATAATTGTGCAAAAATAAAAAATAAACCTAATAAAAAGCATTCAACAATCGCATGGAATTAAGTGGGTACATTAATATCGATGACACTAGTAAGTGTTGCAATATGAGAAATATTCAAAGATTAAAGACATTGAAATTAAATTATTAATTTACATATGTATTCCTTGTACCATGTATTATATTTATATGTATATGTACATAAATATTTACTCTCGTGACGTATATGATCAATGGGGGACGCTTAATCGTATTATTTTAACCCTAGTTGGTCAAACGCATTAAATTGTCGTACTCAATTACGAGTGACTAATAGTTTTAATGGTGAAATGATCGTCTCGTTACAAACAATTTCATGGACGAATTTCGGCACAACCAATTGACAATTGTGCCGGAGTATCATTTTTAAGACTATTGACACCCGTGTGAAGGAACTCGCGTTATAAGTAAATAAATATCTGCATTTATATCGTGTACATACATACATACATAGGTATAGATGCAGATAGACACTTATAATAAATGAAAATTATCAACTATGTATGTCAAAACAAGAATATCGTGAACAATATCTGAATAAAATAAAATATATAAGCAATCTATGTATATCACTCAATATAGAGCAATGATTCATCACTAGTGACGTGTTTGAGCTAGAGAATATTTAGCATAAGCGTTTTTCTAGATATAATGGTGGACTTATATCTACATACATAGATATGCACATACTTAAATTCGAAACAAGAAAAAGTTCTATCGTCGAGACATCTAGAAATATCTTTAGCTATAAAACATTGTCCATCCGTCTACAAATATGTTTACCATCTGCTATACCGTATAATGATCACCTTCTAGGATAAACAGAGAATAATGAATAAATTGGGAATAAAGTAACAATTATTATAGTAACATTAATCTTAAGATCTGACTTTAAATAAAATAAAATCTTATTCAAAGGATGAAATCGAACGAGAAACTATTAAAGGAGAAACATAAAAATTTACTAACTACACATATTGACAATAATTAAAAAGGAGCCTGAACAAATCTTTCAGGTTTTGAACTTCTTTAACTTTAATATTTTCTGAGTCTACAACTAAGTAGCTAAAAATAAAGACGATTTAGAGGATCAAATTTGAACAGCTCGTAGACTAAATCTCAATCAAGGTCCAGATTATATTAGAATAATCTTGAACCAGTAACGAAATTCGGTATAATCTTTTGATTAAATAAAAACGAGGCTATATGTCGACATAATGATTAATATGCATGTACGATGCACATTGGTTCGGTCGAACAAAGGACTATGTATGTTAATTGTATGTTAAAAAAAAAGGTCGCAGACGAAATTAATTAGAAATTAAGCCAATTTTTTCGCATATGAATAAATAAAAATCAACTGCATTAAAATTTGTAATTTTAAAAAGGTCACAAAACGACGTACAAATAACGAAGTGCATAATCGAAGAATCACAAATATGCACAAAAAATGCACATATGTATGTACATAACAGGAAAGCACACTATCAAGATTGCATAAAAGGGTAAATTTCCACCAGGCGAACTTTACACCCACATTTTTTTGGCTTGGATATAAAAGTAAAAAAACAGGCAGCCTAATTAAAGTAAAACTAAAGAGTCGAAAATTCGCGATTTATGTACACTCGTTGTTTGATTGCTTTTTAATTACTGAGACGAAAACCATTAAATACAAATATTCTTTACAGGATATCAATCTATTTTACTATCTATGAACTTGGTGAAGTGATTTTCTTTTGATCACTTGTATTTTGTAGAAAATAGTAGACAATAGAAGTGGGTTGTGGCAGACTTGATGAACAATAAGATGTACATTTGTTTATATAATATAAATATTTTAATAATTTAACACATTACGGTTCATACAGATTTATTTAAAAAACATATGCAAATAAACCGTGTATGTATATTATACCATTGCGCTACGTTCTACCGATTTGAAAATTTTCGACATTTGTTTTCCCAACTTTTCGTCTGCTTGATCAGAAGTTTGTATATTGTACCTGTATATACAAAATGTATGTATACAAAAGGGATTTATTGTATAAGTACATGTATGTAATATCTTAAATATACGATACATATTGTGATTATTCATAGATTTTTAAGCTGTTATCATACCTGAAAAATATACAAAAAAAACTTTTAAAAAACAATTCTATACTTTTTTAATAGTTAATGTTTATCTCGTAAAATAAGTATTTCACTATGTAATACACTTTCGTATGTGTTTTTTTATACATATGTACATACATGCAAACTCGACGATGCATGCAGATACATCAAAATGTCGAAAAAACGAGTCCCGAGATTTTTCGACTTTATTTCAAGTCGTATACCCATTTCAAGCCGTATACCCATTTCAAGTCGTATACCCATATTATACAACTGGTGGACGACATAAACAATTTTAAATTTCCAATTACCTCAATTTCGCTACACTTTTGTTATAAAAATAATAAATATTGCAATTATGTTCACTTCAGAATCATGTATGTATATACATACCCACGTATTTGAAAGTGGCAGTGGTTTGTCCATTTTTCTTCATTTCGATAAATATCTCGTAAAATAATATAATGATTTGCGTTTAACAATATTTAAAAAATATTGGTTTATGTTTATGTTTTTACGTTTATTCTGATTTTCCGAGGTTCTGGACATATCGAATAAAATTTTTAAAAATTATTTTATTTAAAAAAAAAATTAAATAAAAGAAGTAATAACAACTTTGAACCGAAATATGTAGTGTTTTTGGAAATAAAAATTGAACTTCCGCCACTACCAAATATACTCATATACTCAAAATAAAAGCAATATTTGACTGATACAACTTTTTACCACTTTGAGGTATGCAAAGACACGAAGTCTGCAAAATTGTGTTACTATGTCAACTTTTGATAAAAATAGGTATTACACTGTTGGTACACGAAGGTAGCTTTCCAGGGGCTCTACGAACCTCTCCTGACCTACGAGACGCGGAAAATCGATGAAGCCGAACGAGGCTCTACGCATCCCAGAATACCGACAGCGATCCTCAATTTTTTTCCCCAATAAACATTATAAAAATATAAATTATTGCTTCCTATCGACAGTTTCATAACGGTGTAAAAAAATACGCATACAGTATGTCCGACTCGTCGTCGTGCAAAAAGCTAATCCCATAATTATAGGGCATAAATAATTCATTAGATGTCATTTGGAATTGACCGACACCGTCTGATGAATAACAATTAGATTGCACGTCTGACAGACGAGACGCGAAAAAAACCGCGATGTCTTATCGTCATACATAAACAGTGAAAATTATCAAGATTTTCAAGAACAACCCTGAACAGCTAGGTCAGAAATGATACGAGCGTGCGTTAACAGAAAAGCTGTCTTGTGTTCGCGTGTAATATGATACTGACACCTTTGTCAGTTTCTTTTGTATCAAATCGTGTTTATACAATGGAACTAGAGCGAGCAAAAAGAAAAAGACGAAAAATATACCAAAATATTCTACACTGGAATAATTCAAACGGAATATGTCCACAAAACAAGGCGAAATATTTCATGTGATAGTCGGAGCAATCTGTATAAATTAAATAACGTAATATAATCGACTTTAGGATAAATTCAAAACATATATTTTGATTTAAACAAAAATATACAGGATAACATAATATAAGCAAATTTAAACGAACAGTGACGTAGATGGTATGACCTATGACCAGACACAATAAGAATAATAAATAACGTACGAGTGAAGTAAAAAAATATACATGAGATAGATAATGAGAGCCTATAATGCATATTTTATAAGACATAGTGTGAAAATGAAAAAGTTATAGGCGTTTAAACAATTAAAATCTGACGAAGCGCGAGGATGGCAGAGAGGCAGATAAATATGGCAACTTACCATTAGACGTCAAGAAGATCGAAATCGTAGCATTTTTTAAACGTGTCTATTACGATTATGTTTCACCATCGTACTGGCGGATTTGATTTACACATACATATATTGATGACCAAACCGAGCAAAATGGCAGTTTGAAAACGATCGGAAGAGTGTGGATATCAAACCAAAATTTTGTCAGACGAAAAAGCGAAATCAAGCTGATATGAGGCTTGCAATAAAAAAGAGACTATAATTCTACAGAGTGTAATCATTATAAAACTAAAATGAGTAATTAAATTAAGCAACGAAAATCTGTTTAATTTAACAATATTACAAAAATTTCTAGTATTGCATAACTCCAAGGATTGATTCAATCGGTCCATTAACGATGCCAAGCGCGTCGACAGACAAGCGTGGGAATATTTCTCCAAAAAGTACCATAGTCCAGACTCCATAACCAAAGGTCAAGGTTGCTCGATCGAAACGAGCCATTTGAGAAAAATAACAGTTACGTACATACATATAATTATACGTATAACACACCAACTGAAAAAGCCTTTGTGCTAATATTACGCGACCCATTCCGTGTTGGGATAGGTCGCGTTCGGTTGAGATAGGTCGCGCACGACCAGACGGTTTCCGCGGGTCAAAACTGTATCAATTTGAATCCAATCCATTCCATATTCGGACACTGAGCGATGGCACCGATGATCTGATCGAAATACAACAGATCGACTGCATTACGGTATTTAAATCTTCGGGGGAAAAACAACCAAGTTCCCAGACAATGCGATTCGAACAATAGTAGTAATGAATGCGTGTTTTGGTCAGATGGAAGGTTAATGTAATCAAAAATAAAACAGATCGTATGGAAATCGAAAAAAATATTTATCATATTCAGTTCGACTCTAAATACGTGGATGAGTCATTTCAAGTAACTGCATTATACATTATGTATGTAGTATGTCCCCCATTTTGATATATTGAATGCTTGATATGTTTCCATATTGTTACGTCTCATGTCTATATGCCTATAAGCGTAACATAACATGCCACTTTATATGTTCAATTTTCCGATCAGAATATTACGATAAAAAGAATTACAAGAAAAAAAAGTTGCACATAGTGCAAACACTGTCCAAAGCGCCTGAAATGCATTGATAATGTCACGTGGAGGACACCAGTACTACTGGCGTCTTTATTTAATACAAATATCCCGCACTTCTTTTTATCAAAGTACAAAGTGCAATGGCCTCAACTGACACTGAAGATAAAAAAATAAAAAAGGTGATGATTTATTTCGGTTGACCGATAAATGGCAATGTCATACTTGGAGCATAGTTGATTTGCGCGATTAAATTCTCGAAAGTATTTGTATTTATTCAACAACAAAAAAAAAATGCAAGACCACGCCTGAAAATCAATCGATTCAAGGCGACAAAGTGTTTAAGGATTTATTTCCGTGCTATGTTTAGATATGTACGTATGTATGTACATATATACGGGTGTGAAGAATTTTCAGGGCGAAGCAAGGACAACATTTCCAGGAAGACATTTCACCCACCCACCCACTCAGCCGAGAGGGATGGGATATTGGGTGGTACAATGAAACGGAGACTGGCGTCGTAGCCTAGACGAGACTATCCCAACGAATATTGGATGAAGCCTGCCCGACAACAGCCACCCACGCCCTGAAAACATCTACTATCAAACATATTATATAGCTATCTATAGGTACCGTGAAAAATGGGTGTTAAATTTATTTTATTTATTTTATTTTTATTTTTTATTTTTTCATTTAATTTACACCAAGAAGGCCTAACAGGTAAACCCAATGCACCTTCCTGGCCAAAGACAATTATATAAACATATATGTATACCATCCATATATACACAAATTCTTACACGTATACACAAATACAGATACATACATTCATAAATATAAAAATACACATATATACATATACATACATACACACCTACATATATATATATACATACACACATACATATACATATATACATATACATACACACATACATATACATATATACATATACATACATATATACATATACATATACACATATATATATATATATATATATATATATATATATATACATATATATATACATATACATATATATATATATATATATATATACCCACACATATATACATACATATACATACATACACATATACATATACATATACACATACATTACATACATCCATAAACATACAAACATTATACATGCATATACACATAAACACATCAATACACATAAATAAAGATAAATTACTCATATATATATATATACATATATATATATATATAAATAAAAAATAGCATACATATATAAATATAGATAAAACCAACATACATACACATTATGCTAAATAATAACATTACAAAATGAAAACAACATGTGTAAATATGTATGTAGCTAGAAGTCATTTAAAATATGCTGCCTGACAGAACTGTATGATGAAGTAAAAACATCAAGGCTCCCAGAAAGCAGGTTAAATAGTCGAATGGCTCTTGAAAGGGGTGAGTCATCAAGCACATTAGTCCTGGCCCGAATAGGTAGGAATAGAGTTCTGGAGCGAGATTCTCTCAGTTTCTCAGGTACTCTAAGTTTAAGATTACACAGAACTTCAGGAAGATGATATTCACCCCTTAGAATTTTTAGAAAAAGCTTACCAAGATGATTGTTTCTACGTGAAGCTAAGGAGTCAAAGCCCAAGGAGCCCATGACAAACTTACTAGGAAATAAGTAGGGATAGCGCCCAAACTCTCTCATGTAGAGATAGCGAAGAAATTTTCTTTGCACCCTCTCTAACATTAGCGTGTACCTTAAATGATTAGGACTCCATATGGCCGAACCAGATTCAAGCAAACTGCGCACCAATGTAGTATACAGTAAACGCGTCACTCTGGTGCTATTAAAGGCGCGTGAGTTTCTGATGACGAAGCCTAAAGTTTTTGTAGCCCTATTGCACACATCTTGGATATGAGAATTAAAATTCCAGATATTTGAAAAAGTAATTCCCAAATCCTTGATATGTGTGAATGAGTCAAGGGCGTGGAAAACCTGGAATATATACATAGCTCAAAAACAAATAAGGTATCCTTAAATTAAATTTTAAGCGAAGTGTGAGAGTATGTAAGTGCTTTCATTATTACGACAAATTTCATAATTTCCAATAAAATTTTTATATATAGTATGTACAATGAACATATACAAAATATACTTCACACTACCTACTTGCATTTTTGAGATGACCTCGAACATCGCATTGCAAAGTTTTGGCATACATCAATTATAGAATTGTTGCACCTACACAAGTGCATGGCTACGTGTGTTTTATATGTAGATATGATCAACGTTGTTGAAACGAAGCGTCTTACATTTTTTGAGATCGAAAACAGCCCAAAAGAATAAATTAAAAATATATTTAAATTGTCAGTTGAATCAATCAATATACAATTCATATAATGAAATTTTAGATCAGACCATGCAATGAATAGTCTAAAATAAGTTTATCCACTAATTGATACCTTCCTGCATTCAATATTTAAGCCTACACATTTATTATTACGAACACTTCGTGCTTCTGTTTTGATATTTATGCAGAATAGATAATGGTTGTAGGATTACTTGAAAATCAAAAATATTGCATATTTTTTCATTTTTTAATTCGAATTATTAAATTTCTTTGTTATACATTTCTGATCGAAATGATGTTTTCGTTTTCGGGTATCAATTGCATTTATTTATTTTTTTATTAATTTGTTTATAATTATTTTTACTGGGTGAATATTGAATTAAAAGAAATGTTAGGAGTCCAAGTTATGTTTGTTTTAAGACTACAGACCAAATAAAACACCAGTGGAAATCTCCATGTTTTTGCGACAAAGCCTTATTTGCGTGAATAACTTCAATTAAATTGTAGTAAATCCACACAAGCCAGTATTTTACTTTTGAATAAATTTGAATATCTATTATTTATCAATTTCATTATTTATTGATGATCGTCTTAGTCGAAATCACGTCACCAAAAGACGAGATATGACTTTTCTTATAGACCTATGCCCAGTAAACACGAATCTGGTAATAAAAAATGTTTATTGGCTCGAGATTCTTATTATGTGTTTTTTAAATCGCGCGATTTTTCTATATCTTGGTGTTGTTCGGTCGATGTCTCAAAATCTGCCAATTTCCTGTTCAAAATGAATATTTGTAGTACTTTTCAGCTTTCAAATCTCTTTAAGTAGTCGTCCAGTTCAAATCAAAAGTACGTATTTTCACGTGTGATTTTTTCCCACTGTTAATACTACATATTTTATATTGAGTATTTTCTATTGAAACATGTTTATTGGGATAGTGTTCTAGCCACACTATTTTTTATTTTCGTTTAAAGGGAAGTGTGCTGAATTTTAAATCGGTAAAATTGCGAGCTAAAAACTCGTACTAGTGGAGCACGGTTTTGTGTTGTACAATCCATTGAAAAAAAAAATTTGAATGATGCCGAAATCGAATCATTTAACAAAATTTTCAGAACTGCATATTATATTGCAAAAAATAATAAGCCTTATTCAGACCACTTTTCAAGTTAATTAGCATTTGATTTTTTATAAATATTTGTACTACCAATATTAGGATACATATTTTTTAAGTAACGAAAAAAGCGTGGGAAAAGTGGGGTCGTAAAAATTAAACACCGACCTGGTACTTTTTTATTTAGCACTACACCACTGCTTAAATCTAAAACATTAAAATAAGATAATATTGTAAATATATACATACAATAGTAATCCTACAAATGGAACGAATCCACAAGAGAACAATCATTTGTGAAAACAAACAAACAGAAAATTTGACAACAGCACTACTTTTGCCAAAGTTACGACCGTCAAAACATTACCCAAATGGATTAGTTCCATTACCGATGTAATCGTGCAGAACCCCAACGACCCTCGTCACGAACGAGTCCCAAAGCTGGGCGAAAATTAATTACGCAATTTTAATCCGAAGGAAATGAACGTGAGAAAAAGATTGAGCGTCGGCGGAGGCGAGCGACGCGATTAGTCTACGTGCGAGCGTGTGTGTGTGTGTGTGTGTGTGTGTGTGTATGTGGAGGCGAGCGATACGTCAGAGTGTGCGTTTATTGTATGGCGTGTGTGTGCGCCGCGCCGCGCCGCCACTAGTTCACTGTCAAGGCCACGGCGGGTGGGGCGCGGGGCGGAGGGCGAGCGGAAGCGGGCGGGGGGGGCGGAGGGGTAGGGGCCGTCGGCTATCGAGCGCCGCGCCGCGCCGCCACTCTCGGTTTCTATGGGCGATCGCCTCACCTCCCCTCCCCTCCCCTCCTCTCGGAGCCCCCCCCCGGCCGCGAGCGAGCTATTCACGGCCGCGAGCGTCCGCATGCGAATCGCGTTGGTATAGGTTATGGCCACCGCTCCGCGAAAACAAACACATGCACCAAATAAAAACAAAAGCATACGAATACAAGATTTGGCCATCGCGCGTCTTTATCCGACCCGTGGTCGATGCGGTGCGCTTTTGCAATTTCGCTTTCCGATCATTGGGGCCGTCCACACCAACGATATTACTTAAAATATTTTCCATTTCCAGTTCCCATATTGCAACCTGTGGTTGCTATTTAGGAACTGGTTATGGAAAATATCGTAAGTAATATCGTCGGTGTCAACGCAGCCATTCAATTGACATTTTTGGAAAATCGTCTGTTGTGGGCACGTTGAGGGTGATCCAGGAAGGGTGCGCGGCTGAGTGCCGCCAGGACCTCCGGGAGGAATCTCGAGCCCTATTGCAAACTAAAAAAATATCTCATTGATATATTTTTAATATGCGAAAAATCTATTAGAACTATTAGAAACACACCTATTTATAGGTTGGTTGTTATTTTTTTTAAATAATTAAATAAGAAATGATATAACAGGTACGTTGAGGGTGGTCCAGGAAGGGTGCGCGGCCGAGTGCCGCCAGGACCTCCGGGAGGAATCTCGAGCCCTATTGCAAACTAAAAAAATATCTCATTGATATATTTTTAATATGCGAAAAATCTATTAGAACTATTAGAAACACACGTATGTATAGGTTGGTTGTTATTATTTTTAAATAATTAAATAAGAAATGATATAACAGGTACGTTGTGGGTGGTCCAGGAAGGGTGAGCGGCCGAGTGCCGCCAGGACCTCCGGGAGGAATCTCGAGCCCTATTGCAAACTAAAAAAATATCTCATTGATATATTTATAATATGCGAAAAATCTATTAGAACTATTAGAAACACACGTATGTATAGGTTGGTTGTTATTTTTTTTAAATAATTAAATAAGAAATTATATAACAGGTACGTTGAGGGTGGTCCAGGAAGGGTGCGCGGCCGAGTGCCGCCAGGATCTCCGGGAGGAATCTCGAGCCCTATTGCAAACTAAAAAAATATCTCATTGATATATTTTTAATATGCGAAAAATCTATTAGAACCTATGTACATATATGTATGTAGGGTGGTTGTTATTTTTTAAAATAATTAAATAAGAAATAATATAACAAGTACGTTGGGGGTGATCCAGGAAGGGGGCGCGGCCGAGTGACACGAGGACCTCCGGGAGGAATCTCGAGCGCTATGGCAAACTAAAATGAAGGAGGTTTGTAAAAATATCTCATTGGCTACGTCCACGCTATCGATATCTACATCCGATATTTACGCATTTTTCCATAACCAGTTCCTAAATAGCAACCACAGGTTGCAATATGGGAACTGGATATGGAAAATTCGAAAATATCGGGTGTAGATATCGGTAGTGTGGACGTAGCCATTGATATGTATATTTTTAATATGCGAAAAATCTATCAGAAATATTAGAAAAACGCCTATGTATAGGTTGGTTGCTATTTTTTGAAATAATTAAATAAGAAAAGTAATAAATATTTAGCATTAATTAAATACATGTATTTTATGTAGAATAATATAAAATATCAATATCGGTCAGTTGGATGTCCCAGCTTCCCCCCCCCCCCTTTCGTCGGCCCTGCTTATAGGATACTCCAAAATAGTCGAAGTAGTTATGGCGCCCTCGGACATTTTTTTTTCTGAGCGCCCCTAGAAATAAAAATATTGAGAAATGGGCTACCATCCTCCTTTTTCCGGGCTTGGGACCGGCAGAAAAGTGGTTAACAAGGTTTCCCAACCCCACTGGTGGAGTTAAAAATAAATAAAACTATATTTCAAAATTGAACTTTCCTAGCCTTTTTTTCTGAAAAAATCAAGATTTTTAGCGATATAATTTTCAATAGATAGTGTTCCCAAACTGGAAATTCTATTTTGTAACATTGTAGATCGGGGATGAGTTTTAATTAACTTAAGTTTCGAAAATCTACTTTCACCACTTGCTACAGTTACAGGCAGTATCAGGAAAATTTACATAGCAACCCAAATGTTCGGATATAATTCTTGTAAATTATATTGTTTTATGAAATTTAATACAATGAATGGATTTATTTTATTTAAAAGATAGGCTTTTAAACTCATAAGTTCATTACTAATGATACAGATTTTGCGATGCGCTAAATAATTCGCGGTGAGCTTAATTTTATATTTGCGAAGTTCGTCTCTTTCCGGTAGATTGTTTAAAAAAAAACAATAAGGCCCACATCTCTGAATATTTGTTCAACTGCCCGAATCTATCTTTCATTGACACTAATGTTGTATTTAAGAGGGGATTTATGTAAAAACTACCTCTTAACTATTTCTCGGGACAAAAGATGAACTCGTATTGTGTATTTTCGTCACATTGCCGTTTTAAAATAAGCTTCCGATGTTACAGAATATTTTTTAGCATCATATAGCACAAGATTTAAATTGTGGATGCCACAGGGAAATGTGAAACTATTTTATTTTGAGAAGCATAATAGAATATAAAAGGGAATGCGCCTTCGCCCAATGAATAGAATTTGCTGAGTCCAATTTTTTGAGCTTAGAAAGAAGAGGCGCCTTTGGCGCTCTGATCTAAAATTTTGTAGCACCCTCGGTGCTCTAATTTTAAATTTCAAAGCGCCTTCGGCGCATTGAGTAGCGCCCTAGGTCACTCAGCGCCCTCGGGGGCCGCCCGACCCAGCCCCCCCTAATACCGGCACTGGACGAGAGTTTACCAACATTTCCTCGTTGAAATACAACAATAAAAGAAAAATGAGAATAAAATTCAATTAAATCTAGCCATTCGACTTAAATTGTGAAAAAGCACTTAATGCTTACTAATTTAAAAACAATTTCAAACAATGTGCACAATATATATGGATAGATTTTATATACTTATCCATATTACATTAAAATCGTATTTACATATTTTCTAAACATATTCTGAAAAGTTTCAAATTCAGAAGAGCAAATATAGTCAATGCAGAGATTTTAGGTGTACAATATGTACAATATGTTGGAATAAAATAAACAAAACACACAAAAATAAAGAACTAATTACAATAACCGTATCAAATAACTGAAATTAATTGATGTTACATGCGTAATTTTAATACTATCAATAATAATAAGAAAAATAATAAGTATAATCGATTATGCAAAAAAGCATATATTTTCGAAAAAGGCGATTTCCCAACACGGATAGCATAATAATATTCTACGATCCGATGTGATAGCCCGAATATAAAAAGTTCTTCTGCAAGATTTTGTTCAGATTTTATGATACACATCATAAACATCTTAAAGATATATCAAAGTTGAATTCGACGAAAGATACATACACATTGTGCAAATGTATACTCATGTACATATATAAGCTTATTATATAAATATAAAGTCCAGCGAATTTATTTATTTTACCAAAGTCTGCACATGTACCTGCATACATATAAGTATTTTAAAGCAGAGATGTATCATGTATGTAAATACATACATACATACGAGTGTAATAGAAAAATTTGCGAATCTGTGTTTTATTTGTCCCGTTCGTTAGATCCACGCTAGTGTATGGACATCATTAGTAAAAATACGAAAGAAAGAAAATCCTGACTGGCCTAAACTTCTTTCCCTCGAGACAATTTAACGAAAGAGATTTTCTTACATTCCGATAATGTTATTATACACGTCAGCAAATGTAGTTGCTATGGCCAATTGCCGAATTAACATCTGCCTCCGGCTCTATATTGGGAACGATGCAATCTTTTAATAAAATTTAATTTTTTTCCACGGCGTTTCTTTATGCACACATAAAATAAATATAAACCCGAGAAATGCCCCATGATGACATATATACAATGTATGTACATACACATGAATGTATGACATATGTGTATTATAAAAATATGTATAAACTCAACTAATCCTTGAGAATATCAGATATCAACAGAGGTAGTTAACCATTAATGATTTTTTTTAAAACTTGAAAACTCCAAAAAACTAATATACATAAATTATGCATATTGAAACTATAAATATGACATTTAACCTTCCCCACTACGTTTATAATGACGCAGATGATAGACGACAATTTATGTAATTTAAACAAATCAAAACGTTTTTTTTTCATAATGCACAAGCGGCAAAATTAACACATTGCGCTAACAAAATTGTATACCCAACAAATCACACACAGACTAAACAAAAATAAAATTTATCTCTACGCAGAAAAAAGTCAACAATTAATCACTGAAAATCCCAGCTACGTGATGAAAATATACAAGGACACTAAATCTAAATCGAAAGAGGCTAGTAAAAAAGGTTAGCTTACACTTTAAAATAAGTAAGGATCATCGATTATGTACAAGCATTAGATCTTACATATGTATGTGTGTACATCAATTATGCACAACCGAGGAGAGAATTGCGCAACCGAACTAATTAAAATAGAAATCATGCAATCAAAACCGGCTATGATTCAACAAGTAAAATATGCATAATACACAGTTGGCACAACATGCATACAATAAAACGATCACATATTATTGACTCAAAATTATAACAGTAGTAGATAGATACGCAAACACTTTTGCATAGAGTGCGAGATAAACATTCCAAACGAATGAATAATCAAAAGTCGTTAGTACAGATTGAAGACAATCTCATGTCAATGCTTCCTCCAAATCAGTTGAAAAGTTAAAACTTTCCGATTTTATCGTAGATTTTCGTAAACATTTTTTTGGGCATTATAAAATAAAATAAAGAATAAAGGTATAATATATTCATAATGGCACAGTACAGACCCTCAAGACTTCCTGGTACTGGTACATATCTATGTATTTAAAAAAAACAATAATAAAGTATTCAAAGACTATCAAAAAATATTCAAATAAAAGTTTTTATGGCTTTTGCTGATTTTGAATCAATCAATATGGAAGAATTGATTACAATCTTTCAATATTCAATACATCCAATATTTCGTTTAACGTCACGTTTCAGCAGTATTTTATTAAAACATAATTCCGAGTAACTAATTGTACCGACGATAGTTTATTAGTTAAGAAGTTTTATTCGTGAGTAGTTGATATTTGACCTTCAACTTCCTGCGTTCCACGTAAATTATAATATTTTATAGTTAGTACTGTTACATAAAGTAGAACAATTAAGTTGAATATACATAAAATAGTTTGTTTTTTTTTTTCAATTTTATAATCAAAAACAATTGAGGGTACTCGCGTCACCCCTCGGCTATGGCTGCACCTACATATGAGCCGGCCCTGCGTGGGGTAGACAGTAGTACAGTACAGCAGTACTAGTCTAACAGTCGACAAAATCTATTCATATTATACAGCAGTACTAGTCACCGTAACGTATCAAATCAAGCAAACTCGTTTTTTTTGACCACTGGAAATATTCACGCACGATTTGACGTCATAGTAGCAAGTGCACGCGTACAAAGGAAAGAGATATTCGAAAACGTTATATTGTTACAATTTTGATTCGACAATATCGCCGCGCTCTGTAATGTATATGTAAGCCGATTTTGCCTTGCAATCGGCCAAAACAAGTCTCAATGTGCCGAAACGTGCGCCGCTGTATAGTATGAATAGAAGTAGTTTTTTCCGTGCACTGCTGTTGCCTTGCAGTGCTGGATGGTATGAATAGACCTTGACTTGAACATTACTAAAATATTTCAAGTCTTCTCATGAGTCATATCACATCAATACAGCGCTGGAAATCGATACGTTAAATATGTACATAGAAAACGTAAAATCGTTAGGATTCGAACAAGCGTGGTAATTGCAATAGTACTAGCAATCGGAATCGACAGCCGTGAACTTGGCATTCGAACAATCGTACGCGATTAGCATGTTCGCAGATGTAAGGATTCGCCGTGATGCTTTGAACAAATATGCACTGCATTGTGTGCGACAGCGGTGTTGCAATTGCACCGTTTATTTCCATCGCAAAACCTGCATTCGATGCATCGCAATCTGTCGCTTGCATCACGTGCAAGTCGAGTGGACAAGAGCGAGGGGGTGCAAATAGATGCGTCTTCGAGAAAATCGCAAACTGGGTGAGTGGGTCACGTCGAGGAGTGAAGATGAACGGGAGTGGCACACTCCTGCCATGGGCAATATGACATCATCGTTGTGACGCGACGAGGCTTGCTCAACGTATTATTTATATTCCATGGTCAGGGACGGAGCCGGCACCCACTTTAAAGCCGCTTTTGTGACTAATATATAAATAAATACCTGAAACGCTCTTTCAGTGTGGAAATCCGGTGTTCAAAGGGGGAAAACTCACCTGAAAACAAATTAAAAATCCAATTAATAAAATATTGACTGTTTGTGACGATTCCTTCGTTCAATTTAGCAAAATTGTGGCGACTTATTTAAGTTTATATTCCATTTAAGTTAATGCCCTGTAGCGTGATGAAAACAATTTGGCACACTTTCCAACTGCTGACGTACATGGATACATTCAGAGACCGTTTTGTATAAGAATTTGTAAAATTTGTAATTTTGCAAAAGATAAAAAAAATTAAAACTATTAATATATTTAAAGAAATACGTTTGCTTGTAAATATAAAAGAAAATTAAGATCAAAGGAACATTTTCTAATAGACAAGACTACATAAAATTTATTTGCAGAAATATGTACACTGACGACGAATTAATTATTTTGACAATTCTACTTTTTTTTAGCGTTTTCCCATTAAATTACCCGAAAATCAAAATAAATTTTTCTACCAGTAATTTTTTTTTTATCATTTAATTTATGCACATTTTATATATATTTTTTGTTTTTGCTCTATTAAAACTATACAATATTTTTCTAGGTTTCAAAATTGACGAAATTTGCAAATATGTAATTGATAAAAATATGATAAGATTTAAAAGGCCTTCTTCAATCATGATAGTAAAATATTATTCACTCATGTATGATTAAGCAACACATTAATAGCAAAAATGCTGCTAGGTATGCACATATGTTACATGACAATTTATTTTAGAATCAATTACCGCAAATATCACCATGATAGCAAATAAATATTTTTACACAACACTGAGGAGGCTATTAAAAGAAATAACCTAGAAATAAATGAAAATGCACGGTAAATTGCGAAGTGAATGCAACGAGAATAAATAAGACTAGTTATGAAAACAGTAAAATTGTCACAAAATAAGGTAAAATCTAAAACTGCATACGTTTCCTTATTATAAAAATTGGAATTATTTTATAAAGCGCTAGTTAATTTTAATTAATAATTTAGACAACAATGATGTCGTTGAAAATTATGAATTTTAGCATTTCATGCGAGGAAATCGCAGTACACGACCATTAAATTTGGCCTTGGGACAACATATGAGGAAATTTATGCCAGTTTATATTAGCACAATAAAAATGTAGACGAGCAATTTACTTACTATATGTATTGCATTATTCTCATAATCATAACGTGTACGATATATTATACTACATATATATCTAAATACACATGTGTAATATTATTGAAAGATTATCCAAACACAATTTTCATCTACTTTTTTAACAAAATTCACTTGTATACGTAGTCCATCTAGTCAAATAATAGTCCATCTAGAAATCCATCTAGTCAAATCTTCTCACGCGTTTTATTTCGATGTCTCCCCCCCCCCCCCCCCTAGACGGACATTAAATTCTACATAAATTTAATATTACAAGGTATTTATAAATCATGCCCTCAAGCATTTTCTTTTACAATACATCTATGTATATTTAATTAAATCATACTTACATATCTTTTTCATTACTTTATATCTCAAAGGACATGGCACGTTGGAATTAATGATTTCATATGACATAAGTGGTCCGCATATTGAATATGTAGTACAATTTCAAGACTATATTTAATGCATGAGTACATGTATACACATGTACATAGGTGCACAAGGACTGATCAATCAATCGAGTTAAAAATTAGACAAACGGATGTATTATATACTCACATAAGTATACATTGCACAACTTAACAATAAATTGTCTTAATTCGTTTGGAGATTTTTTTTAAAGAAAATGATGTCTAGGAAGACAATATACATATATTTTATAAAAAAAACCTATATGTAATTTAAAAAGCAAAAAATTATATATACAGAAAGACGAGCTCAAATTGCATACACGAATTGAAAAATTAATTGTCTTCAAAAAGATATGTATGTACATATGCTTAACAAGATTTCAAAGTACATGTATTATACATATTTGTATATTCAAATTTAAAAAATCAAGCTAGTGCATATCTGTATTACAAAATGAGCATGAAGCGATAAATTGAATTAATTCAGCATAATGACACAGCTGTCCATACAAGCAATGCACATTCGACGAGTGCATTTTTTTGCATTACTTATTAATGTTATGACTGGAGGAAAATCTTATACATGCTTGAATATTCTTTGAGAGGATCGATCAGATTTGCGGTTTCTGTTTAAGGCTTAATTATTTCAAGTCGGTTCTATTTATTTATTGTGAACGGTTCGGTACGAGATAGTATCACAAGACGATAACGACAGTCGGTAATAATTTACAAAATAATAGCAAAGACCGGTGATAAATAAGATAAGAAATGCATCGCCAATGACATTAGCATTAAAAAAATATACACAAAGTAAATTTATCACAAAATATAAGTATGTAGTTAACGTGAACTATTCATTCCTACGTGTTGATTACATATATGTATTTGTTCAAGTTTACGATTTTCGTAAAGTGCAAGTCAAAAATTAAACAAAGAAAAATCCACGTTTAAATAATTTTTAATTTCCAAATTAATCTCGGTCATTATATCAGAACACATTAAATTTGATCGTTTCAAACAAGTCTTTTTGAGTGGTGTTTTTTATGTTGCAACTGCCACATATTATTTCAACGAGTATAATTCGTATAATGTAATTTTAGATCAATATCAAATTTCAAATCAAAAGCTGAACAAGGTTTATGAAAGTATCACATCACAAATATGATTTTTATATTACATATTTCAAATTGAAAAGTACACAAAATCATATTATTTATAAAAAAAAGATAAAAATATGTGAAATTAAATTCGTTCCATACACTTCAAATATGTCTCAATCGAACTATTCAAATAGTACATATGTATGTATAACTACCCAGGACCGAGGAGAGGGCGGGGGAAAAGGTACAATTCCCGGGTGCCGTTACTTTTAAGGGCCTGGTCCGAAATGGTAAGCGATGTAAGTGAATCCCGCAAATTCCCGTCTGCCCAGCGGTGATGAATTCGTCAGCAAAATTCTCCATAAACAGTCATTTATTTACTCATTTACTTATCAAACGCACAAAAAATAAAAATTACTTTTGAATATTTTAAATCATTGCTCCAAAATTTAATACGACTATGTATCGGAATCCCTTTTTTATTTAAAAATCAAATCTACACAGTGCACTGGTCATTTTATAATAGATAGAAACATTGTCAAAGATATGAAATATTGTAAAACAATAAAAAAATTATGACATAAAATCAATAAAAATTAAATGCCATAACATTTATGAATCTTAAAACCGCATCGTTGAATGAAAGACAAACCGCATGCAATTAATTTGATGTTCTATAGAGATAATGCACATAATGTGTGCGTAAGTTACGTGCCAGACGGTACTGATAAGAGGCATGTTTTCACGGCCAAACGAGACGCTAACACCCGATAAGAATTATCAATTTGCACTCCATTCCTGTACTGGTGTGCCATTTTGGTATTTCGGCAAAACAAAGAAAACGCCAAATCGAACGTGACCGAACACAACTTGACCTACGGCAACGTATCGCCTAAAACACACAAACGGATAAAATAAACGTAATTTCAAGATCATTGAAACATTAAAAAAAAACATCTGTACATACATACATCAATACGACATTACATACATACATATATCCATATATACATAGGACTTTGGACAAATTAACGGTTTCATGATTCTGAAAAATAAATATGTATTTTGTACAAGCGATTAGTTTTCCATGCGATCGTGCTAGATACATACATACATCAAATTACACACAACATTTTAATGATATATAATTTTAGTAATTTCATAAGAACGATACAACGTTATCACGTATGAGTGGCGGCTGGGCTGTATATAATATTTGATACGAATAATATTATAATTTCAAATCATATTATACCCTGGAAAAATATATACATACATACATATTCATGTCAGTTAATTCCATTGGGTAAAACTACAATACTTTTAATCCAGAAGCTATCCGCATTTAAGGAGTGAATACATACATGCTCCAATTTTAACAATTCGTATGAAAGTTTAGCACAATACTTTACAACTCTACAAAGCACAAGTTAAGTGTGTTTTATTATTATCCAATAGATTTTGAAAAGCACTGCTCTGCGTATTTATGGGCCAATGTGTGTTTTATCTCACGTGAGATGATAAAACTGCCCGCAAGTTTTTCAAGCCTTGACCTGACGCAATAAAACAACATTCGATACTAAATTACCTAACGACGCAACTTCATCACGCACAAATATGTACATATAATAAAAATACGTGCACTTTATATATCACACAACGTACACGTTAAAATCTGTACCAATACAGGTATCAAATACAAATGGTGACACATGTATCGTGAGATTTTAAAGTAGAATACATACACAATTAAAATTTTATTTTTTAAATAGCACTTTTTTGGAAAATATATGTAAGTACCAATCACTTAATGTGATCGTATTATCTATGTATGAAGATATGAATTGAATTTTCTCAAGATTTTCCTATTGAAAATGCACTTACCTGTTATGAGATTAACTAAGGCGCGATTTCATAGTTTCAAAATTTGTAAGTATATACCTACGTACAAGTAATCTCCCTATTTTTACAAGCCTCTTCTTATTTATTGCACAGCCTTACTTATGTAGGTGTGTGTGCTAACAGGCTGAATACAAGGGGACTAAGTGACATCATACTGAGTTCCCATGTACATATACTGCTTGCGCACACGTACGTAAGATATACATTACGTAATATTCATATTTTATTTTATTTTTATATACACATATATACCAGGAAGGCCTAACAAGTAAACCCCGATGCGCCTTCCTGGCCAAATGAAAAACACCGAAATACAACTTATACATTAATTTTAACAGAGCAAAAAGATTAATTTTTAAGGATACATATAATATACAGGCTAGTATTTATTCAATCAGTAACTTAGTATGATTTTATCAATAAATAGATCATTAGTAAGTTATATTATCAGTCAATGACTGCTTGACTCTTAAAAAAAAACAGGAACTATTAATTTTAATCTATTATATATATGTAGTACACCATTATTACTAAATTTACTGACCATTTAATTCGATGCTATTTCCTAACCCTGCTTGTAAAGCACGTAAGCTCAAAATTATATATTTTCGGAAGAGAATGAAAACTGTTTCATCAACTATACATAATATTGTATTATTTTTATCGCATGTTTTGACCTTCTTTTAGTTAAGGTGTTAAAATATTACATAGAGATGGATTTGGAATAATTCTAAACATTGTTTTTGAACAAAAGTGGATTTACAAATTCGTGTTAGGAAATACTACACATACATACATATCTATGTATGTATGTACATATGCTATATACATACATACACGTACGTACGTATGTATGTGTGTATCACTTGGCATATGGTATAAAGCACTTTCGAAAGAAAAACAATATCGACTTGGCAACGAAGTTACGAAAGGATATACATACATATAAATAAGAGGTTAGTACAAAGAAGGCTTATTCGTTTCCATTCTATTCAGAACCGTATTCTCATGCCTAGGTCAAGGTTTTCAACCTATGTATTACAGACATTATCGAACCATTTTTCGTCTGCGTAAGCGATTTATAGGGACAAGAAAAAGTAAAAGCACCTATAAAATACAACAATCAAAAGTTCTAGCCAACCAATTCGATTGTGCAATAAGACCGACAATACGTATATCTGGGTCGCGAAATTTCCATGACGTGTATTTGACTTTTAGCAAGCAAGTGTACATTCAAGCATCACGTACAGGTAGTTCTAAATAACGACTGTAACGAAAGCAGACAATACTCAATTAGAAATACGGAAAGACGTTTGCAGCGACTTACAATGAAGATAAAATTTACTGTTCACCGAATAAATAAATTTTCGTATGTATGTATGTGTTAAAATTTTATCCGGTAACACCGAGTGTATGTAATCACGAGTTTAATTCCTGATAAGCTCAATTGTGGTATTTTGCCATAAATACGAGGCAAACATTCGATCGCAGACATTTCTGCAATCGAAAAAAATAGACAAATTTTTCGTAAATATGAGTAAGGTTCTGAAAAGGAATTGATCTGAACCATTATATAAAGTAAGAAGTCAAAATAATATTCGTAATACACAATAAAGTGAAACTGAATTCACTAATTGATGTGCATAATACAATATGTGCATTGAGGCGTAAAAGTTTATGTAAGTCAAATTCAACATATGAGCCATTGTATTTAAAAGTGGCGGAAGTCCAATTTTCAGTTCCAAAAACACTTTCTGGTTGAGTTAATTCACAAATTGTTATCACTTATTTTATTTAAATAAAATAACTTTTAAAAATTGAATTCAATATGTCCAGAATCTCGGAAAAGCAGAATAAACGCATTACAAGCCACCAGTATTTTTACTTTATCTATGTACATACGTAGTAACAATAGATGAAGTTTTTTTTTAAATGTTGTTAATCGCAAAAAAATATATTTAATGTTTTGCGAGATATTTCTCGAAATGAAGAAAAGTGGACTTGTGCCACTTTCAATTATAATGGCTCATATTAAAGATTCATGTAAAATAATGAGGTATACAAAAAAGCTACAACTGATGAGCCAAATTTTCATTTAGTTCCCATAGCAAAATATATACATACATACATACATAGGGTTTATGAGACACAATTTTCATTAAAAAAATTAATTATATTAGAAAAAAACCTTGTTTCCCTATTTATTTTTAATGTAAAAGAAAATTACTGTTCCGTTTTAAATTATGATTATATTCTATAAATTCACAAATTTGAAACCAAAGCTATTTTTTTTTTGTTGTACATATATTAAAAATATCAAACAATTTTTGTTACATATAAGAATTAGATATGTAACATTTAAAGATCGACACAATTCCAAAAAATAAAATGAATTGAAATCCCGAATATACGGAATCCCGAATACTACAAATCTAGAAAGCACGATATCGAGAACATGCTCGTAATTTCTAAGAAAACCTGTACGCCCTACACTGTCGGGTTCATATTGCTATTATAATCAGACGTGTAGTGCTAAATAAAAAAGTACCAGGGCGGTGTTTTTTACGACCCCCCCCCCCCCTCCCGCTATTTTCATTGCTAAAATATGTATCCTAATATTGGTAGTACAAATATTTATAAAAAAATCAAATACTAATTAACTAAGGCTTATTATTTTTTGCAATATAATATACAGTTCTGAAAATTTTGTTAGATGATTCGAATTCGGCATTATTCAAAGTGTCAATAATTTTTTCAATGGGTTGTTGTTAAGCTATTTTTAATTTTTTTTTCTGCACTCAAATGGACATTTGAGTGAGGATACGGTTGTTAGTCACCAAATATTAAGACGAGAGTTTGCTCACAATATTTGATATACAACATTTTATATGAAATATAAGCAAAAATAATTGTACTCGAAAAACAATTTCTATATCAAAGTACCAGGGCGGCGACCTGGCCCGACTACACCACTGATTATAATAATACTATCCTCCACATCAAAAAACAAAGACGAAACAATTCAAAGAATAAATAGCACCCATCAAACAGTGAATGAAATGTGTCTGAGCAAACTGCGATGATGAGCAATGCAGATCAAACAATCCAACGTTGGAAATCGAAGTTTTTCACACGCCTACTAACATGTACAATGAAGTTAGACATCGTAACTGGTAATTTACAATATAATCTACCATTACAATATAATCCATACACTGGTAATTTACAATATAATCTACCGATGTAACCTAATGAGAGAAAGCACAACGTGGACGCTCATTCTGGCTGTAGGGGAAGAAAAGAGGAGGGGTGACGTCACTGGAAGAAGAGGAGGCGGCAGACGTCTCGCCGGTCGCGAAAGTCTCGGATGGGCGGGTGGGTGGTTGGGAGGAAAGGGAGCTTTGGGGAGGTTGGCAAAACACGCAAGTCGCGAAATACCGTTACGTGGCGAGACGCGCACACTACCAAAACATGACCGACCTTCACCTGCGCACTGTAAAATCGTGTGACTTGCGCAACAAATCATTTCCAATTCAAAACCGGAGCAGGAACACCTTACGGTCAACCTGCTTACTAGGTAATTCCAATTCTAATCATTTTCAATGCTGACTTAATAAGCATGATTCGTATCATCATTCTTTCAAGCAAAAAACGTACCCACGTGGAAAATTTTTCGTTGGCATAATTTCACCACACGTACATACATATATTGGAAATAGCACTTGTAATACATACATGGTGAATGATAAAAATTTACCAACGTGAGTTGATTCCATTAATCATAAGTGTATAACTCGGTGGTAGCGTTAATGCTAACCACCAAGAGGTTCCCGGGTTCAAGCCCTGTGTTGCCCTCGATTGAAAAGGATTTATTCGGAAGTATTTCTGTAGTATTGCTGGTCATTTATATCATAAGAAAATATAAATTAAAAAAATCATAATAAAAATTACATGCAATATACATACATATGTACATATGTATTCTCTTGGTGTTATAAATAGAGGTAGGATCCTAGTCACAGTGCTATCCATTGTTCCATTGTTTTAAATCCTTTGTAAAAAAGGTTCGGCAAACCTTTAACAATGCATTTACAACCTTTGAACAATACGCGGCCCCTTCTGGGTCCGGTGACTAGTTATAAATCACCGACTGTTTGGTTTCATATTAATTTTTAAAAATTGCTTTTTTACTCTCTTTAGAGTTCTTTTTTAAGTAAATATTAATTTAAATTACCGTTCATTATCGAAAATTCCAATCATATATATACATGTGTGCTCCTGATATCGAGCGCCTGACCTGGAACGGGTGACGTCAGCGTCAGAAGCAACTAAGCATGCGCGGGAGCGTACACACATACATTTCGACGTGGGCACTCGACTTTTTACTATTAATACGCGCGCGGACCAATAAATTACCTTACATTATATGTATATGTTACAGAGAAAGCATATTTCAAGTGAAAATATATTTTCACCAATTCAAGCAGTGAAAATTTATCAAACAATGAATTTACAACGTTTAACTCTACAAATTTAACCCTAACAACCCAATCTTAAATGAATAGGGCCAAACCTTACTCAACTTAAGCTATCCTAACCCTTAAATAATACCAACCCTAACAATCTAATCTTAAATGAATAAAACCTACCCTGAAAATTTAGGTGGTTATGATTTCAATGAAACGTCAGTAAAAATATATTTTCACTTGAAATATAATTTCACTGTATACAATACAATACATATATATATATATATATATATATATATATATATATATATATATATATATATATATATATATATATATATATATATATATATATATATATATATATATATATATATATATATATGTAACATATAACTTTATTTTAATTCGTGTATCAATTTATATTCGAAGCCACCCGTAGAAATCAACGGGCACAATACTAGTATTTAAATAATGTCAGTCGAAATGCAGCCAAAATCGAAGGTGAAAACACCATTCCAGCTTTCTTTATTTTTTCAGGTAAATTGTAATAAGGATTCAAATACATAGGTAGCTTTGAGAATATTACATTTATATTTAAAAAATCGTAAATATCGTATAAAATACTGATTAATTGGTCAATAAAATGTGTAATTACATTATACTAAGAAATCGTTTTAAATGAAAATAAAACATGTATTATTTGTATCTTCAACATACCATCATATACAATTATAATACGTAATAAAAAACAATTATCGTATGTACTAGTAATATTAATGAGTTAATTAATCGTATTCAAAATGATGATTAAATTACGTTTCAATATACATGCATACTATTGTATGGAGCAGATAAAAGTGTGTCACTGTTAAACGTTCAAGGATAACGAACATGTTTAATTAATTAATCATTGAATTCAAGTGCTACTTGGGCCACGGGAAATATATTCCAACGTTGACCGTAAATAGGAAGCGCGACAAACGTAAACTGCACGTGTTTAAATAGTCCAATTTAAATACAAAAGAAAATTTAAAGATTTCTTTGAGAATCCACGATTGAACGAAATGCATAAACTCCAACACCCATAACATAATATACATATTACGTTTAATATGTGGGGTATAGTCGAACTCCCCCATCCCCAAACGTCTGGCAGGAAAAGCGGCGCGCGCACACTTTCACATATGAATGGTATTAAATGGTCAATACGACATTGTCGAATTGAGTCACTACCTAACAAGTACATAAAACGAATCCGAATCAATTATTTTTAATGTTTCCCCCAGTGGTTGAAAAGATTTAGAGTGGAATTGTCAGTCGACTCAGCCAGTGAAGCATTGAGCCTATGTATATTCATTGGCAGATCATCTCATAAGTGCACTAGGCGTTCGCCTAGGGACCCCCATCCGTGGGATTTCATCAATTTTAACATTTTTTTTTAATTTAGTAAATATCTTTGAATTTTTGAAAAAATAATCATTATTTATTTGTGAGATGGGGGGCCCCCAATCGAGTTATAGTATCGGAAACTCGATGATCCTATTATGTTATATCGCGTCGCGTCGCGTAACATCGCGTACGTGTCCTAAAGTTTATATTTCCGATAATTAGGTGCGTAGAACGAGATCTAAACTAACTTTTATCCTATTGTATGTATATTAACTATGCTATTCTTGTATTTAAAAATGTTACAGGGCCGAGTAGGAGGGACAGGGGGGTGAATCAGAACAAATAGTCCAGTTCGAAATGGTAAGCGGTGTAAGCGAAACCTGCATATTCCTGTCTGCTCGGCAGTGACGAATTCACCATAATCAGTCAAGTACTTATGTGCTTGTATTTACGTATAATATATATGTATTTACTAAAAAAAAAAAAATTTTTTCACTAAATAAAATTTTTCACTAAATAAAATTTTCCCCCGGTCCCGAATTTTCTTTTGGCGCCAATGGATCTACCATTATATTTATGAAACAATAAAAAACCGAAGACGCTGTATTTTATTTATTTCCTTTGCTATACATATGCAGGGCCGTCGAGGAAAATCCCAGATCATATAAAAAAATGTCGGACCCTATGACAAACTAAAACAAAAAAGACTCATAGAAAAGGAAACAAAAGTTGTATGTACATAGATCTGTATCGTTGACACTGTTTTGTTTGTTTGAAAATGTGTTCAGAGACTAGTGGCTTCGAGAGGGTTAGTGATGCCCGGAGCCAACTCTTCGATTGTATAATATTTAAAAAATATATAAAATTTATATATTATATTGAAATAAAAATGCAAATTTTAATAAATTCTCCTTATATGTATGTATGTATTTACTAAACGCTTTAAACCTAAGGCCTAAATTGTTTTTCACATACCCAAATTCTGGCCCCAAAATCACAATACAGTGGGGTCTCGATCTTGGTAAAAATTATTTAGTGGGTTAAATTACCAAAACTAAATTTTAGGTATAATATTCACGTTGTAAATTACTGAATACATTGGAATCCACTTTTCAATCCCAATTCAAAAAGAAGCAATCGCAAAATCTATGACAGCAGAATTGCTCGTCATTGTGAAGTATGAGTATGTATAAAAATATAATGATAGAACTATGTAAATACGTAATATAATAAGAAAAAAAAATAACAACATCATACATGGAAGAGTACTTGTTGGACTTCCCATTAACTGAATTCACTTATTCGACTATTTTCATGTTGAAATTTACAACTTTGTCGGCATTTAAATTATGCAGTTGAATTCCGATAAAGCACTTATTGAAAAGAAGTACATACATTACAAAAATCTAAGTCACACAATACAAAACAATAAGAACACATTACGATAAACGATAGATAATTTGCAAGTATGCTGCGAAAATAAAGAAAAAGGTAAATACGCAGATACGTAAATAAACGTATGCACACAATGATAACAGCCCCGGCATCGAGTTCTTAAGCAAACTTTTTCCATTTTTTTTATTTTTAGGCAAAGCTTTTTAAATAAACGCGTAAAAGTCAGTCAAGTTCGACCTTTTCGTCATGATCCGAAAATATTCGGCGAATGGTACAACGACCCGGCTGTTACAGCGACATGCACGCACACGTACATACATAAATACATACATACGATTTATAGCGTAAACACGCGCGAAATTTTCAGTTAAACGCGAATCTTGGCACGCGAACTCTTAGAAAAGTAAAGGAAGACGCGCGAGTGAGCGAGAGGAGGGCGTGAAAAATCTGGAAAACATTCAACTCGGCGAAAAATGCACGAAAAATAGCCGGTGAATATGTTGTTGTGTGTGCACTTTGCAATAACGATCATCGTTTCGCATATAGCACGTAACAATTTGCCCGTGCTGAAGACGAAAGAGTGGAATGTATCGGCCCTGTTGGATAAGGAACGTTTTATTATATACATATATACCAGGAAGGTATAACAGGTAAACCCCAATGCGCCTTCCTGGCCAATTACAAATAATGAAGCATTTGTATTACATAAATCGGAGAATTACGAGACACTGAAGCTCGAAATTAACGAGACATCTATGAATTTTAACTTGTACATAAATTTTATTGTACATTAATCAGTTAATGTAAATAATGATTGAAACATTTTTACTTTATCTATGTACGTAGTAACAATAGATGAAGTTTTGTGATCATGCGAAAATTCGAACTTGAGATTTTGACTGATTCGAACTCAGAATCGATTACTGATCACGTATTCATGATCTAGAAAAAATGTGTGTGTGTCCGATTATTTTGGGGATTTTTTGAACACCGTTAGTCCTATCAAACTGAAACTCAGTTTTAAATATGTATATACATATATCAATATTTATAATATTGACTGACGTCAATACAATAAATTTCACGGGGGATAATCCAATTTATATAACAAAAGCTTATATAACGCTAGTTCCGTAATGGCATGTTAATTTATGATGAAGCTTATATTTTAGCCTCCAATATCTAGTGACACTGAAAATGGCATAAATTGTGCACATCAGTGAGCATACATTATCTCATTTCTAAACACTTTTGTCATACGTTGAACGCGTCGCACCTCTCACACGGACTATTATCAATCATAACAATCATAGTCAGGGCTGAAGAGAAGGGGGAGGGGGGGGGAGATTCCAGGGCTACTTTTAAGGGCCCCGTTCGAAATGGTGTGCAATGTAAGCGAAGCCTGCAAATTCCCGTCTGCCAGTGGTGAATTCGTCAGCAAAATTCGCCATAAACGGTCAAGTGCTTACACATATGTATAGCTTGATGATTGCGTTAATGGTAACCACCGAGTAATTCCCGGGTTCAAGCCCTGGGTTGACCTCGATTGAAGAGAATATATTCAGAGTTTGCCAAATTATCTGATTTCATGGTGAAACGGTAACTCAACAAATAGGCAAAACTAGTTATCCTAGCTACTATAAATTAAATTTACATTATAAACATATGTATTATATGTACAATTTTACTCCATAGGAGTCGCTCAGGGGTAAAACCCGTAATGGAAAAACTATGTTTATTTTTGGTCACAAAATTAATTTTCCCCCGCACCCGAATTTTCCCTCGCCTATGGTTATATTTGGTTATAATATGTAAATAAAAATTAAATTAAGAAATTTTTCATGTGACTATTCCAGGAGAACTTCATCCCGAACAAAAAACAAGTCGTGGAAAGTAAAAAAATTGAAGCTAATTTTATCAAAAGGAGTAAGAGCATCCTGGAAAGAACGTTTATACATGACAATATATAATACAGTGTATTATATATTGTGATTTTTTATATTAAAATTTGATCAGATAGCCAAAGCAGAAAATCATCAAATTTGAATATAATAAAACACTAACAGTTTAAATTTAAGCGATTCTCGGTATGAGGGATAGCATTCGTGCTCGCCAATATAAATGGACCATTAACAAAGCAATCACAAGTCAGAAAGGGCAATTTTATTGCAAAGATTTGCAACATCTTCGTTTTTATCTCGAAATATTAAAAATTAACACATTCAAAAATTAAATTCAATTAAAAAAACATACATTGTACTTTACACGCAATAACAGAAATAACCCATTAGCCGGATCGATATTAACGTCGCGACATAATAAATAATAATTCGTTGAACAAATATTTCAAGGCGAATACTTACATTTATTCCATTACGTGCGATATATTTGTAAATTAAAAATATTAAAACATACGAAAGGTCATGAAAGTCTATCATTAAATCTCAAACAATTGACACATATATGATTAAAATGGTGTACGAACACACTAGATAATGAAAGTACACATTTGTAAAACCCATCGATCGTTCTAATGCGAAAAAGATTGCGTACAATATGCGCCAAAATATTAAATCAGAATTTACGCAAGACTGATCACATAAATATGTACAGTAGTAAAAGTATTGGCCAAATGTTCAGGCACTGGAGGAGTGACGCGCGCCACACTTTTGGAACCGTTCGCAGCCTTGGCTTCGAATTATTTTTGTTTTGGTGCTTTTATATCGGCGCCGCCGGATAAGTCTATACAAAAAATGTTGGCATAGGTAAGGCACCGCGACGGGACCAGAACCAGAACAAGAAAAAAAAATAAAAACAATAAAAAATGAAACACGCTACGAAACGACAGCTTCCGAAACTGTGGCGCGCGCGGTATACAAAAACCAGTTTCGCACCGACGAAAAAAAGGTGCTATAGAAAAAAATAAAACTCATTATGGTTTTTCACCGACAGAGTGGCGATAGGTCAAGGCTTCTGGCCAATTTGCAATATGCACAAATCAAAAATACATAGTGCAAATTCAACGTGTATGTAAAGGCATCAAAAATTGAATTTAAAAAAAATTATTCAAATTATGCACACTAAATTGTTTAATTTATTGAATTATTTGAGCATGCAAATTATAAGGAACTCGACGGTTCAAGGTTTTCAAGACAAGTGCATACATATGTAAGTACATATATATGTCTGAATACAATGCGATGCAGCTGTTTTATATTTATTAATTTGTGCATATCGTTAACGGAGCATTTTTATATCTACTAAAAAATATAGACAGTTCTGCACAGTTCTTTATCGGATGGCTCCAATTCCAAGAGCTATGCGAAATCTTAATTTAATCGTTGCTGCTGTGCCTAATTGTGATATGTTCACCTCGGTCAGCGTAGGTTATCGGAGATTATTTGTCTGGTAGCCTGCGCTCTTCATTATTTAATTGTATGTGTTGTATGAGTGGAATTCTTCTCTCTTCCATTTAGGCCTCGCGAGGATTATTTTATATTTGTGGCTGGTTCTTATAAATATATTGGTGCTGGCTATAGGTGCAAAACATTCCCTAATTTGTATTTTATTATTTGATATTTTTACTTTATCTACTTTTATTAAAATATTATTGTTTTTTATGATAATGTATGTTTTTATTTTTGTCTTTATATCTATTTTTTCTCTTCTCACTCTTATATTTTTGACCATTGTGACGCATTAGGAATTTGTGTAATGCCACAAATTCCAAACTTAAATAAAAAGATAAATATATTCAATTTCAATTTTTAATCTAAAAAATACACTTGAAGAACTAAATATTTAAAATAATATTTAATTCAAACAAACGATAAAAGTGCAATGGCAAATTCTGAAAAATAATGCAATTATATTTTTTTTCGATTTCAAATAATTGAAAAAACATCCCTTGCATAGTACTTAACGTATGCATATTATTTATGTAAATAAATCTATAACTATTCAACGAAATTGCACAGGTTTTAAGAAAATTTGGACCCAAGGCAAATAAATTAATTTTAATATAATTAATCCAATAACTCACATTCTGAATTTTTTTATAGGAACAATATTTACGTTATAAATAATTACTTTATGTATAAAAAATTTCAAAATTCTACGAGTTTCAAAATTCTGGCCGTAATAAAGAAACAAGCTTATCAAGTAATCAAGTTTTGCAGTAGGTAGTGAAATATGATAAGAGGATATTTGATTCAATCGATGTATATTCAACATACTAATTAAAATTAAAATTAATACATGTACATATATACATAAGTGAAAACTAAACGCAATTAAAACTTACGCAGGTACATACCTACTTATATAATTATAATCTTTTAATAATATATACAACTCAAGAAACAGTTACTTATGTGCATTCAGATATTTTTTAAATGTTTTATCAAAATTTCTTAGTGAAGACTAAGCTTCTTCAAGGCCATCTATCTATTGGGATGAATTAATAATACACACCTACATATACATCCATATGTACATATTCAAATTTTCCTAGAACTTTATCAAAACCTCAGTGTTTCAAGGAATCGCGACGAAATTAAATAACTACATATACTTAGTTGAAATAAGTATACTACATACTTCAATTTTAGAAAATCTACATTTTCAAACCCAAAGTCCACGGAGAACGCATACACTTGAAAAAAACGTTTATCATTATTTTTATTCTAGACTATGCCAAGAAACTGTTTATCTCATTTCAGCTTGCTTTAAATCTATCAAAACGAGTGCGAGAGACATTTTTCCAACATCGACATGTACATTTACATACATATGTACATACATACATGCATGCATGTATGTGCATGTTTTTTTTAATGGCACGTATTAATTTACGTAAGCATTATCACTCCTGCATGTAGTGCAAGTGTGAAAATTTTACAAAATCGGCATAAAAATGTAGGTCAAATGAAAATTTCTTTACATTTCCGCTTTCAAAAGCAAATTACATTTGATTTATCAATAAAAAATAAAATATTAACGTGTTCATACAATTAATAAAAAAAAATTATAATAATAAAAATATATATATATACATATATATGTATGTATATATATATATATATATATATATATATATATATATATATATATATATATATATATATATATATATATATATATATATATATATATATATATATATATATATTACAACATAACATTATTGGATAAGATAACCGAGCTCTTCAGATAGTGCACTTTTTGGACGACCGTTATCGAACAAAGAAATTGCATTCAAACTGACACTCGAATGAGATAAAACTGTATTTTCGGCCCCCGCATAGAAAGAGAACGCGTTTCTTTGTCTTCCAAATTAACACAAAGAAAACGGAAATTTTATATAAATTGGCGAAAAAATAATAAATAAACACATAGCCAAACGGGAAGGGGTCTTGCTTTGATGTGGATCTGAAATTAAAATAATAGTTAATTTGAGGGGGGGGGGAGCAGATGGCACATAAACGAGCATGCAAATGTGCAATCCGATTTGTAGATTAAGAAAAGGAAACCAAATTCAATAAGGAAATGAGCACAAATTCGAATATACACAAAACAAAAGAAAATTGAATATATGAATATTTAATCGAATCGAAACGTCGAATTCAACAATACAAATAAAATTATTAAGCATATCCACAACCAGTTAGAAGCAAGTACATAAATTAAAAATTGAAAAGTCGTCCAATTACAATTAAGTAGCCGTCTTTCTCAGTACAAATTTCATTTATATTATCAAGGCTTTCCTCTATATTGGATGAAATGAAAATATATATATATATATATATATATATATATATATATATATATATATATATATATATATATATATATATATATATATATATAAATAGATACATATGTATTGTACATACAATAATAACTGCAAAAATAAATGTGGCGAGAAATCGCGACCTCAACAATATTATATTCGATCGAGTAGCACAAATAACATTATATAATACATACAATCACTTATATAAAAACTGCATCATACAAAAACTCAATCCCACATAAAGTGTAAGTGTAAATTTTCATACACCGGGGAGATTTACCAGATGCAACTATTTATTCCACATCAAACATTATGCCACTAGTTATAAAAAAAATTCAACGTTACCCGACTTCATAATTGGCGTGCCGTGAAATTCTCCTTGTTTTTGTCGCAGTTTTACTTACGTAAGCGCGAGCAGGATACAAGGGGACTACATATGTAGGTGACGTCATACGGAGCCCCTTGTAATAAAATAAAATAAGTTCCCTTAAAACTCTAGCCCAATATACTTCAACTGCATACAGTCAGGCTTCCAAGCCGGATTTGACGGGACCGTGAAAATAAAGATTTAAAGAATAAGCATAAATTACATAATTATCCAACAGCTACATCATATTTCCGAATATTTTCACCATGATACGAAAAAAATCTAGTAATAATATTAATTAGGCGGATGTAATTTGCAACATTCAAAATCATACAATTTTATCTTGCGACTTCAAGAAAAGACGAAAGGTCACGAACAATCATTACATAAACAATCCTACTATGTTATGCACTTCAAATGCAAAACCGAACGTTTACAAGTACATACATACATATATCAAAACGAGACATGCACCACCGATTGACTAGCACTGCAAAAAGATCTGGAATATATACATACGTATGCATATATGTACACAACATAGCCAAAAACGTACTAACAGTCGGTGTCTGGCCGTTTCTGTACAAACGCTTGTTACATAGTAGATTTCAATTTCAGCGGTACTGACCTTGCCCACTAACAAAATGGCATATCACACACACTCAAACTGTGTTGCGAGACGCGTCAAAACATCCGCACCGCATTAATTTCGTACCGAGTGCACACCAGGTGCAAACTTGACCAGAACCGGTTGACACCCGAATGGGAAAACCTTTTCGTTCTGTATTTATTCTAATGCTCCGAGACAGAATCTAATTGGATTTCCGAAGAAAAATCGCCGATTTTCCTCAGATTCTTACTAGATGTACCCCACGTACATACATATATAATATATGTATATGTACGTCGCAAATTTGACTTGCAGATTACAATCAACGTGTGGAAAATTATACACATTTAATTAAACACTATACACACATACAATGTACGTATATTAAAAGAGCAACGTGGGGGGAATATACATATACGGAAAATAATTGTAATATACACACATACATATGTACATATTTTTAATAGCCACTAAGCGGTTTACCGAATACAATTTAATTACATCATTCGCTGTGAAACGTGTCGTTGATAACACATGCTGATCTATTGAAAACTGAGACACATTTTCAGTATAAAATATTATAGACGTTTACATTCATACACGACTATTTCCCAGCATAATACATACATATGTTACTTTGTGAAAATCTATGTCAAAGGTGAAATATTAATCGATGGCTCGACATATTTTAAATAACCAATAAAATAAGAACTTTTTTCCATTTTATGTTAAAATGAAGGAAAAACACAGCATAAAATATAGGAATGGAAAGTTTCCATACAATTATTTTAAAAATAAAATACTTCCCATGATAATAATTTATCCAAAAAAATTAAATTATCGTGATACATTTATTTAACATTATTAATTAAAAACTCTTGGAATAGGAGCAATTCGATAAAAACTGTGCGAGCAAGAGGTGCAACCATCAAATGATAATGTCAACCACGCACTTAATCTCTTATCGCACAGTCCTTTGATCTATAGCAATCTTCAAAAAAATAAGTTATTCCATGAACTGCAAGGATGCGATACGTACAGAATTTTCATCTCACAACGGGGTATTTTACATCACAATTCCACCAGTAAAACGAGTGTATTTTCCAGGGTACCGAACCAGAACTGAACCGGAAACCGAAACGGAACCGATATTTTTTTCGGTTCGTTAAAACTAATATATATACACTTTGGGAATGATAGAACCAATGGACATGTACATCTCAATCTTTTTCTCATTTTCTTTTTGTGTAGCCATATTGACGAATTGGAGCAAATCTGTAAAGACACTATGGCGAAATTGTATAAAAATAAATAATAAATAATAAATAATTGATATTCTGGTTTTCTTCGTCTATTTCGGTTTCTAACAAGTTGACAAATTTGATCATATTAGCTCTGTTATCTGTTGTAACAGAGTACATTTTCTTATTATATTAAATTTTTTTTAAAGTTTCAAACACATTTTAATATGCAACTTGCTAATATTTCAATACAAGAGAACCGAAAGCCGTAAAACCGGAACTGATTTACCGAACTTACTACGGAATTAGTTTTACCGAATCGGAACGAAAAAAAAATACGGTTCGGGTGCTAATCTCTTTCATAATTAATATTCTGGTTTTCTTCGTCTATTTCGATTTCGAACAAGTTGACAAATTTAATCATATTAACTCCATTATCTGTTATAACAAAAATTTTTTTGATCCATCGATATTATATTTTTCTAAAAGTTTCAAAAACATATTTTTTAATATGTTTGTCCACTAATTCTAACATTAACTTGATAATATTTCAATACCGGAACTGAACCGATATATACATTAATTTTTTTTACCGAACTGGAACGAAAAACATAGATAAAGAAAAAATAACAGAGTCCCTGGTATTTTCTCCCGACGAAAAAAATCGAAAAAGTCAAACCTCCTATTGTTAACACGTTGGATCAGTTGTGCAAAAAAAATAATTTTCTTTCAGTCATTTTCTTTCAACGCACATACATATAAACACATTAAAGACCTGCCCGATGGAATTAATAAAACACACCTTGAGATAAAAATAAAAAAAAACTAGTAGGTAAATGTATAGATAGAAAGTACCACATCGTCCATCCAGTGGTCCATGCCGGCAGTGTTCTTGGCGAGGTCGAAGTCGATATTGGCGAAGAAGGTGTCGTGCACCGGCTGGAGTTGGCCGAGGTGATGGTGCTGGGGGTGGTTGGCGATGGGGTGGCCGTTGGGGTGGGGGTGGGGATGGGTGTGGGGGTGGGTGTGTGTGGAGGGGTGTGGGTGGGGGGTGAGGTCGACGTCAGTAGAGAGGGGGGCGCGGCGGCCCGCGAGCCCCGAGGCTCCTGCGCCCCCCGCCACCGCCACCGCCAACGGGAACACGACGGAGCGAGAGTACGCCCCGCTCCCCGGTCTCGGTCCCGTTCCTGTTCCTGTTCCCGTTCTCGTTCCCGTGCCCGTATTCGCCTCGAATGCACACCACTCGAGAGCCGGTCCCCGTCCACCTACCACGACGGCCACAACGCGAATGAGCACCAAACACTGCAACTGCTATTACCAACCCCCACCATCGCGACAACCCCCCCCCCCACCCTCCTCCCCTCCTCTGCCACCTCCCACCCCCCCGCGACTGCCGACACTTTATTGCCGTGCACATCGTGTATTACGCACGGCTGTGGCCGAATATTGCACAAAGTTTTGAGCCGACTGATCGAGCGAGCCGAACATATTATGTATGTAGAAATGGTCGTTCACGAACAGTTGATTTTTCCGGACACAGATCATCGTCGATGCCAATGTATCAATGGGTGGGTCTACCTCACGGGCCCGAATGTGAAACGCCCGAAAACGCAAATATCGGAAGGCAAAGATCGAAAATCGAAAGATCATAAGTCGAAAGATCAAAAAAAAATGGTACATACTCACTTAATTTGCGCGAGCAGGATACAACATGAACAAGAGGAACGGGCTTTTCCTCCCGTATTCTGCGCGCGCACATTAAGATCTATCAATTTTCGATCTTTGCATTTTCGGGCGTTTCACATTCGGGCTCGTCACGGAGACCGTGTATCAATATATCAAAAAATATTTTTCATCATTAGCACTTTGGGTGCTGACGTCTGTTTTGATGAAAATTTCGCCAACATTTCCAACTAGAATTATTTAGAAATCCAATTGAAAGCAGGTATAAAAATTGTGGTTCCCGGAAAGATGCAGTAAATTGCACTGAATGGTAGCGCAGTTTCGAGAAGTCATCATTTTCAAAGGCGTTCAATAAGAACTTAACGCAATAGAATTCCATTATAGAATACAATCGGATAACATACAAATACCGCTTTTTGCGTTAATTCTCCTTGAGCATCTTTGAAAGTTTGGATGTCTCGAGAGTGCATTTTTCCGGTCACCAAAAATTGTAGCTGATCTAAACAAACCCTAGATCACTACCCTAGAGATACGTACCGGCGAGGATTTCGAGTTTTGTAAAGGTGTGTTTAGTTTTTAAAGCGCTACTTTAGACTCTCTAATACATCTTGCAACAATATAAAATAAACAAAATAAGTCTATTAATAAATGTATTTTTCCAAAACTTGTTCCATCTTCTCCATCGTTTTTAAAATGTAATGCTCGCAATCTAAATGCCAAACCACAATCTAAAATACTCAACAGTTAGGGATTTCCATCGGGAAATTCTGCTATGGTTATAAATTCAGAAATTCCGGTGTAAACCAGTCTTTATAAACGTTGACAAATGAATGACACGGATTAAACGACCCATGTTCAATGCTACCTGGAAAGGCTTGGCGGGTAGTGTTCTTGTTTATTTTTTACATTTTTGACAAAACGCCGATTGGCGCTAGTCAGCATTCAAAGGGTTAATGCTGCAGATGGACAGTATGCTGCATATGTGGCGCATTTCAATGATTCAAACGTTAACTTAGTGAAAAAAAATTCACATTATATTCGAGGTTTAGTGCAAAACGATAATAAACATCGCCCCACCATGTGTCGATAAACCATTCAAAGACCATTTGCAGGAGGAGTATAGCAATTATTGGTTCTTAGCTGGAAATTATCCAATGACACTTATTATGCTTAAAACAATTTAAAAAAAACACAAATTACAGTCTTCGGCAAATGGTCCGGTGGGTTAGTGGCATGTGTATTGAGAAAAGTTTAAAGAAAATTTGTATTTCCAATCATTTACATTGAGGACGGCGTTTAATGGGAAAAGTAGACGTAAGAGTTTTATTTTTTTTCTTTCAATCTTACTTTAAACATATACATATGAAGGAAGCGTTATTTCAACAGTCAATTTCGAATGAATCCACGAAGCAATCCGTCGACCAGTCAGATCGAGTGGTCGATTGGTCGCGAGATGTCATTGGATGCTGAGCACAGCTCGCTTAGTCGCTTATAAGCTGTTGAGTCCCCGATCGGTAATAAGGCGATCAGTGCTCGTCTCCAAGTATCTACTGACTTTCCACGTTCCCAAATTGTTGTTTTTTTGTGTACTTTTATTTATTTTTTGTTTGTGAACTTTGCTTGTTTCCTGTTTTTATTATTATAGTTTGTCATTGTTACTTTATTGCATTTTTTGTTTTTTGTATGACAAAACCATTCAGGTTCATCGGTTTTGCCGCTTCCCAAGTATCGTTAAATAAATGCACATCGCATACTTATAAAACAACATTTTGTTCCTATTTTCATAGTATGTATTATGTCTGAGCATACTGCTAACTTTTCGGAATAGATTAACCCCGATAAGTAGAAAATTAAAAAAAAATGTCAATTGCATTGTGTATGCATTCCAAAAAGGTAGAAATGCTACAAAAGCGTGTAAAGCTTGATGAAGGTTTTTTTATGAATATATATATAATAACATATAACAGCTCCGCTCAGTGCTCCCAGCAAACTCTTTACTGGGAGCACTGAGCGGAGCTGGAGCAAAGTACTTTGATACCAGAGCAGAGCAATAAAAAAAAATAGTCTGCTCGTATCCTCTGGAAGATACAATTTCTGACAAAACGTGCAGGTGACCATATTCGGAATATTAATAATTGCATAATTTTCTTTTAATGCAAAAGCGAAGAGAACTGATACATAGTAAGGGCACACAATGAGTAAAGAACCGATCGAATTTGCAGGACAAAGTCAGACATGACGCAGTGCAGCAACAAAGGTCCTGGCAGAAGCAGTGTCTGAGGCAATGGCGGTGGGGCGTACAGCCCTCTTCGGTCTATATCAGTGTGGCCTTGAACTTGAGGAGCTCTACCACCACGCCACTCACCACATACCACTCGCCACTCACCAGGCCACGGCCAAGGAGACATGTGCGCTTCTCTCTCTCTCCCTCTCTCACCATCTCTCTCCACAACTCCACACAATGGCTACATATGTACTTTTTCTGATGATGCACTCGCTCCAGCCGCCCGCGTGACTCACCGCTCATGCACAACTGCACGCTCCATTCACTGCACAACACTGAAAAATGTGCACCACCACACACACTACCGCAATTACAAATTGCTACGACTCAGTACGAGAAGCATTGCGGATTGCTATATAGTGACCGGTGTACACATTTGTGCACTTGATAAAAAGTGCATTTTTGAAATCCACGAGTAATTTTATTTTACATATATACCAGGAAGGCCTTACAGGTAAACCCGAATGCGCCTTCCTGGCCAATTACAAATTTTACAAATTACAATTCAGCATTTTTTTTTTATATAAATCACTGAATTACGAGACACTGTAAAACTCGCAAATCAATGAGACATCTATCAATTTGTACACAAACATATTGTACATTAATTAATAACAAATTATAGGTGACATATCGTATAGGAGGGGGATTTTTAGCCATTTTTTTCCGGGAACCGTTTCAACAATGAAATCAGAGAAAATTGGCAAACTCTGATAGGAAACGATCAACCTGAAGTCACAAATCCAGGTCTAACCAACTGCATACTCTGAAAAATTCATTTTCATTCGAGACCCGGGCAAAGAACAAATAAAATAGAATAAAATAATCCGTCTCCGAAATAAACCATTTATGTATATGATTGTTAGAGACACGTATTTTGGGCATCTATTTTTGTCAATTTTAGCATTTTTTGGGGCATTAATAATAATAATAATAATAATAGCTTTTATTCCAGACGATGAGGAGAATAGTGCAATCCCCAACGCCGATATAAATAATATATAGATAATAAAAAAAGTATTTTTTTTTATCTTAAAAAAAAGTAATTTTATTGTTCTGTGTTATTAACACAGAACAACAAAACTTTGGCAGCGATCAAAACTTTCCGGAACTTCGAAAGCAAACAAACAAGTCGTGATGCTAACGGAATTATACGGCCATAACCCTAAAGAGATTGACCATAGACAAAGGCCATAGACCATAGACAAAAATTTAATTAATTTTACATTTTTTTGTTATTTTAGCATCTATTCGCATATTTTACGAATTTAGCATCTATTCCAAATTTAAGCATCAATTAAACATTAGTAGCAAAATGCCCAAAATACGTGTCTCTAATGATTGTGCATAGGTGGCTGGATAGATAGAATTCCAAAATTCCGATAAAAATTTTCAGTTGAAAAGTTTCTGGCATGTTCCGAACAGAGGCTTCATTTCAGCTTTTCCCAGGGGAGGCAAACTTTTTAACCAGTAAGAAAGGACTTTCTAGGAGGGGGGGGGGGGGTGTATTATTATAATAAAAATGAATGTATATGAATTTTAACCCATTTCTTTTAATCATTTTTTTAGGTAATAGAAAGGCTAATAGAAATCCTATTCAAAAGGTAATAGAAATCCTATTCAACAATTTGTTTCATAGGATAGACTTTTACAGTTTTACAAATATATTTCAAAGCAAGACAAATAACAAAACAAAATATATTTGGGAGTTAACTTTTTAACCTGTTTTTACGTGACAGTGTTCTAAATAGTTTCAGTATTCTATTTTTATTGATGGTTTAGTATTTTAATTCAAATGCATAATAATACATTAAGCAACGTGCATAGTCCCGTTCAAATCTAGGGGGGGGGGCGACTGCCCACCCCAGCCACCTCCCGAATGACGACCCTGGTTCCGAACATGAATAAAAGGCTCAGAGTATGCGACAGATATAATATAATAAAATTAAAAAAAAAAACAGAATTAAGTTACAAATAAACCTTTTCCAAACTATTAATTCAAAAAGTAAAAAAGCTGTTATATATGTATGTATATACTCAAAAATATCTAAACGTATTGTAAATGTATTGCATTTTGGGGAGAAATTTCATTTCAAAATTTTCCGCATAAACTATTGAAAAACCATTTAAATAAAACTAGTTTATACCACACAACTAGTCACTCTATTGGACCTCACATGTGTTATTAGTAAACTTCATAATAAGATTTTTTTTTGACTGGGACAGAAAACAAATACTAAAAAACTTAAATAATAAAAACGAAAATTTGCACAATAAATTGAGTACAAGAGTGATATTAATTTTGACCATTGATATTGGTATTTATCATTTTAAATTTAAAAAAAAAACAAATCAGTATATCCTAATTTACAGTCGTTTGTATTTAATATTAATTCAGTATTTTTTTGTTTAAATATTAAAAAAAAATATTTTTATTTTCGTTTATCGTTTTTCTCAAAAGCGAAATCCCAGAAACCAACTCGACTTGGAGTGCAAAAATCAAAGTATATGATTCAAAAACATTGATAAAAGATCAAGAGCAGTACTCACATCGTGAATTTTAGATGTTGTAATTAGAGTGTAATGAATCATACGACAAACACCAAGTGCTAAAGAGTTGAACCGTGGACATCAGCCAAAAGATTTGTGAACCAGGATTGCGAATGTAACCCAGAAATATATTTAGTGCAAGTAGTTCACTCTAATCGTGTATCTCGTAATCTGAGTAAACATTGGAAATCTAGGCGAGAATACGTACAGTTGTAAGTAAAACCAACATAAAACGAGCATACAAAACAGATTTTATTTTAGTAAAAATAATAAAAACTTAGTTTAGAATACCTATTTAATATATAATTTGGCCCCGAAGGGAGCGCAGCCGTCATCGAAAAATAGATTCGATTTATTTTTTTCTCGATTCATAGGCGCCGATTCAATTTTTCGATTCAAAGTCCCCACATGGGGCGCAGCCCCATGAGGCGCAACCTTATGGGGCGCAGCCGTCATCGAATTAATGATTCAATTTTAAAGGGCAAAGGGTCAGGGGGGCGCCGAGGGCGAAGCCCTAGAAGGCAAAGGCTCAGAGGGCGCCGAGGGCGAAGCCCTAGAAGGCATAGGCTCAGGGAGCGCAGAGGGCAAAGCCCTAGAAGGCAAAATAATAAAAAATAAATTAGATTAGTCATGTTTAAGCGGTTTATATTACAAATACCGAGCGAAGCCGGGTAATACAGCTAGTATATTATATTCGATCATACAAAAAATATTGTTTTAAGCACATTATGTATGTAGAATAAAATATTTTATTCAAATTAGTCGTTTAAAAAATTATTCAATTATACAAAGTGTACTTCAATAAAATGCATTAATCTTAAAAAAAATATTTTATTAATGGACATCATATTTACAAATTGCAAGCGTAACAGCATTCATTATATAAACACGCAATTCCCAGACTGTGAATCATAAGCTAGTTTAACCCCTTATTTGCAAAAATCGTTTGCGAAAAATTGCAAAAAAATATTCACTACCGTCCATATGTTTAAGACCAACATGTTTTTTGAGGATAACTTATACAATTTTACGTCAATTTAAAAAAAATAAACGCAGTTTTATTCAGAAATTATATATCTATTAAAATTATTGGACAGATTTTAAAAACTACTTGAAACAAAGAAGTAAAATAACAAAAACATTAAACGAAACTTCGAAAAATATCACCTTCAATTGAAACGACTGCTGAGTATATATGTAATTTTGGCATTCTATTAAAAAAAAGGATTATTTTAGATGATTTCAATATTCATTTATTGGTTTTGATCGATGTATCGGGATTTTTCTGTTCAACTGGTCCCACAAAAACTAACGGATTTAGATCGGATGATTGAGGTGGCCAAATGATATTTTTCAAAACAATTTTTTTATTTTTCTTATCGTTAGAAGTCCTTACAAAGCTTTGACGTGTGTTTCGGGTCATTATCTTTCTGAAAGATAGAGCTGGGACCACATAACTTCAGGCGGCACTACAAAATTTTATTTTTTTAAACCTTCGGGTAGCCATCTTTTCATAAAATACCATCGATTTTGACCAAATTTTTAACTCCAGCTCTCAATAAACATCCCCATATCATTATGGATCCCCTTTCATGCTTGATTTTTGGAGGCATACTGAAAAAAAAATTTTTTTTCGCCAGACGTAAAAACGTATTTTCGAACCGAATTTCGATTCATCCTTTAAAACACTTTTAACCAATCTAAATTACTAATTCTAATGTCAAAGAACCGAAACTGGCCATTTCTGTTTGTTTCCTATTTATAATAATGGGTTTCTATCCCTCCTAGATTCACTTTCCTAGCCGACGTTGGACTGTGATAATCGATATATTTTTTAAATCGTCCAATTCAACTCAGAGGCGATATCTGGTGCTGTTAACATTTGATTTGGTTTGCTTGATAGTATGACAACTTGATCCAGTCCTTCGTTCACGATTCTGGGTCGTCCTTATCTGGATTTTTCCTCCGTAATGTTCGAATTTTGGAATTTTTTTGTTGTTTGCTGTACTGCAATCGTTCAGACATGAAGTTTCTTGGCCATATATCTATGGTTTTCTTTTTATTATGAAGTGAAATAATGATTCTTCAAAATACCATCGTTAGAATTTTTCGTATCTGCATATTTCTACAAAAATTTCTGGGATAGATAATTTCTTCACTAGTACGAATTCAAAGTCGGACTGGTCGTTTAAACTGAGCCAAATTCATTAAAGGTTTGTTATTTTAAACCGTTTTGATATCATTTCAATGGAATAGTATGAAAAAAAAGGTTGGAATACAAGCAGCGTAAAAACAAGGGCGTGATCCCGAAATGTGTCACTTCGTCACGCAGCGTTTTTGAACCTATTTTGAGTTAGTTCTTAAAATCTGTATAATAATTTTAATAGATATATAATTTCTGAATAAAACTGCGTTTATTTTTTTTAAATTGACGTAAAATTGTATAAGCTATGCTCAAAAAACATGTTGGTCTTAAACATATGGACGGTAGTGTATATTATTAACGCGAATAAAAAAACTTATATAATTGTGATTACAAAGTTTTGGCATTCGAATATTGCCATTTTCTACGGTTCCGCGACAAATCACTCACGGACCTTTCACTCAACGACGTTACGCGCACGACATTCCACTCACGCGACAACTCGCTCACGGACGTTACACTCACAGGTAAATCACTCGCGTAACAAACACGAGACATATCACTCACGCGACATTACGCTCACAGAATTATTAAAATAACGTACAAAAACGTTATTTTTTTACACAAGAATTATTCCAAAACTCAATTAAATGTATCGTGACGAATCAACACACTATCCAATCACAAATAAATAAATAAAATAACAGCCGATGTAGTTATTTTATTTATTACCGATGAAGTTTGGTGATCATGCGAAGATTTTATCTCGAGATTTTGACTGATTCGAACTGATCACTGATCACATTTTCATGATCTACAAAAAATGTGTGACTTAGTATGTGGGTCTGTGTAGATTTTTATTAGAACACCGTTAGACCTATCGAACTGAAACTTAGTATCGAATTTTAAACCAAGTTATATATAAAATTTGGTGAACACCCGTCAATCGGAAGGACGGTTAACTCTTGTTCAATTTTTTTTTCTATTTTTTTCGACCGATTAAATGTGTGTGCTTATTCACGTGAAAATGATGAAAATAAAAAATAATCGTTTAATTTCATAAACCGGAAGTGAAATTTTTCCCTCTTAGAAAAGTCAAAAATGTTGTGATCACACGATTTTTTCCACACCACTGAAAAGTACCAAGCTGAAAATTTAAATTTGTATTTTTTATGTGCTAGCTAGAGTTGATAAGGTTTTCGTTATAATTCGTAAACCGGAAGTAATATATTTTTTTAAAACAATACTTCACTATTTTATTTTGACCTTTAAATTAATTATATCTTCTTGATACTTAATTTTTATAATATTTATAGTGATTTTAAGTAATAAAAAATTTTCAAACAAAATCCGATAGCCGAAAGTATAGGTTTGTTACCGAGAGTTGGCGCGTAGAAATCGCGCTTGTATAGTGTCCGTGAATATGTTTCATCATCGAATTTTGTTTTTTATGCTTTTTATATTCCTCAAATACATTAATAAAGTCGTGGGTTGGTCACAACCGATTTTTTTACATACCTCCTTTACGTTTCACTTACAATTACAATTCAGGAAAAAGTTTGCCTCTTATCCGATCGTTTTCATACTTTGCCATATTGCTCATTTTGGTCATCAATACAAGTAAATGGATTACGCCATTACGATAGAGATAAAATATCGCAGTCGTAAAAGTTTACGCAGAGAAACAAGTCCGAACATTTTTAATTTCGGTGACAGTTGGTAGTCATTAATTTTTTTTCAATTACTAACTCCAGATTACGAGGTAGATGGCAGCCCTTATTGTTGATATCAGATTTTTTTAAGATCTATAAATTGACTCACAAATGAAGGATATACATAAATATCTTTAAATATTTGATCACAAAAAAAATTAAAACCTTACATATACATTTTTTTGTATCAAAACAAAAACATAACCTCCTATTACAGTTTTTATAAAATTGGTGTGTCAACTACTGGTGCACTTACCTCTCCTAACATTATCGCATTGTCATCATAAGCACTCTGAATCAATATCAATATTGTCGTTTGATATTTATAAAACGATAAGTTACACTCAACAATTGTATTTCACATGCACAACCGCACTTTTCACGTAGAAGGCAGCGCCACACCAACTTGTCAAAAAACAAATGAAAAAAAAAAAAAACAAGACGTTATACAAGTGAGCGCATCGCGCTGTCTATGGTCAACAAAAAACTGGTTTTGATACATCGCACATCGCAACGTAAAAATACCCTAAACATCAATAAGATACGTAGGGAAACTTGTCAAATTGACGTTTAGCGCAGTATTTGTAAACGAAACGGGTTGAGGTTAAGTGCGCACATACATACATCGGCTGTCAACTGTCATCGCGTTGCGAAATCGATTGCGTTTCGATGAAATGCATCGAAAAGTACAGGGCGCAGGCGCCATTGTAAATAAATAATTTGACAGATAGGGTGGGGGGGGGGTCTTACCTGGGGACAGGTTGTACTGGTGCTAGGCGTCGCCCGGGTACTCTGAAGGTCCGATTATGCAACTGACGTCGGGCGTGGACGTCAGCTCTCGATGTGGACGAGAGTCGACGGTCAGTGTCGGTGTTGGTGTCGGTGTCGGTGTCGGTGCAATGTCGGCGTCCGTGTCAGTGTTCGCGATCACGTCTGACGTCTCACGTCTGACGTCTCGTCGACCGCAGCTGCAGCCGCGGCCGCAGCGCCCTCGACGGCCATACTGACAAACTATTGCCCACACCTCACACCCACACCCACACCCACACCCACACCTACACAATCTCATTGCGTCCACCGACGAATGACTGCACTGGTGCATTGTGCATTTTCTTGCACAATATGTACGGTTTATTTCTTAGTCCGAGTATCGGCAACAGAGTAGTTATAATCATAAGATAAATTAGCTAAAGCAAGTTTGCTCATGGAAAACCACGCATGAACCAATTTTTATTTCCGGAACAAGATTAATATTAGTATAGGGCGGGTGATAAGTTTCGACCTATGGAAACCCAGTTAAGTTTTGAAGAGGATATTTATTGCTCGTTTAATATACATAGGTGTTATAGAATATGTACGGCGAAGTAGATAGTTGCTAATTTTTATCGAGGTTATATAAAGTAACAATGAATTGCCTTTACAAAGTTTTTTCATGTCGGCTAGAACTTTTAGATGAGTGTGAATTTTATTAGTTTAGTAGTGGGAATCAACCACCGATAGGCAGTGGTGTCATCCCAATTTTGGAACAACGGGTTTCCAATTTATTTTTTCATTAAAATCATTTTGAAAATATATATGTATATACATAATTTTTTTTTTTGGTCCAAGGCACTATGACCTACATGAAAGTTTATTAAATTTTCAAGATTTGTATAATTTGTGACAAAAAGTATATGAATTTTTAGATTAAATAACGGGTTTCCGAAAACTTTTGATTTTTAACAACGGGTTTCTGGAATCCCATGGAAACCATTAGGGTGACACCACTGCTGGTAGGTAAACAGATTATTACACAAATTGCCATCGCGCGTACGACAATCGTTACCACAAAAATGGCGAATACGGATATCTGGATACGAATATCTGGCATTCGTTAGTACAGAAGTTCGCGTGGGTAGCTTTCGATTGATGGAGTTTTTGGGTGACACGTGTTCCGTGATCGAGATTTTAGTTACTTGCCTGATATCAATTTATCTCAGCAATATTTGGGCAGTTTTCTGTACGGCAATTTTCCTGTGCGACGAATGTTCGTGCGATAGGAGACCACGCGAGCGATTTTCGTAGCGGCGGTTATCCTGGTAGCGATTTACATTTGGGATGTAATCACCGAACCTACAACATTAATGTTTGTCACAGCCAGCAGCAGTATGGATTGGTGGTTGGGCTTTTGCCTAGCAACGAGAGGTACCGGGTTTGATCCCGTGATTTGACCTCGATTGAAAAGAATCTATTCTGAGTATATCTGTAATCAGTGGCGGACTGGCCATACAAGCGAACATGCCCGATGGCATGTGGGCCCCACTATCTGTTAGAAAATATGGGCCCTCAGTAAAATTAAATAACTTTTTAACTATTTCACGTGTGTAAAAATGTATAGGATATTGCAACTTTAGGACCTAAAGTTTGGGTATTTCAACAAAACAAATTTCTTACGATATACACAAATAACTAATACCTGCTTTAACAGCCCAAGGATCGGTTAACTTTTTTTATTAGGCTTGAAATGTAAGTTTCAACATTTGCGTGGGCCCTTTTGCCGGGCCTATTCCAACGTCAAGATTATGTATATACCAATACCTATGTAACAATTAACTACTGAAATAAAAATGGGAATAAACAAATTTTCGTGAATAATATAAACTGAACTGCTCAAAACAATTTTGATAGGACGATTCATCATCAACCAGCGATTTAAATTTACTTCATACTTTCAAAATAACATTTGATTATACTTCGATGATATAGTAAGATTTAAATACACAATTTTAAACAGTTTCCGAATATAAAATCTATTCCTAATCTAGACACATCCATGTAAATAGAAATATAGGATAGGGGCCCCCTCCCCAAAATCCCGATTTTCGATTAACATTAATTGAAAATATTATGCATTTTTTTCAGGGACGTAATTTGGGGGGGCCATAGGGGGGCACTCGCCTAAATTAAGGAATAGTGTGAATTTAGAAAATATTATGAATTTAATGATTAATGAGATACTATGGATCTATGAATGCTACGTGTATTTCTTATGTATGTTACTTTTGGGTAACTAATAAAATAATCGCTGCTATGTGCTTTGAAAAAAAACAAAACAAAACTTTATCTAATGTTATTACGTACATATATGTACATAGATAAAGTGACAAGACAGTCGGTAGAAATTAAGTTAATTGATAGTTTTTTGGAGAATCAGTTTGATGGTCGATTAATGTTGACTATGTAAAGATTGGTGGAAAAAAATTTTCGCCTGCGGCGCTTTTTTCTCTTTTTACATAATATTTTTTTATAATTACTTTTTCAAAAATAAGCTTACTTTTTTTCATATTTTATAACTCAATAAGGTAAAGAATATTTTCCATTTTTATTCCGATATAAAAAAGATTTTTTGAAAAAAAATTCAATTTAACCAATCTTTGCCTGTCCTGCCCCCCAAAGAAAAAGCTGAAATGACGTCCCTGATTGTTTTCTACCGAAAGTAAAAGCCGCTTTTATGCCGCATTCTTTTATGATGCATTATATTTACCTAGGACAAGGGTTAAAACGAAATATACAATATAATTTATGGATCTATTTTGCTTTTGCCATTTTTCTTGTACCTAAATTTGTTAATTCCCAATTTTGAAAAAAAAAAAATTTCCCTTGATTTTTAGCGTTATGGAAAGAAGAAAATTTTGTTATATGGGGGGGGGGGGACAAATTATTTTAACCCTGGGTGGGGCCCCCTTTGACTCCTGGCATGCACTGATTTCAGTCCCAGTCCGCCACTGTCTGTAATGCATATTCAAATAGTAGTGACATTGTAGGTAAGAAGGCTTAAGCCAATTTTTAATCGAAGAATTAGCAAATTCTGATAGGAAACGATCGACCTGGAGTCAAAAATATCCAGGTCTGACCAGCAGCATTACAGATATACTCAGAAAAAAAATTTTTCAATCGAGGTTAGCTCATGGGTTCGACCCCGGAACCTTTCGACGCTAAGCAGAAGCTTAACGACCGAGCTATGCTGCTGGCTATGTATGTATGTATGTACAAGTTAACATTCATAGATGTCTCGTTAATTTAGAGTTTTCAGCATTGATATATAATACACTAGATCTGCCCTCACGTCTTATACTGGTCTTCTTTTTGGCGCATGCAAAATACATGGCGCATGCACAGTTTCTCTTAGTAGGTAGGTAGGTACCACTGCGTCGTAGGGAAAAAAACATTTTCTTTCCCAACTTCCCCGCTAGTTAAACCCCCCGCACCCCTCAGTTAGTGAAGACAAGATCTCCGACCAAAATCACACGTCAGAGCCCATCTATGTGTATTATACATCAATGGTTTTCAGTGTCTCGTAATTCAGCGACTTGTGTAATAAAAATGCTGCATTGTTTGTGATTGGCCAGTAAGGCGCATTGGAGTTTACCTGTTAGGCCTTCCTGGTATATATGTATATGATAGAATAAAATTGAAATAATATAATCGAACTAAAGAAACGAAATAGTTTCATATTACAATGCAGGCGCAGTGGCAGCAATTGACACGCGCAGATGCGATTGGCGGCAGTGTGTGCGTTGGACGCTCGTCTTCGTCCGTCGGCTGTCGGTCCTCGTTCGTTGCTCGTCGTTCGTCGCTCGTCCCGCACTCGGTGGCGATCTCGGAACTGGTCCGGTCCTGTCCGGTCTCGCAGCCGAGCGTCAGCCAGGACAGCCAGGAGCTGGCTGACTGTCCAGGGATCAGACCGGCTCTCATGGAGGAGTCGCAGCAGCAGCAGCCGCAGCAGCAGCAGCCGCAGCCGCAGACGCTGCCGAATCCGCACCCACACTCCTACTCGCATCCACACTCTGGTAAGCCATTCACTTCCTGTTCCACCTTCCATACATCACATCCTCGTCAACTACACTTACTCTCCTAACCTCAACTGCTGCCAGGCTAGCTGACTCGGCTAGGAATCGTGAATGAAACGCGCCGCGCACGCTGTTCCTTTGTATTAACATCACTCCTATATAGTATCAAGTACTACAACACTCCTTTATTTCACTGTTCTGTCCTTTAGTTATATTTATTTTCTAAAATTGCTCTTTTGTAAAGTCGACCTAGAACTAGGATGATCCTGTCGGCGAACCTCAAAAAATCGGTTCCGTTGTCTGCTATAGAAATGTTGGAGAAATCGAATATCGAAGAAAAGTTACAAGCCCTGCCAACAGGGGTTCATTTTAACCCTTTAAAATCTCTAACTGCTGAGTATATTCGATTGTGAACATTACATTTGAACAACAAAGAAGAAGATGGAACTAGTTTTGAAAAAATACATTAATTAATAGACTTTGTTTATTTTATATTGTTGCACGATATATTAGAGACTCTAAATACACCTTTACAAAACTCGAAATCCTCGACGGTAGTGATCTGGGGTTTGTTTAGATTAGCTACAATTTTTCTAAATAATTCTAGTTGGAAATGTTGGCGAAATTTTCAGCATGGCGGGCTTTCAACAGAAAAGACGTCAGTACTCAAAAGCTTATAAAATCGCTGAATTTTCCTTTGTCTCTCTGGAACGAATATTTTCATTAGTTTATTAACAATATGTGAACCGATGAGAAAACCCAATTAAAAATAAACACATTATATTGGACTGAAATCATATTTTATTAAACAAGAACACCAGTGATGATAAAACAATTCTTTGATAATGATTTTGGTGAAAAGTATTTGTAAATTTGGTACTTGTTTAGTAGCGCGACCACACTTCATATTCAAAAATTAATTATTATTCATTTTTAAATTTTTATTCAGTTGAGACTCTTAACCTAGAGTCTTATTGGTTTGTTGTTTTTTTTTAATAATTCGATATTTAAGCCTTTTCAATCATAAGTAATTAATCTAAACTGCGTTTCTTTCTTTTTTGAGCAAACCTCAAAATTATCTCAGTTTGAGAACAAAATATTATGATAATAATCTTAAGATAAAAATCATGTAATAGTGATGGGTAGTTGAAGTCAAGCCGTTTAGATTTTCAAAACAACATATTCCGAGTTAAACGCCATATTATTGTCGGATTCACGGATAATATGTATATGTTAATAAACAATTTTATAATATGTAATATATTTCCAAACAATATTTAGTATTAAAATTTTACTTCAAATTGTGAATTTTAATTTTATTGTACATACATACATTCCATCATTCGTGATCATTATTTTGGAATTAAAAATGTTGACTAACCTTTTCAGAAGCTGTGAGTGATGATGTTCACCTGTCATTATTATGTCGGGTGTGCGGACAGACAAGTATCCATTTTATTCCAATATTTGAAGGCGAAGGTCTCGAGAATAACCTGTCTACAAAAATAAATAGTTATCTCCCGCTCCAGGTATGTCCATCATTTTAGATGAATGCAAAAGTGTTGTGTATTTGAAATGTATGTATTTTCTATTTAATTTTTATAGGTTGACGTCAGCGACGAGCTACCACTTCAATTATGTTTTCAGTGTGCGAGTGCCCTTGTCACCTGGCACAATTTGTATCAATGTTGTCTGCAAACAAGCGTTACATTGAATTCAAAATTGTCTAAAGCTCGCTCGTCCAATGACAGTTCTGACCCGGTATGTTGTATTGAGAATTACATGTTACTACTTTTGCACAAAAATTGATTTAAAAATTTATTTATTTGTTCATTATTTCAGTCTCAAGTAAACTTAGAAGAATCTAGTTCAAATTCAAATCAAAAAAGGTATGTAAAATCTTAATAAATCTTCGTGCATTTGTAAAGTTTGTATAACCGCAAATTAGAATAGATTTGATAACTCTGAGCAACAACAAAAAAATTACCGGAGTTGAGACTAATCAAAATTTACTAAGTTTGACTCACTGAATTCGAATAACAAAAAAAAATTTGTTGGTTTCCTCTTGTTTATTTGGTATGAGCATTTAAAAAAAAAAGTGCAATTTTTACATATTTTTGGCTTTGCAGTCCAAAAGTGAGTATTGAAATCAATAGTCCAAAAGTGAGTATTGAAATCAATAGTCAGATGTGTTTTCTATTGATTGTGATTTTGTATTGTTTTAAAATACTTTTACTAATAACTTTACTTCAAATTCACTAGATAATCAATTATACGTATTTTAAAGCCATTAAAACATCTGACTATTGATTCCAATACTTACTTTTGGCACAGCAATACTAGATTTTTAGTTAAAGACTGCAAAAACAAAAAATTTTAAACCCTCATATCTCACGAGTGGGAGGAAATCATTATCATATTCGAATTAGTGGTTCAAATTCACTAAAGGTGATTAGTCTTCGCTCCAGTAAATAAAAAACGTGATAATTTGTTGCTCAGTGTTTTTTTAAATACGTACTGTACATATGATCATAAATTTTTGGTTATAGAATCTTCACAATTGCCACCAAACAAACTTCTTTTAAAAAATGAATATGATCATTTTTCAACTGCACCCTTTTCGAGTATGCACAGTTTCATCATATTTCTGGAAATCAATTTATAAATCTTTATAAAAGACAAATATACACATGTTTTAATAATTACACGTTTAGCACAAATTCTGTTTCTAAGTTATATTTGTATTGTAAATTTAAAATATTTTTCCTATGGAGATTAGTTCTTCGTAAACGACTACAAAGCATGGAAGTTTTTATCCATTTAAAATATTGTGATTGAGGTGAGATGTGTTTTACTTGAAGCAATTTGTTCACTGCATTTTGTTGTAATTAATTAACCGTGATGTTGAGTGTCACATTTAGACTAATATTGTTGAACTAGAAAAGTATTTATAACTTTTTATATCATTATTAAGTTTGCATCAGTTACTTGAAATACAATTAATATATAAATTTTGGGCATGTATTACCATTGTTCTCAAATTAAATTCATTTCGAGTATTTGTATCACAGTTTCAATATTGGATGTGTTTTATGGTATTCGCAAGCACTAGAAATAAAATAAAGTCAATTTCGGTTCAATAACACTAAAAAATAGCGCTAAAACATTTATTACTGAGAACATCTAAAATTTTAATTTGTCTTTTTTTTTACTTTATTGATGAATTGAAGTAACATTATATAAATTAGTGTAAATTTTTTACATTTCAACATATTTTAATTTTACATGCAATTTAATTTCGTCATTAAGCAATATTTGTGCATTAGCAAAATCGAAAATGGACATGTGAGCTTTGATTGATGAGACAGTATCATTAGCTTTTGCATAACCGTACCATTAATAAGAATGTATTCGTTCCTTTAAGTACAAATGATATTACACGCATGTTATATCAATTTAAATTTAAGTTTGTCAAATAACATTAATGTGAATGAGGGCAGCAGTGTAATGGAGCCTCGTCTGTTCCAGGTACCCACACTACCGCCCCTCATTTCACACTTACGATATCAGTCAACATTCCAAAAATTGTAGTGTTATAATAGAAGAAATGACACTTGAAGCGGAAGAATCGTTGCAGTCTTCGCATCTAGCAAACTTGTGTAAAAGCATTCAATCCGAAATGCCGACTACATATTCATCAAAAGATATCGGTGGTGAAAAAGACGATATTGAATTGGTTAAATTGATAAGTTTCATATCTGAGAAATTTAAAATTTTAATTTTCAATGAAGACGCATCAATTGTAAATAATATGAAATCCATGTTTCCCGATGATTTTTTTAAGGATCTTTATAAATTGCTTTTTGAAATGAGATACACTATACTCAACAAAAGCGTCTTAGATTCAGAAAATTCGCCTCAAGACTGTTTAGATGTAGGTGACAATGTCGAAGTAATGTGTGATAATAGTGATATAAAATACGAAGAAAGTGATATTTGCGCTGTAAATCAAAACAATAGTTCATTGAAATCTACAAAAACAAAGAAAGTACGTAGTTACAAACGTAAAATTATTGATAAAAGTATATCTATGGAAGTTATGAAAGCGAAAGTTGTAGTCAACGGACGTATATTCTACACTTGTCCAACTTGCAAAAGAAGTCTTCGCACTGCAGATGGTTTTGTTTGTCATTTACGTATACACTCGGGCGAAAAACCTTGCATTTGTCACCTGTGTGGCAAGCAGTTCAGGATCAACACCGGCCTTCATCGACACCTGAAAGAGACCCATCATAAAGTCAAGAACTTCTCATGCGAAACTTGCGAACAAAAGTTCGTGAACAAGCAGAATCTCATTCAGCACCGAAGGATTCACACAGGAGAACGGCCATACGTCTGTACCAAGTGCGGTAAAGGTTTCAAGCAGAGCGCCTCGCTTCACATCCACAGCAAGATTCACTCTGACGACTACCCATTCATGTGTGCATCGTGTGACGCCAAGTTCAAGTCCAAGGTTCAGCTCATCCACCACATATACAAGCACACGGGAGAAAAGCCGTTTGTGTGCGATGTGTGTGGCCGAGCCTTCCGCATCAAGCACGACCTCAACAACCACAAATTGATACATTCTGACGAGAAGCCGTTTTCGTGTGTCGATTGTGGAATGTCTTACCGGCAGAAACGCTATTTAAGAAATCATCGCAAGAAGTCACACATCGCTCCTGAAAATTAAAATTGATTTCAATGCAGTAGACATACTTCTTACAGTAAAATTTCGATTTGCTGGATGGATCAATAGTTTCCCGAATCTAAGCTCGATTTTTTCCCGTGTTATAAGATTTTTCCCCCAAATGTATCATAATATACTACATATTTGATGAGCTTCCATATTACATGCTGGTTATGTATCTGCATATCTGTTCTGATTTCAGTCTGTCAACAAAGTTAAGCTTTGTTTTGTAATGTTTTCTATGGTTAAAGTTCTTTATTTTTAATATAAAAATGGACTGTTTGCACTCCAAATTTGTTATTCAACAGATAACCCTTCTGCCCATCAATCCGTTAAATCAAGATTTAACTGTATTTCATATTTTGGATGTCGAACTCCATTTAAATTTTAGGATTATTTACTTAGCTTTTGGTAAGCACATTTTACCTCATTCAAAAGTATTTAGTATTACATACTCATATTCACTCTATCTTTACTTTATTTTGATGATAATACAAATCCTTCTGAAACAATTTCTTATTTTCATTGCTTTATCTTTATATAATCACTCTGTCAATCTATAAAAGTATTTATCATTTATTTTATATTTTCTCGATATATATTATATGCACTAATAAAATTCCTTCAGAAATTGTAGAAAATCGTCAAAATAAAAGACTTGTTCATATGCAAATATTCCGTACATTGTAATGGCACTGATTTTTTGTGAACATACATAAGTTTCAAACTTAAAACGTTAAGATTACTTATTTAATTTTAGCACTTACACACTTGAAATTATTTATTTTCCAGAGAACCTCATTCAGGAAAAAGGAATTTAAAAAATATTACTTTCAATAATGTATCAAACGAATCATCAAAATTTTCAACTGCAACCATTAACAATCACAGTTTCGACTCAAATAAAATCATTTCCGACAATGATAATCCAATGTCAAAATTAGATGATGTTAAATCAGATGATTTTAAACAGCCTTTTAAAGATACAGATACAGATTCTAAAAAAGTTAAAACTGTATCTTGTGAAATTTGCGATAATGTTATCGTCTTAAAATCCTACAAACGTCACCTTCAATCTCACGCTGATGACAGACGTTACATTTGTCACCAGTGTGGAAAGGCCTTCAAAAATTCCGGTGCTCTTTCCAGGCATACCCGTGAAGTTCACCACCGATTATTGCGTTTCCCATGCGATACGTGCAAAGCGTCCTTTGCTTGTCGACGCACGATGGAGGAGCACAAGCGTACTCATAGCACGCACCGCTTATACGTTTGTGACAAGTGTGGCAAAGGATTCCGTCTCCAGTCATCCTTGAACATTCACATTAAAGTACATTTAAACATATTTCGATTTCAATGCACATTCTGTCCGAAAAAATTCAAACGCAAGCAAGAATTGAAATCGCACGTCTCTATCCACACTGGTGAGAAGCCTCACTGTTGCACTGTATGTAATAAATCTTTCCGACTCAAATTCGAACTTAGCAATCATTCTGTTGTGCACAGTGACGAGAGATTGTTCTCATGCCAAATATGCAAACAAAATTTCAAACAGAAACGATATGTTAAAAAGCATGTGCAGACCAAACATAAAGTTGTAGAGAAATGATTTTCATATCTAAATCTGGCTTAAAATTTATATTTTGTTATTGAAAACAGTGGCCATGATGTAATTACACAATTTGTTGCAGGTCTTCAAATTACCTCTCATTCCGAGCTTACCATCAAACCCGAATCGATTTGCACCGCTCGTTCGAACTTGGGTTCAACTCCTCCCACGGTGGAGACTCTTCGGACCAGCGTAATAATAGTAATCGTTCAGAATCGTTCAATCACATTAAAATTAAATTTGAAAACATCGCAACCGATGAATCTAACGAGTCGTTCGCTCAATACAATATTAAAATCGAAGAAGCCAGTGTGTCGCAACATGAAAATACTGTGAATGGAAAAATAATGCGTGCATCGAAAACTAGAAATCGTTTAAAATATCGTGCAAATGAAGCGCAGCAGGAATCAGACGATGAACCATTGTCAACGTTAGCTTTCAATCAAAGTGTTGATTCTTTCATTGCTGAAAGTGACGAGTATGATGCTGATGGCTCTCAGTATCCCTGCACACGTTGTACTTACATAGCTGCAAACAAAAGAGAATTAGAAAATCATACTCAGAATGATCACGTTTCAAATACATTATTCAAAAGAAGTAGTAGACGAGCTTATGATTTACAAACCAAACAAGTATTAGAAGATTCCAAAGTGAAAATCAAAGGAAAAGTGCACTATCGTTGTAGTGTTTGTAGTAAATGTTTAACTAGTGCTTACAGTTTTGTGTGCCATCAAACGATTCACTCCGGACAAAAACTTTTCAATTGTCAAATATGCGGTAGAAAATTTAGACTTTTGGGTTTTTTGAAAAATCATTTAAAACATATACACTTGATGAAAGATAAAGAAGATTTGTACGAATTCCAAACTTCACATATAAGATCGGAAACGGATGATATTAACCGTCTGCAGAGAAAGAAACGAAACTACTTGAACTATAATGCTTTGGAAAAAGTAAAAATAGTAACAAACATAGGGGTTTTCTACAAGTGTGAAGTTTGTGGAAAAAAACTGAGTAGGTTAAATTATTATCTCAGTCACAAGACTATTCACACCGGGGAAAAGAAATACATTTGTCATTTGTGTGGCAAACCATTCCGATTGTCGACAATGTTGAAAACTCATGTGCGGCTCACTCACGAGCGTATCAAACGGTTCAACTGCGATACGTGCCATCAAAATTTCGCCACCAAATCCAATCTTTTGGAGCACAAACGCATTCATACCGGTGAGCGGCCGCACGTCTGTGCCAAGTGTGGTAAAAGTTTCAAGCAGAAGTCTGCACTCTTCGTCCACAACAGGTCGCATACGGATTATTTCCCGTTTCAATGCACACAGTGCAACTCTAAATTCAGAATTCAGTCTCAGTTGAATTACCACATGATAAAGCACACGGGTCAAACGCCGTTCACTTGCGAAGTATGCGGCAAAGGCTTCGCCATCAAGGGTCAACTGAATCGCCATAAGAAATATCACGAAGATGTGCTCTACGACTGTCCAGAGTGTGATAAAAAGTTTCGTCATCAGAAAAATGTAAAAACGCATTTGAAAAACTGTCATAGGAAATCGAACGATAGTGATTTAATGGTTAAAAAAATTAAACGTAAAGGCAAAAGTCAAGATTCACTCGAAAATTTGTAAAAATAATTTGTTGAAAATTTTATGTACATATGTATTTGGATTATGTATGAATGTATATTTATTTTATTGTTATAAAATTTTAATATGTATGAAACGATTATATATTTGTACTGAATATGATTAAGCTTAAGATTAAGTAACCTCTGTATGTAATGTAATAAACGTTGATTATACAATTTGCATCAATCACAATATTTTTATTATTACATGAGACATTTTATGTGATTTCTCGTCCTGTACATTTGTCACACAAAAATAAAAAGTAAATTTTTGGAAAAATATACAAAATTGTTTGAATTTTGTCAATTGTCAAATAAACCCATAGAAAATTTTAACATTTGTATATTTATACTCGTTTGTTTTGTACAATTTTTTCCTGCTATTCAATGTAATACTATTCTTCCAGATGTGATAATAACAGTAGGACTGACCATATCGACGATAACAAGAACATATTCGTGGCTCACAATACTTTGGGACTGATTAAAGTTAATGTCGATAAGAAGTATCTGCCTGATGGTTGTGATAGATGTGCATTTTGCAACTCCCCTTTTAAAAACATGAATCTCCTACTGTCGCATATGCTGGACTGCCATCCGGATTATTTTTTCCACTGTGATGTATGTGGATCGTACATCGACCGCAGCCAGCTTATACCGCACATGTCTCAGCACGCCGACGACGAGGATAAAGCCGATGAAACAAACTCGGCCGATCGAAATCGACCTAAAGACGACGTAGCGTCGGGGAAAAGTACAACGGCTAAAGAAAAACATGGAAAGAAGTCGGGCAATCAGGACGCGGACGAGAACAACGACGCGTTTTCAAACTCGAGTCATTCGAACGATCGCTTTGGACCACTGCCAGATTCGGTCTTCGAAGCCATCAAAGACACCGAAGAGGGTAACGTCGAGCCTCAACCGAAGACTCTAGAACAAAGTTGCGAAGATATGAAACAGATGTCTGAAAAGCTATCGTCGAGAAATGTAAATTCCACACAAACGAACTCTAGAGTATGTCCGATCTGTTCAAAAGTGTTTCGGGTCACGTCAAGTTATCACTACCACATGAAACACTTTCATGGTGGTGTAAAGGAACACGTTTGCAATGTGTGTGGTAGGAGCTTCGGTATAAAGAGTGCCCTCACCAGTCATCTTACGGTGCACTCCGGTGAGAAACCGTACTCTTGTCCAGCATGTTCAAAACAGTTTCGTTCGAAAGCTAGCATATATATACATTACAATAATGTGCATTGTGAAAGAAAGATGTTCGCTTGCACCATGTGCAACAGATCTTTCAAATGGAAGCAGAAGCTTTTGCGCCATATATCTAGTCATACGAAAGAGAAGAAACATTTGTGCCCCAAGTGTAACAGGGGATTCGCCGTTAAGTATGATCTCACCAGACACATGAAGACTCACGACAGTGCCAAACCATTTTATTGCGATAAATGTGGAATGTCGTTCAGACAGAGACGGTATTTGAAACAGCATACCGAAAAGAAACACTCTGTAGCAACATAATACAAATTTAGTATGTTAGATTTATTTCCAGTTACCAAATTACAAAATAAACGCTTTCGTTTTGTTCATTAACGTCTTGCTGGTTGTTTTACGTACGTTTTGTTTTGATTTTAAAGGATGTAAAATGAACTTTATCATATCGCATTAATTATATATTATAATTACAAAAATATGTTTTGATATATTAATAATTAATCAATAGAAGCGAGCAAGAAGTTAATGAACAAATAAAACAACGGACTTTTAGATGACTGACTAGATATAGTTTTCGATAATCCGTGAAACTTTATCCTTTTTTTTAATTTTTCACACAATGAAAATAGGAAAATATAGTTAAATTTTACATTACATATGTTTTGTTTTCCGAAATAAATAAATGATCCAGTGATAAATGAGTCATTATCGCTTCTTATAAGACTACTTCAAAATAGTACAATTATTTTAAATTACAGTGGGTGATACATTTTATATGAATTTTTTATTCATAGATTCGTTTGCAATAAAAATCAGCGTATAGTAAAATATATTTTATTTATATATATATATATATATATATATATATATATATATATATATATATATATATATATATATTGTTTGTGTATGCAATTTATGCATAATTATAATATAAAACAAGCAACTTATACATTTTTTAACTTCATAAATAATTAGATAAAAATTGTGAACATTTATTGGTTTTCATAAAACAAAAAATGTTACCACAAATAAAGCATAATATATCACATGATGATTATACAGTTATAGACATTAAAATTAAAAAACAAATAAATTTCAGATTCATTGTACATTGAGCTCGAATCGAGTTTGGTATTTTAAAAATAATAAAAAAAAAACACTCAAATACATTTTATATAAGAATAAAACACAAAGGCCAGATATTTTGGTGAATTATTAATATTGTCCACATTAATTTCATATGTACATGCAAATTTTATTCTCTATTAACATGCATTTTTTTTAAATTGATTTAAATACATTAACATTGGCATTCATAATTTACGTTAAAATAAAAGTATGTATACTACACATGTAATTCTTTTTATTATTAAGACGTTGCCTTTCATAACAATATTAAATTGTTATCAACCATTCCTTCATCACCAGTAAGTATTCATTGTTTCAATCGGTATACAAGGTATTATTATATATTGTACATTTCTTTATACCGATTGTTTTGTGCTTTCACAGTAATAAATTAGAAATGTATTACTGATCAAAACTATTTGTAGTTTATTTTATTTTTTTTAATTATTGTATATAGTTTAGAAAATCAATTTAATTTTATTGAAAAAAATGGCATTGATATCAAATTATTGTGTTGACGTAAAAATCTTCATGATCATTGAATAATAATTCATAAATACATCCTTATATATTTACATACAATAACTAACAATAAAACATTAATTAATTTCTATAAAAATCATAATGAGGAATATCAATTGTAAAAATACAAATATTACCACAACATTTCATGTTGCGAACACACCACCAATATCCAAAGTACACTGAACAGTCTTCCGAATAGGTATAAATCAAGTCTTTGAATTTTTTTTTTTATTCCACAACATCCTCCCAAACACACATACCCTTTCTTATTATCATTTCTAATAATCACAAATTTTAAATTCACAAACAATAACGTTACACATTTATACTATGATATCGTTTAAATAATGGATTGCACTGAGGCAAACAAATGTAGACGTGAATCGAGTAAATATGTGCCGGTACTAGAAACTCATTATTTTATGTATACCATTCAAATATTGTATTGATCGGTTCAAGCGAATTGTGTACTGGAGAGGGAGTGTGTATGAGAAGCTAAGTCTCGTTCAACGGAGATCCTGTCGGTGCTGGTTCGTCACGCTGCAAGGATCCACTGGGCGAACCTCCCTCGTTGATCAAGCGTTGTCTCTCACGATACATGGACACGCGCACATTCTCCATCTGGTGGTAGCGGCACAGCTTCAACAGTGCAAATACTGATAGTCCGACCCATGTCGCGAATGAGCCCCAGGCACCAAACTAATAACAACGGAGGGCATAAATGATACTAGCTTAACTGTTATTTGAATTGTGTGTACATATGAGCCATTATAATTGAAAGAGACATAAGTCCACTTTCCTTATTTCGATATCTCGCAAAACATTTAATATAATGTTTTAAGCTTGACAATATTTGAAAATACTATACGTTTATTCTGCTATTCCGAGATTCTGGACATATCAAACTAAAAGAAGCGATAAAAAGTGCGGTCTTTAACTCAAAATCAGGTATCGCTATGCCAAAAGTGGTTGGCTACGTGCACACTACCGATATCTACACCCGATATTTTCCATATCCAGTTCCCATATTGCAACCTGTGGTTGCTATTTAGGAACTGGTTATGGAAAAATTCGTAAATATCGGGTGTAGATATCGGTAGTGTGGACGTAGCCAATGGGTGAAATAAGCTCATAATATTATGGAAAAAATGTGTACGAAAAAAAGTATATTTTTGACTAAAAATTCTTTTCTAGCAACAAACAATACAAAAAACACATGACTATTGTTTCCAATATGCACTCAATTTTGACACAGCAATACTCGATTTTGATTTAGAGTGCCAAGCTAAAAATCTGTAAAAATTGCACATTTTTTAAGCGCTCATATCTCATAAACGAGAAGAAATCAACAAAAATCATAGTCATATTCGAATTTAATGAAGATTGAACGAATAGTCTTGGCTTAGTTAATTTATTTTATTGCTCAGCATTACCATCATTTTGTGCATTTTTTAAATTAAATTTTCTGTGATGTTTTTATGATCTATTGCAGAGATTTTTAACTTTATTTGTACTATGATAGACATAAACCATGGACTCAGATTAACGTTTTTAAATGGATAAAATAAAATAATATTCCATTTCACAACTGTTTGCAGTATTGGTCAGCTAAAATGAAGGCCAATGAAGATCAATGGGCATCGAGATTTATACATGGTTTGCCTACTGCAAAGAAATATATAACGGAAACCGAAATAATGCTACTAAAATAAATAAAAAGTTGATAGAAATATTTTATCTCTTTGTTTATCTTGAATAAGCTGTGGTATTTGACAAAATAATGCATATCGTATTAATCATTTAATCTATTTCGAATTTTTATTTTCGTTACAAGAGTTGAAAATCTGGTACCTTAACTCATTATGGACGGGTCGAATCTTTTGTGTATTGTTATTTGCGTATTTTTTTTACTAAATAGCAGTAAAAACAAAATAGGTTTTGTAAATTGAACATAATTCCTAAACTTTTCTTGGGATTCTTTGGGGTATAGACACACTGAATCCTATGGCACGGATTGCCTCGGTAGACTCCAGCTGCGATGGGCGTATCCTCATATCATTATTAATTCGTTCGATTTTAATATTTTGACAAGTTTCTCTCATATTTCTTCCAATATGGGAATAGTTGTCAAACTTATGACAATACGAGTTGCACAAAAAAGTGAAATTTTTTCTAAATATTGATCAATTCCTTATAAAAAAAGTCAAGCTTTAAACCATAGAAATATATATATTTTTTAATTTATTTATCGATATTTTGAAATAAAGATATGCTGTTTTGATATCTATGAATGTAATTTTGAAACTAAATCTTTAAAATAATACTTTTTTGTATGATTAAACTTTTTAATTGGAAATTAATTATACTAAATTATATTATATAAATATTAATGTTATTTATTTCATCAATTTATTAAATTTATATTAAATTAATGAGCTTGATAATAGCATTTGTTTTGAAAACTTAAGATAAAATTAAAATCAAATTTTATTAATTTTACTAAAAATTATACAATAAAAATTATATGTTTTAGTAAATTTAGTTTATGAACGCTGTGTTAACCACCTTTAAATGAAGTTTTTATTAAAATCAGCTTATGTGTTTACGGCCCATAGTGAGTTGGTAAATTTATTTCTGGTTAATTCATATCAATATTGCAAATCTACGATCAAACCTAAGTACATACCAAGATAGAAATAATCTTTGATTTATTAAAATCAAGAACTCACCTGCGCTGTCCCGAGTTCGATATAAAAGCCTGTAGTATCTATACGATCCACTTTATCGATGTCTTGGCCAGCGGCTACTTCGCAACTGAAACGATCGGAATGTGTGAATTCAAGACAATTACACATAAGCAAAACTTTAAATACCTATGAATATATATATATGTACTAGACTTACGAGGGAAACCGTTCAGTCATGTTCTGACACCAAGTCATAAAGCCGAGAGTGATCATGATGGCAGCAATGAGAATAAATCCACAGAGAATTATCGAGCTTACAACGTCAATGAACGCCGACAAAAACGAACTGTCGATGTGACGATACATATACATTGAAAGTCTGAAACGATAATAATACAATTAAACCTGCATTTCAAAACATTTATTGATTCGAAATAATACAAAAAGAAATCATTACCTATATATTTGCACCGATGATACTAGGAACAGCATTAAGCCGACGAAAATTGTATAGTTGCAATATGCCTGCGAAGCCCAGGTTACCGTGAATTGACCGTCGGTTTCCTGCCACATACCCATTGAAAACAACAAACAGTGTCCTCTGAAAAACGAAAGAAGTATTACTTAGATATGTATGTTACAGTAAATGTATAGGTACATATAATATATGCCGGTGAAGTTATAAAAACCAATTATCTGTAAATTTTAATTTAATTTCATTATATGCTTGTCCAAAGTATCAAGATTATTGAAATGTAATTGGAAAATAATTCAATTAAAAAAAGGTATATTTTCTGTTATGATTTATTTACATCTTTCGTTTAGTTTAGTTCATTAATATTATCATCAAATTTCAATGGTCGTTCGCTTAATTCTGACGGTCGTAGTCATTGATATAATCTGGAATCCGGTGGACGATCCGCTTCCACTCCAAGTTGAAATCAATGTTTAGGGACGATCCTGCCAGTTCTTTAATTTGACCATCTTATGAGAGACTGTCCTCTCGCTCGCCTTCCCTCTAGTGTTCCATTGAATTCCTACCAGATTCTCTAGACTGTCCACATTCTTCCTGGCAATATGGTCGAAGTAGGAAAGAATCCTTTTTCTACATATTGTGGAGAGCCTCTCTGAAACTGCCGGCTCTTTGAGGATGGAGATGTTCGTGCATCTTCATCCTCATAGCTAGTCATTAACGTTGTGTCGTCTGCGAATCTTATATTAGAAATATTTCTACCGTTCATTTTTCAATGACAATTTTTGTAAATGGGGTAATTGATATGAATTAACAATATTGTTTTTCATGCACTTATACATAGTTGTCATAAACCAGATACAAAAATGATTTCCAGATTATAAAACGTGTTTTATTTAAGAAATTTTTTAAATTTTATATAAAATCAGATCATCTTTTCTTAAAAGAATTTTTGTAGAATATCTTTTATGGAAATTGAAAGACACCAGTTGACATTATATATTGAGTTATGAGTCCACTTAATATAAAATTGCGCAAATCTGAACTGTACATACATATATCTGAGTTAAAATTTCAATATAATATTCATTTTCAATGTATAATAATATATTTTGGCTGTCCAGTATTATCAGAAGTCCAACTATGAAACAATGATTTCAACTGGCAAATGGCATCTAATAAAAATCTATCATAGTTCCACTCACTAAAGCTTTGTCTCCCGAGTATAGTTCAGAATTGTTGATATCCTACATAAAGCAATTGTGTACTTGTTGATAGATGTGGACATATGTACTTGTGTCTAGGATGTACATACAAGATAATTTAAATGCTCAAGTATAATATATGTGTGTCAATAAACGTATGAGTAATCACGAGTGACATTTGATAATGATTGCGGTTGTGTGTATTGTATATGCATATGAGACAATGTTACCGGAACTCGTCCTGATGCAGACTCATGGGGACAACGATGCAGAGGGACAAGATGAGTGCCATGACGTAGCCGGCGATCTGGCTCAGCAGCAGAACGTTGGAGAGCGCCATCGTCGCAGTGACGTTTCCACTCCACACCCCGAGCCCACGACGCACAAAGTGACACTATCGCCAATGCCCACTAACACTGCTACATGATCTGTTCATTCGGGAGCAGGTAAATTGGTCGAATGCAATACACCTAATGCAATTCCACTAATGACGCTTTTACCGAAAATCTATTGACCTAATGGTAAATTCACCTAATATCTTTATACCGAATGACACATTCACCTAAATTCGAGTTTCAAACCAGCAGTAGCCGAGTTTCAAACCAATAGTAGTAAATTTTATTATTTAGTAATTTTTCGACGCGATATCAATAGATGGCGTAGTAACATAGACAGATAAATGTTATAACATTTCTTTGCAAATAGCCCTTAAACTCTATATACACCATATTGCGCCCGACAGAAGATTTAAAAAGGATTTCCCACCTAATGGCGAGTGAACTAAATTAAGGACATTGAAAAAATTAATTGCTTTTGTAGCTTTGTATTATCTTTTGCTATATATACTATACTATATTATATAGCAAACATTGTACATATTTACAATAAAATTTATGATAAAACAAAGTAATAAAAAGGAATCAAAAAAGATATACAGATTTTTTTTATTGTACATATATTAAAATTGGCTTTCCAATCATCAATATTAAAAGAAGGTGAGAAGAAAACGCATGTATAATAGACAGACTAGTACAATTTCTACGATTGATACAATTTCCATAATAAATAATTAATAATTTTAAATATACGTAATAAATATAAATTATGATGAATACATAACAAATATGAATCAGTTAGTAATTTATACGTAGATTGCAAAACACAATGAAATATAAACAATAATAGCAAGACAAGAAACAAGCAATACAATAAATAATAAATAATTTATTAATCAAGTTACAGAAATAAACCAATTTATAATAAACATTTTCATATAATAAAAACTCATGAGTGGTATTACAGATGGTCAACTTATTACAGACAACACAGAACACATATATTCTTTTCAATATATGAATAATCAATATGTAAAACAACTAACGTTAAAGAAAATTGACTATTGTATCAAGTCATGTAATAAAAATACTCTTGTGTGAAGCTATAGAAGTTTTTTACAAAAAATTTGGTACGTATATAAACGAAAAGACGTTTGCTAATTTCAATGACCATCTCTTCTCCACCGATCATGGTATTTGGTTGTTCTATTAGTGACACCACACAGACCCTAAGTAAATAATGATTTCAATCAATAACTGTAGCTTGTGACATGTCTAATTGTTTCGCACAAAATTTAATGCTTATCAGCTCATTCACACAGCGATAAATAAAATTTAACATTGGAAAGAGTTTAAAAATTTGAAGCCGCATATTTTTTCGAAATCCTTTTTTAGTTCAGAATTTAATATCACATTTATAATTGGGTTTCAAGCGTGGAGCTAGGATTCTAAACGTACATTAAATCCAAATTTCAGTTCTAAATATACTAGAACGAAAAATTTAAAAATAGCATAGTATAAGTAATATTTATCAATAAATTATGGAATTCAGCATTTTTAATCTTGACATATTCTCTAACGCAGATTGCCTCTCTGCGACGATAACTGTGAACGAAACAGCTCCCATATCAAATTTTGCTAACACAAATGTGATACTGTTCCATTAGTTGTCGCATAAATCTACTAACAACAAATTTAGGATATTCTTGGCTCGATGAGTAGGACCAACGGGTCCTCAGTAGTTTCCACAGTTATTCCAACCCTTTCCTCTTCAGAAATAGTTTTCCAATGTCTAAAAAAAAAAATCATTACCTTAATTGATCCCATGTTATCAAAACTTAATAAATAAAATAAGTAGGGTGAAATTGATTATATTGAGTAATGAAATGTTTCGTGCTATTCTAAGATAATGTGATTGCAATTGCGAAATATAACTTCACTTAAATCATACGTGTACTTCATATTAATGGTTGTGGTTGGTGAGAACAACTGCGGGAAAGCTTTGCTAGCGTTTAATCATTACATTAAATAAAATAGTGAATTTGGCATTTTTCTAAAGTACAATATTCTAAATGAATTATTACTGGTATGAATTATTTCAAGTTATATGGAGTGATTTGGCATACAATATAACTGTATATATGAAAGTATTGAATTTTGACATGTTACATTTCAGCACAAATAAAAGTTGCATATTATATATTTTCTTGAATTGTTCATTATGAGTATAACAAAAGTACATTTAAATTATAAAAAAGAGCCTCGTAAAAAAGGCTTCATTTTGACTATAGAACAAATGTACGACTTTTGCCGTGCAGAATCAACAAGACTTGAGTATGCATTGCAAAAAATATTTTGATTTTTCAATGGAGAAATTATCTATATACCAAAATCCGACATTTTGAGCAATCCAGATGTTAGGGTTTTTTGCAGACACGGGTTGTCCCTTATATTTAGATATGAATTTCTCTAGTCCACCGTATTCGATTTCCTGGTCTTCTTTTAAGTACTTTTACAACATTTTCACTGTTCTGGTAGGATAAACAATCTGCAGTATTATTAATGGTATCTGCATCTAAAACAATACAGCATTATAAATAATTGTACTAGTTCAAGAACGTATTATTTACACAGTTTCATTATGATTTTATTGATGTGAATAATTTATCTCCTGAGTGATATCACATTCATAATAATATAACATCATCAGTGATTATAATTACTTATAGCTAATGATGATAGAGTATGAATTAAAATATGAATAGAATGAAAAATCAGTCCCACCGTATCTAAAGTGGGAGGTATAATTAATTCAACATTCGTGTACATATTTTGATTGGCCAGTATCGCAATATCCTGGGCCCTGGGAAAATTAATTCTGGGTCCTATGACAAATTAAAAAAAAAGATCTTAAAAATATATTTTAATGAGTTAAAAATCTATCAGAAATATTATAAAAGTACCTATATGTTAGTTGCTATTTTTTAATTTAAGATGTCGGCTGCTCTGCTGTCCCTTTCTCCTTCGTAGTGTGCGTGGGATGCGTGATGTGGAAAAAAGGGAGGAAATTGTAAACCAATGAAAACAGGGCGTAAATCTGTTTATGTATTGCGACTGTATTTTGTATAAGTTATACAGAGATCAAGCAGAGCAACCGAGGAAAGGGGGGGAGTAAACAAAGAAAGCAGAAAGCACGCGTGCCTTTTGAGGTTAGCCACGCGTAGCTGGCTACGAGTTGTTGAGTAGCTGCCTTCTGGACGACAACTGAGACAGACCCTCTGATGCACACCGCTATACTGGCGATACTGGAGTTGGTCGCTGGTCGCCGGTCGCTGGTCTCCAAGTATCGTCACAACCCATCACCAGTGGCCGAGCTGGTGATTTCGGTGGCGACAAAAACTACGTGTTTATGCCGAAGCCGTTGGCGCGCGACTGTCAGTCAGTCTGGGGTGGCCAGCACAAAAATATATCGGACAAATCGTGGAAAATTCTCGAGAAAGTATAATTTTTTTTTTTAATATAGTGAATTGATTTTTTAGCATATAAAATCGACAACATCAAAAGGACACAAACACTACATATGTATATCATATCAGGGGTTTATAACTTTTCATGGTTATTGTGTAGTGAAAAGACTGATTAGCTTTAATACTATTGCATAAATCGCCACCCCATGAGTTTTTTTTATATTTTAAATATTTGTATACGAGACCAATGATTAAATACTGTGTTTTCGTTGATTTCCGAATTGATATGTTGTTTTGAATTGTTGTTATTGTGGAATGAATTGTTATGTAATGACTGCCACTTAAAATCAAGTTTTGCAAGTGATGTGTCACCGCTCATGGTTATTGTGTAGTGAAAAGACTGCCAATAAATCACCACACCATGAGTTTTTTTATATTTTAAATATTTGTATACCAGACCATTCATTAAATACTGTGTTTTCGTGTTTATTAATATTTGTCATAACTATTGTGTATTAAAAAAATTTCAAAAGACTCTTAGTACTTTTTATTCCCATTATTTAAATAATTAATATATATTTACTTTTTCTTTATAATTTTTAACTTCAGCAAGTGGAGACTCTTGTCTTCTACAATCTAAGACGAATTGTCGCCGGAAGATAAAGAGTGATATATATTTTCTAGTTTGATTCCGTTCGATTTCTTGTTTGACAATAGATTTGAAATGTTGTTCAGTAAAACTCAAAGATTGTTAATGATAACAATGCCAGCTGTTCTCTAGAGTAAGTATCAAATGAAACACAATGTTTCCACAAATCTTTGACTTTTTCTAGTGTTCGGGTAAAAAGTATATATCTATATAAGAAAAATATTAACAGAGTACATATGTATAGTAAAAGTGTATTTACCTGTTGTAATATATTCTGATTAGTCACAATATGTTTCATCTATCCCATATATAATAATTATTTCATATGACAATGGATTTAAAATATGACTTATCGGAATTAGTCGATATGTAAAATGGTAAGTGTTCATCGTATGACATTTCTTCGCTGAATTCCGTTTCTTCTATCTACTTAATGAATATGATTTATAGAACCTAGGCTTTCAATGAATGTAACACAGTATTGCTTATCACTTAATAAAACGGCACTTGACTTGCAATTCGAGTCGGCATGACACTATCAACTATTAGTTTAATGTGAGTATCCAATAGTTTCGAAAAAATCAGCAGCATCGGCAGCAGCAGTCGCATCATTTTTGAGATTTGTATGTAATAAAAGGCTCGTTTCCGGTTTATAAAACTTATTCATTATTTATTATTTATGTAATATTAAATGAAGGACTATATTTTTTCGATAAGAGTAGACATTTAATTAATAAGTCCAAAAAATAGTGTAAGTTCGGGCGTACAAGTTATAGATATAAAATTTCAGTTCGATACACGGTCTAGGATATATAATAATTCAAAGAAAAATAATGCTACTTCCGGCAGATTTGAAAATGAAAAAAAAAATTATAGCGCAACGATTAAAATTTTATTACGCAGTAAAAAGTTTCAGTGTTTCAGTTTCAAAGATATTTAATGGTGTTTGAATTATTACTAAAATACACAGCCAAACACGCACATTTTTTAAAAACAGTGATCGACTTCATCTATTAATAAAATATAAATTTTAAAATACAACTTAATATTTTATTTTGTTTTAAATAATCTTGAAATTATCAATGCAAAAGTGCCATCTATCCGTCAACGTAAAACAACCTTCATTCGATCAATTTGTATTAGGTAAACTGCAGTTAGGTATGTATGACATTAGGTATGGTCGTCGTTCGGTATGTTGATATTCGACCAACTCGCTTAGGTATACTCGAATTAGGTGAATTGCATTAGGCGAACTTACAGTGAATCTGTTCATTCGATACCACTGCTGCCAACTGTTTCACAACTGCTTGCCATCTGTCAAACTTGCTCATGCTACAAAATATTTTTCAATTCATATTATTAATTCGAGTATAAAAGTCCTGTTTTATAATTCGTGTATATTTAAAATGCGGGTGAACTTGCTTAAAGCCTCCCACGAACAGGTGAGTAAAAAACTTTTTCAATTCCCGGGGGGTCTACTTCACGAGCCGGAATGTGAAATTACCGAAAACGCAAATATCGGAAGGCAAAGATCGAAAATCAAAAGATCTTAAGTCGAAAGATCAAAAAAAAAGGGTGCATGGTAAACGGTACATACTCACTTAATTTGCGCGAGCAGGATACAACAGGAACAGGCTTTTCCTCCAGTGCGCGCGCACATTAATACGGGAGGAAAAGCCTGTTCCTGTTGTATCCTGCTCGCGCAAATTAAGTGAGTATGTACCGTTTACCATGCACTCTTTTTTATCTTTCAGCAAACTTCCAATTAACCCTTTTAAACAAAAAAACAAAAAATAGTGTGACCAGAACATTATCCCAATAAACATGTTTCAATAGAAAACGCTCAATATAAAATAGTATTAACACTGGGAAAAAATCCCAAGTGAAAATAAGTATTTTTGATTTTTGATTTGAACTGGACGACTACTTAGAGAGATTTGAAAGCTAAAAAGTACTACAACTGAAAGATAAAATACCCGACTATAGATTCCAATATTCATTTTGAACAGGAAATCGACAGATTTTGAGACATCGACCGAACAACACCAAGATATAGAAAAATCGCGCGATTTAAAAAACACATTTATTTCTCCGAATCTCGAGCCAATCAACATTTTTTATTATCAGATTCGTGTTCACTGGGCATAGATCTATAAGAAAAGTCATATCTCGTCTTTGAACCAAAAAAAAGTCGTCATTTGTCGAACAGTGTATTTTGTAGGGCTGTTGGCGCTCTAATTTTAAATGTTAAAGCGCCTTTGGCACATCGAGTGGCGTCCTGACTTACTCAGCGCCCTCTGACGCTGCCTGACCCAGCCCCCCTTAAAACCGGCACTGTACATGTTTGATATGAATAGCAGAACCCACGAAGAGGGGTTTCCAAACCTTGGTCTAGAAACCATTCATACGTAAGATTTTTTGCTGTCTATCCCGTTGTGCAAATTCTTCTTCAAAAATATTTTAATTTTAATGTAATATTATGCCTGTATATGTACTTAATTGGCGATAAAATAGTTTACGGTAAATTTTAAAATTTACCGGTATTTACCGATAGCGCAATTATGGCGATTTACCGGTAAACCGGTATACCGGTAAAGTAATCCCAAATTATGACAGTGAATGCAGTACAGTTTTGATTCGTTTCCATATATAGAATATTGCTGTGGTATGTACATATGTATATTACTTTTCGAACTAAAATGAGTCATGCAAAATGTAAAGAATGTTATATTTTCCTTTTATTTCATTGTTTTCGATTTTTAAATTCCGAAGAAGACTCAGTCTTATTTCTGACTGATTAAATTGATAAATTCGAATATTATTATTAGATTATGCGTCAATAAGTTAATAATTGAAAATCTCCATGCACCAATGGAATATATGAATATATTCATATAGAATGTACTAAAGAATACTTCCCGTAGTGGCTGATAATGTACAGTCGCCGATATGTGATGTGCTAATAGGAATGAAACTCAATTCGAATATTTGAATATTCGAATGGGAGCCTTACCTCATACCTATTACGAGCACAATTTAAAAAGAATACTATAACCGGAAGTTAGGAGTTTGGTTTTGTTCGCTTTTCCTTCTACTATTTTTTTGACCCTTTAAATACTTGTGCTCTTCAAAACGTTGTGACACCCGATTTTTTCCACACTACTGAACGTATCGAAAATTTATATTTACTTTAAAATAAATCAATATTTCATTGTTTGATTTTAAACATTAATATTATTTATATCTTCTTGATATACTGATCCTAAGTAATAAAAATATTTTGAACAAAATCCGACAGCCGAAAGTAAAACTTTTGTCATATTGAAAATCCAAAAGGTGTGATTTACTACATTAGCACCCAAATGAGAACCTTCCCAAAGCCGGCATGCATGTGTGTGTCATTATCGAATTTTGTCTTTGACGCTTCTTATATTCCCCAAATACATTTTTATGGCAGCCTTGAATAAAACAATAAGAATTGCTGTGTTTTATGATATAATAAAATATAATAATAAAAAAAATAAAAACATTTTTACTTTATAAGATGGGTGAGTGAGTGCTCATACATTCACCAAGAATAATTTTTGTAACAACTATGTATATATTATACATAAATACAAGAATTTTTATTAAATGCAAATTTTATTTTAAAAATAAACAAAACCATGTTTTTTATTTAAGAAAAAAGTTAAAATATAAAAATTTAATACTATTATATATTTTTTTAGTTTGAAAGAAAATGTGTTCTACACATTTTGCATTTATTATTTTATTTTATCTCATTGTTATTTGACAAGACAAACCATTCAGGTAGAGGTTCGTCTTCATATTCTTCTGGTAAGAAAGACTCGGCAAAAAACGAACTGTGCGCACTTTTCCGAAAATATTTTATCATGCTAGGTAAATTACGAACATCGTTAGTTAGAACAACTAATTCTTCATACATAAAGCATGACTTAATATATGACAGAAAATCGTCCGTAAAATTAAGCATTACATTCGTATTCCAATCTTCCTGCAATATTGAAATAGTATTAAAAAAATTATACCTATATTAATCAATTTTAGCATTACAAATGATATACCTTTCTCATGTTTTCGAAATCATCCAAACTATATTGTTTTATATTTTCTACAATTCCGTCTACATTTTTATACCCAACGAGTATTTTAGTTGCGGCTCCATAAAATGATTGAACCCAAGTATCAAACACATGCTGCCTGAAATATTATATAAAATTATGTGTGTAATTACATTTATTTAAGAATACAATAATAATAATAATAATAATCAAACCATGCGATTCATGAATTCTGAGTTTAATTTATTTAAGTAATATTCTAATAATTTTATTAACTTACAACTTAATCGAATTATCGAACGATCGTGGCGTTGTTTTCAATTCAGCAAATATTGTTTTTTGCAATTCATTTATGGTGCATTTTAAATCCAGATTATCTGGCACCTCTTTTTGCAATTCTGTCTCATTGGCTAAAATACCATCTAATTCGGCTCTGTATAGAATGTGATTTTTACCAAGATTGATTTTGAAAATACAAACAAATTCATCGTTTTCCACAAGAACTTCGTCGTTGTCTCTTTCTTCTCTAAAATTTCCTATTTAAAACGAATATAATATTAATTAATAACGAACAGCCAAAACCTTAACAGGAGACTCATTTATAAAAAAATAATTAAAATATCAGAAACAAAACATACTTCATTAAAATCTTTACTTTATAATGTTATAGTCCAAGGTTACATTTCGTTCGTTAATGAACATACTAGTTTGTTAATACACGAACTATGTAATCTGACCAGTTATAGTGAACACAAAATAACAAATTGAAAAACGAACTAGTTTGTATGTATGCTTACCCTGGATTGCAATATTTAAAAAAAATAGCGGAAACGGGAATTATCGCAAAATTGTAATCCCATAAGTTTTCCCTTTTAAATAATTAGTGTCTTAACATCTCAAAGTTTCATGATACACCCGGTGAATCGATTTGAATTATAAGTTTTGACTGTTTGTACTTAAAATAAAACTAATAGTTCGCGTATGAACAAACTAGTATGTTCATGAACTAACCTGAGTGAACACTGGATCTGTAATATATACAAGTAAATATATGTATGTATGTACATATCAAGGATGACAAGGGTAGTGGACATAATGGTCAGAGTAAATAGATTGAAATGGCAATGGGCGGGCCACGTGGCTAGAAGAATAGACGAAAGGTGGAAAAAATAAGTGCTAGAATGGTACCCGAGATAATGCAAAAAGATAAAATGAAGACCGCAGGGTAGATGGATAGACGAAATTAGGAAAATGTGGGGGGTGAGATGGATGAGAATTGCGCAAAACAGATACAAGTGGAAGCGTGCTGGAGAGGCCTTCATTTGGCTAAAAATCCTTCCTACCCACTATGTCACCACTATTTGAGTATGATTAATGTAAATATTACAATAAAAATGTATGTACAATTCATAGATGTCTCGTTAATTGTCGAGTTTAAGTCAGTGTCTCGTAATTTAGCGACTTATATAATAAAAAATGCTGTATTGTTTGTAATTTGGCCAGGAAGGCGCATTGGGGTTTACCTGTAATGCCTTCCTGGTATGAAATAAAATAAAAAATAAAAATATTTTCAAGAAACATTAAAACTACATACATACATACGTTTATTTTTATGGCAACTTACTTCTGGTTACACACTGTTCAAATTTGTGCCCCCATCGTGACTGTGAATAATTTGTTTGGTTTTCATATATAGGCTTTTTCAGAGTTTTTAAATAAATTGCACCACGTAGCAAATGTGCACTTATAATGCATTCTTCATGGTATGCATAAGGTATTTTGGCGATAATTTTTAATGTCGTCCGACCGGCCACGAAGCCAACATTTCTCATCCGGCGCCCTTCGATATCTTCCATAATATCTTTGTGCTTTAGGATATATTCGAAAAATGGTACTTTGAGTTGGTGATCGTTCCATACCACAACGTTGTTTTCACCTATTTTCAAATCTAGGTGTGTTGGTCCGGGTCTCACCACTATGTATCTGAGTTTAGATATATTTTCAAACAGTTCTTGACTATCGTCACTACTAAAGTAACCAACAAGTTTTGGTTTTATATTTTCACTTAATTCGCGGTCATAATACTTCGCATGTGTTCGACAAGTACTCATTTTTTAATCTTCTAAATATTCACAAAACTAAAAAAAAAATTATTAAATGAAAATGATAAAATTCTTTTTTAAGAGTTTTTTCTCACCATGCAAAAATTTTAAACTTAAGCTTTATGAAGTTTAAGCAAATTAAAAGTACGTATGTATATTTATATAATAGAAATTACATCAAAAGATGCTTAACGTTCGAGTAAATATCCACAACTGACCAGCACGAGAAATAAATGTATATATATGTACATACTGTATGTATGTAACGTAAATCAGTGGTTGCCAAACTTATTGTGACTCGGCCTTTCTTTTTGAAAAAACATAATCTTGGTGCTCTCCCCCCCCCCCCCCTTCTTTATATCATAAAATAATACAAACACATTTTTAAATAATAACAAGCGGTATTTGTCGTAACTATTTCGTTTGTGATTCGCCAATCATTATTTCAACCATATCAATATTCAACCATATCAATAGCAAAACTAGCGTCTTTCCTAATAGAATATGCTACATAGTGCATGTTTTACAGAATATGTATCCACACTTGTTCAATACCGTTATCTGAAAATGTTTCATCAGTGCCGGCACCACCCTTTTTGTAGATTGTTTTTTTTTTCATTACAATAATATGGGTCGAGTCCAGAAACCCTACCCCAGGAAGACGCGCCTCCACGTTTGGGAATCGCTGTGATAATGATCCAAAAGTCCACTTCTTAAATTCAACCGATTAGATTATTTTAAATGGTGACTGCATACCGAAAATATTTGTATTAAATTGCATATCAGTTATCGTAAACACATTCGATAGTACTATGCTTACGATGCCTCATTATTGTCAATACAGGACTGAAGAATTTTATCACGCGACTTGTGTACTTAATGTATACGTTTTAAATCCGTCTCATTAAGCTCATTAATTTATCTCAATCCATTTTTATCGAAGTTAAACCTGCTTAAGCTTAGACCGCACTAGACGCCACTGCACTCCAGCGACGCAGCGCGTATGAAATTGTTTAAGATAGAACGCACGGGACACGGTCGATTGGGCGCCCAGGACGATTGGGCGATCAGTGTTACTCGCCACTGCGACAATTGGACGACGAGACTGGCGGACACTGCGTCAATTGGGCCCTGCGTCAATTGGGCGCCCATCGCACTGGGCGATCATCGAGTGGCCGACGGCGACCGGGCGACCAGGGCGCGTGGGCGACCACCGACACGGCCCGCTGGTGAAGTGGTCGCCAAGCTTACGTAAACTCTGCGTTTTGCAAGGAACGACCGCGAACGGAGCGTTATAGGAATTTCCGATGCACTGACAAATATTCTACCTACATACATATGCTTTATACCGCTTTATTTTTCGTTTCAGTTTTACCAATTTTTCGTAACAACACGAATCATACTATTAATTTTTTTCGCTATATTATATTACATTTGCTGGAATTTTATATTAAACGTACTTTTATAAATACATGTGTAGCACCTTTTCACAAAAAATAATTGTAAGATGACAAATCATATGTACCTACATATTCTCCAAAATAATATAAAAGAAAAATGATCGATTGAATCTTTCGCGCAGTGCTTTTAGTTTTTTTTCAAATGGACACACTTTTTTTTCTTTTAAATGTTATATTTCAGTTTTATCAATTGGATAAATTCACACTCTATTCTCAATTTTCTCAACACTGTATTAGTTATACATAATAACAAAATATTTTCTAATAGCGATTCTCAAAGTTTTCAAGATTATATTTTTTTTCAATGATGAAATACGTTTACGAAAAAAAAGCGCATACTTAAATTCGTTCGCGGAGCTCGAATAATTTTTTTCGGCTTTTCCCATAATTAAATTATTACATCGTTTACGATTCGCAGAGGCAATTCTCGAAAAAAATAGCTTTTTAAAGTAATTTTAAACATCTCCCGTTCTATGGTTATTGTTGAAAATTACATTGAGCCACAAAAAATCACGTTTTTTAGTTACCAGAGCGGAGACTAACCAATCTTTACTAACTTTGACCCACTGAATTCGAATATGATATTGATTTTTGCTGGTTGGTGATTGTTTACGAGATATGAGCGTTTAAAAAAATGCGCGATTTTTACAGTTTTTTGGCTTTTGCGGTCTTTAACTCAAAACCTAGTATTGCTGTGCTCAAAGTGAGTATTGGAATCAATAGTCAGATGTTTTTCCTATTGATTGTGATATTGCATTGCTTTAAAATACTTATAATTAATTGTCTAGCGAATTTTAAAAGTCAAAAAAATATTTTTTTTACGGATTTTTTCTCCGTGCTATTTTGCATTTATTTGGCAATTTTTTTATTTCACCTCGTTTATAAGGATTGGTTTTCTATTTCAATATTTTTTATTTTTATCTAAACGTACTAACTCGAGCGGTAATTGCAATTTAAATGCTTTCGTTTTTGTTGCTCAGTGTTATTATAGTCACATTAAAATCTATATGATAGTTTATAGTAATTAAGGCTCATTTCGTTTATCAATAATTTAATAAGGTATATTTTTACTAATTAATATCTTTCGCTTTTGTAAATTCGAAACATACATACATATGTATAACGAATTATGTTTACATCTATAACTGTCATCCAGCGCTCATCTGTTCATCTAATGTATAATTTCTTTAATAATATTTTATGCGTATAAAATATTACAAAGACCTTACAAGAAATTATATATTTTCAAATATTTGGACCGAATGAACGAACTCATTCAAAACGTTTTTTTTTTACTATGAGTGGCAGTTTTATTGCCTAAAGATAAATAATACCGCGTCTCATAGGCTAGGCTAGAGATGCTCTGCAAGTCATTTTGATAAAAGAGTTCTCAAAACGACTTTTGACAACTGTTTCTCGAACTACTTTTTTTCTTGATTGTTTTACATGACATGTTATACATACATACATATGTAAGGTTTTTCAACGGGTTTTTGCGGTATCATAAATTCATGGCCCTCAAATTTGGTTTAAAATAATGCAATGACGTAAATGATTTTATACCCTTTATCCTTTTATTAAATTCAAATTATTCTGAAAATATTTTTCATCACAGAGTAAATTCCAATAACTATTTTGAGGGAAGGTCTTGATTTCAAAAATATTTCGCATTTTAATTTAAGTATTTCATCCTCAACTAGTATTTGGTCTACATCCAAAAATTATTTTAATTTGATTGATATTTCTTCTATTTGTATTTCATCATTGAATGGGAATGACATGAATAATATTATATCCTCTATTTTTGAAAAATCTTTAAATCTATCAAACACATTTCGTAACTTATTAGCATATTGATCATATTCATGTGAGCTTCTATCGTAGATATGGCAGCCATATTTTCGAATTTGCATATTTGAGCTGGGCTCGTAAAAACTGACTTTCGACATTGTATTTTTGGTGATCAATTTAATATTCTCTATTTCTTCACCTTAATTTTTTCATTATAATCATCTGCTTCCTTTTTTTACCATTCATTTGACTAAAAAAATAACTGAACTTAAATAAATTATACAGTTAACATTAAAAAAGGAAAATATATACAAAACGTGTTTAAAGTATTGTCTAACATTCGAGAGTTTTTTTTTATAACTTTCTATTGTAGGGAGATATTTTCGTATCACATTTGAGCATTGAAGTAGATACTTCAATGAATTTGAGTCTTAAATGGTCAGTTTATTGTTCTCAAAAACATACCCAACTAACACCAAACATTCGAGCGAGAATTAACCTACGTAATTATTTTTTTTCCTGTATAACTGTAATCAATTCGGCTGCGATTTGTGTTTTTTAATTATTATTTAGTCGATCAATAGAGCGACTATCATCGGTTTGTTTGTTAAAAAATGTGGATCAACCGTAATAAATGCTTATTCCTAATCTTACGAAATTCCAAAATATGTAAAATTTGTATTCAAAGACATTTATTTATTTACATTAAATTAATTTTAGAATTGCTGGTATGTAGTCAATTCTAGAAACTCATAAATCGACCCGTTTTATTCGACCTTTTTTAATTTATTCCAATATTATTTTTTCAATATCGTATTCAAATTATTATTAATATTATTAATATATCACTGATCAAGTGATTTACTTTTACAATTTCTTGCTGGAAATTTGAAATCTGAACCGCTGTATTAGATAAACAGATGAGTGCTGGATGACCGTTATACATATGTACATATGTAGATGTAAACATGATTCGTTATACACGTACATATGTACATATGTATGTATGTATGTTGCTACTTTACAAAAGCAATAGATATTAAAAACCATGTGAACTGTATAATAGGTAAGTAAATACGAAATGAGCCTTAAATAATTTTGCAATCAATCCGTCGATTTTCATTCAGTATTTTTTTTTCTTCTCGAAGCAGGTTTTACGATTACCTACCAAAACAATGAAATAAATGGTCGGTCCCAAAATTGCAAACATTTTTCAAATGGACACACTTTTTTCTCTTTTAAATGTTATATTTCAGTTTTATCAATTGGATAAATTCACACCCTATTCTCAATTTTGTACTACACTGTAATAGTTATACATAATTACAAAATATTTTCTAACAGTGATTCATTCAACATTAGATGATATTTTGGACCGATCCCTTCAGGTACCGATCCCTTCGACAAAAAAAAGGGGAAGAACATAATATTTGATATTTTTACGATACAATCGTCTTAATGCAATACAATGCCTCTTTGGCCCTTCTGCGAACAAATTCTCTCATTGCCCCGAAAATATAAAAATCGATATTCGTACAAATTTACGTAAAAAATATTCGTACAAATTAAATGTTCAAAAATAAAAATATAAATACTTATATAATAGCGCGAATTGCATCGGCTTTCGATGATCTTAAAAAATATGGGATCAACCGTGTGATTGGTGCTTATTTTTAATCTTACGAAAATCCAAAACGTGTAAAATTTGTAACTCTCAACATTAGATCAATTCTAGAATCGCCAGTATTTAGTATATTCATCAAATCATAGTATTAATAAAGTTTTTTGATTTACTTTTCATTGATGAATAATGAAAATAAATATTAAATTGAAAATTTTCAAAATAACATATGTACATATGTATGTACATTCATACAACACACACATACATACATTGAAAAAATTATTTCCATGCTAATTATAACATTTGAAAATTACAAGGTTTATCTTAGTTTTGGACAAACCTCCTAAAACTTTTCCGATCGCTTTGAAACTTTGCCATTTTTTTTGGAATAAAAAACGTTTATTTTATCGGAGAGGTTTTGAAAAAACGATGAAAACCATTTCAGAATAATTTGAATTTAATAAAAGGATAAAGGGTATAAAATCATTTACGTCATTGCATTATTTTAAACCAAATTTGAGGGCCATGAATTTATGATACCGCAAAAACCCGTTGAAAAACCTTACATATTGTTATGTCCTGACGGACTGGAGACACAAAAAAATGATATCTGATTCACAAGCAGATCAATGTTTGATCTACGAGCAAACCAGATAAACACTTTAATGTTTCCGTTAATAAAAGTCACTTTGTTTTTCTTATTAGTTTAGAATTTATTGTATTCTTTATAATGTTTACAATATTAGCCTAAGAGATTTTATAGGCACCCTTTTACTAAAAGGTCCAGATCACTTCGATGATTTTATGTTTAAGTTTATGAGCGCTAGTTTTAACAAAGGGTTTTACAAGGTTTTCACTAGGCTTTTCACAAGAGTTCACAAGAGTTTCACAAGGGTTTCACAAGGGTTTTCACAAGGGTTTTCACAAGGGTTTTCACTGAGTTGAGTAGAGAAGTAAAGCACAGTTATACGTAGTGTTGTTCAGGATAATCTGCCTTATCGAGGTTTGGGTATCCCCTTTTATACTAAAGAGATGACGTTATTGCTTGTGTTATCTTATCGAATATGGTTTCCGTTTTCATTGCTTTGATACGGATTCGTCTGATGTGACCGTATGTGGTCATCTTTGGTAGGAAGCAGATAAGACTTCCGTTCTAAATATCGGGGTTATGAGATCATAACATCCCTCCCTTCTTAAAGTAATTCACTAATATTTGAATTTAGTGAATTTGAATTGAATTTAATCTTTGTTCGGCTGTCATAGGCGAACTTTCATCATCTAGAATTTCTACGTTACTTGATTCTAAATTATTTCTTTTCTTGAAGTGTATATCGAATCTGGACTTATTTTTACAATATGTTTTAGCTATGTATCCTTTAAGCATAAAGGTTATAATTATACTTATGATTATAATTATTGTTAAGGATATATATAAAAGTACATGTGAATGTTTCACAATGATTGGTTGATTTTGATAATCTTCCAATTTGTCGTTGAATTTTTCCAGTTTATTTATTGTATTAATTGAATTTGAAAGTTCAACGTTTTCTAGTTCAATAGGATCTACGTTATATAAGGAGCTGTTAAAGTCTTTAAGTAGACAACATTTATCGTTAATGATGTTAATATTTGAGTATGGATTCTCATATTCTACTTGTAATTGATCATTAGATGAGATTTTTATAAGTCCATTATAAGTTTTACAATTCTTGTCTAAACTTAACATTCCTGTATGTATCAATTCTACAAATTTACTGATTTTATCTTTACATTCTATTTTAATTCTGGCATTTTCAGATAAGGTATATAACCATCTGTTAGCTGTGAGCTTTTGCCAAAGGTTTATTTTTCCTTTTATATTTCTAGTTCTGCAAGATTCTGGAATAATTCTTACATTATTGATTAGTAGACTGGGTTCACATTCATTATTTTGATGGACTGACAACAGATTCAGTTCCGTGCATACATATTTTTCGTTACTTATAATCTTACATTTTTCCTTTATTATGTCAAACATGGCATAAGTTAGTTCGTCTTTTGACTTTATTATATAATTCTTATTTGGTAGTATTAGTGAGTAGATGTCAGTATGATCATCGTGTGGAATTGGTAGTGGATACATTTTGTAAAGTTTGTATTCGTTTGAAGTTACTAGTGGTATTTTTAGTAAATATATTATTTTTCCATAAGTGGAATATACTATCAATTCTCCTATGTCCATTAACGTATGTGAGGTTTCATATCTAAGTGGTAATGGCAATTCATATCCACTGGGTATCATTTTTGATTTATCTTCTAATTCTTTATATAAGGTTGCTGGTGATAATATGTCTGGGTGTAATATTTGCTGTTTTGCGAAAAGAATGGAGTAAATTATTGTCTCTATTCTATCTCTTAATCTATCTAGATTTAAAGTTAATAATTCCGTTTGTTCCCTATAAACTGAGTTCATTTCGGTAAAGTCTATTTCTAATTTAGTTTTATTTAATAGTAAATCTATTTTATTTAATCCTATATTCAGGAGTTTTTCATTATTATTAAGGTTAACAATTGTTTTGTTAAAGCTATTTATTGCGTCTTCTGTGACGTGTATCTGACCTTTCATAAGTTCTATTATGTGGGTCTCGTCTTGGTTTATTTTATCGATTGATTCGTCATAGTATTTAGCGTCTTCTGCATCTAAGGTTCCGAATACGGTTTTCAATACTGTACCTATTCCGTCTATAAGTCCTCGCTTGGTACGTTTTCTTGATACTAAATAAGTTATATCTTGGTATTTATTCTTGATTTCTTCATATAATGATTCTAAAGGATTAAGGTGTTTATTACATCCTACTTTTCTAATATTTTTTCTAATAAATTGACATTTCGTTGAAAGATTTGTAAGTCCTTCGCGTATTTGATCTAATTCAAGTTGAATAATAGTTGTATTAATATATGTTAGTACGTTCCAGCTTTCTTCGCTTATTTTGATCGTTCCGATTTGATTGAAGTAAAGGCCGCTGCCTTTTGGAATGGTAGTGATGTTTTGTGAGGATGCGAGTCTGGTGGTTAGGATGAGCAATCTGAAATATTTTATCCATAGAATGGTTTTATAATGTTTTTATGAACGCGTTTCAATCGGTTATTTTCGATTCGAATGGTGATGGTTTGATTATTATGTATTTCAGTAATGCGATATGGACCTTTCCAGTTCGCAGTCAGCTTCTTGTTTAATGAACGTGGTATAATATTCATTTTTAACAGTATTAAGTCATTCACTTCGTAATTGTAGTCGTGAATGTTCTTATCGTAATTTCTTTTAGCTTGTATCTTGGCGCGAATTATGTTTTCTCGTGCAAGATTTCTTATTTTTGCTAATCTGAATTTTAACGTATTTATATATGTTCCATATGTTACGTCTGGTTCTAATTCATTCAGTGAACTAGGTAGTATTGGCGTATGTCCGAATACTAGTTCGTAAGGTGTGAATTTAGTTGCGGTATGTTGTGTTGTATTATAACACAGCATTGCGAATGTTAATAATTCGTCCCAATTGGTATGAGTATTGTTTACAAAGTTTGTTAAATAATCTTTAAGAGTTGAATGGGATCTTTCTAAGGCTCCATTAGTTTGTGGATGGTATGCCGTAGTTTTGAAATGTTTTATTTTTAATAATTTTGTAAGTTCTTTCGTGATGTTACTTGTAAATTGAGTTCCTAAATCCGTAAGTAATGATTTCGGTATTCCGTAATGTGAGAAATGTGTGATAAGGTTAATTGCGATTGTTTCTGAATTTGTTATTTTTATCGCGTACGCTTGAGAATATTTTGTCAAGTCATCTTGTACAGTTAGAATATATTTATTTCCCTTTTCGGTTTCGTTTAATGGTCCTACAATGTCTATGGCTATTCTTTCAAATGCCGTCGTTGATGTAGTGGTAATTTCCATTGGTGCCTTGTATTTATGTCTATCAGTTTTGTTTTTCTGACAATCAATACAGTTTTTTATATAATTTAATATGTCGTCCTTCATATTGATCCAAATATATTTAGTTTTTATTCTAGCTAAGGTTTTCATCAATCCTGTATGTCCTGCTGTTGGAGAATTATGATTTTCCTTTAAGATGATTGGTATTTGGCTAGATGTTGGAGTTATTAATTTATTATGACATATTAGTATTTTTATGTTTGTATCTTTAAATATGAATTCAATCATGAGTTTTATTTTAGCAGTTGACATAGTGTCATATTGATTTTGGAAATTTGCTATTGCTAATTGGTCAATGTTAAATTCGATTAATTTAATTTTTAAATTAACTAACGTTTCGAATATTATCTTAGTTTCGGTTTTATCGAAATAGTGAACTTTAGTGAAACAGTGAAAGTATTTCCTTTTAAAATCTTTTGATTCTGTTAGTATCACATCTTTTAATTGCTTTTCTCTTTCTGATAACATTTCTTGACTGGATAAGTCTTCTAATATGGATAAACAATAAGGGTTGTTTTCATCAAGGTCTAATGATGTTGGATACGCAATATTTATATTGGTTAATAAGTATCCGTTCGTTTCCGTAACGTTTTCGTTGTTTTCGGTTGTTCCTAGTTTTATTGTTCTCATAAAGTTTTTAAAGTTAATTTCGCTAGAAGAATCTATCTCTTGTTCGTTATCTGAAGGTTGGTAATTTAATTGAATATCTGGTTCTTCATCGAACAGGTTTTCGTTGAAGTCCATGGTTTCTTCGTCAAGATCGTCTCTTGTCCGAATTAGTTCGTCTATATCAGGCGTTCTGATAGGTGATAAAAGTTCTGAGTCGTTTATCAAGTCGTAAGTTATTGGATTTACGTTAATTGGTTTTATATATAATTGTATATTTATTTCCGAGTCTCTAAATACGTATTGTATCATTTGTTTAATTCGTTTCCATGTTAAATTATCTTCTCCACTAGCAAGTTTTGGTATAGCTAGGGTTTTGATTTTATCTTCCTTTAAAAGATCTCTAAGGTTTTTAAGCGTTTGAAAGACATTTTCATATGTCGGTTTGTCAAAGTATTTTGCTTTCGTTACTAAATGATAAATTATTTTATTCTCGAATTTTGAATGTAATATATCTGTTATATCTCGTCTCGTATTAATTAATTCATTATAGTTTTTTATTATTCCTTTTATTTCTTCTGCAATGCCTTTAGACATTTTCAGATCTTTAGAAACGCAGTGTGCAATATTACTGTCGCTTTCTAATAATGATTTCTGTATTTCCTGCATTTTTAAATTGAGTTTAGTGTGATCATATCGTAAAAATGATTCATAGCTTTCATTTTTGATTCTAGATAAGAAGTCTGCGTTACAGTTAATTCTTCCTTCTTTATACTGAATATCATAATCATATTCCTCTAGTCTGAGTCTCCATCTAATAAATTTAGATGTACCGGGCTTTTGCATTTCGAATAGATATCTTAAGGGTCTGTGATCGGTATAGATAGTAAACTTCCTGCCGTACAGATATGGTCTATAATGTTCTACTCCCCAAATTATAGCTAATAGTTCTTTTTCTATAGTACTATAATTAATCTCTGCCTTGTTGAGAGTTCTAGAGCCGTAAGAGATTGGTAAGTCTTTTCCTGATTTTCCTTGGCTTAATACTGCGCCTATTGCATAGTCTGATGCGTCAGTAGTCAATATAAATTGTTGGGTAAAATCTGGGTATTGTAATATTGGAGTTGAGGTTAATTGTTCTTTAAGAGTGTCAAATGCATTTTGCTGTTCATGACCCCAATTAAATATTGTATCCTTTTTTAACAAGGTTGTTAAAGGTTTAATGGTTTTACTAAAATCTTTTATGAATTTACGATAATAACTAGCTAATCCCATGAATGATTTGATTTCCTTCGGTGTCCTAGGTTCTTGGCATTCCTTGATGCACCTAATCTTGTCTGGGTTGGGTAATACTCCCTTATCAGTTATTATATGGCCTAGATAAGCTACCTCTGTTCGTAAGAATTCGCACTTATCTGGTTGTAATTTTAGGTTATTTTTCGCAAGTTTGTCGAATACCTTTTCTAGTTTTATGTTATGTTCCTTAAGCGTGGTTGCATATATAACGATGTCATCTAAATAGACAAAGCAACTCGTACCGTTAAGTCCGCTTAATATGTTATTCATCAGCCTTTGAAAAGTGGCTGGTGCATTCTTAAGGCCGAATGGCATACGATGATATTCGTAGTGTCCATTGGGTGTAGAGAACGCGGTTTTTATAATGTCTTTTGAATCTACTTTGATTTGATGGAATCCGTTTGCTAAATCTAAAGTGGTAAAATATTTACTTTTTCCTAGTTGGTCAAGTATTTCATTTATGTTTGGAAGAGGATATGCATCTCCTATGGTGATGTTATTTAATTGTCGATAGTCGATAACTATTCTCCATTTCTCTTGTCCTGAGGCGTCTTTCTTTTTGGGTACGACCCATAAAGGCGAGGACCAAGGAGAAGTTGAAGGTTTGATTATGTTTTCGTTCAACATTTTCTCGATCTGATCGTTTACTTCTTTTTTATGAACTTCTGGATACCTATATGATTTATTATGTATTGGTTTATCCGAGTTAGTTATGATTTTATGTTCTATGCAATCCGTAGATGTTAATTTATCTCCCGTCAAATGAAATATATAATGATATTTTTCGCAAAGTGATATTAATGACATTTTTTCTTCTGGATTCAAGTGATCCATTCTAATAGTTTTGTTCAATAATTCTTTTCTATCTTCGATTTTAGATCTATTGTCTCTATCTAATTTATATACTTCTTTATTCATTGGCTTTAATTTTATTTCCAATGTTTCTAGCGTAATACTTTTTTCCGTTAGATTTAAAATTGTGCATAAAGCTTTAGAGTTTTTATTTACTTTAACTATGGCTTTAGCGAGATATACTCCTGGTATATTTAATTCTTGTTCAACAATGCCTTCCTCTATTTCAGGGTTAAGTACATTGATTTCTATTAAAGTTTCTGTTCTTGGTTTTAAAATATTAATATGATTTTCGTTATCATAATTTTCATTTACAGAATTATTATTTTCATTTAAATTGTTATAATTGTTATTTTCATTTAGATTGTTATAATTGTTATTTTCATTTAGAGGACTTTTATGTTTCAATTTTATTTTTAGGCCGTTGTTTAAAATCAATAGATTATTCGCGTAATCTAAGGTTGCCTTCTCTTTTTCTAAGAGATCTCCTCCGATTATCCCGTCATAATCGAGGTTTAAACTATCATCATCTTGGATGACTTGAAACTTATTACTGAGCCGATAACCATCAATATTGAGGTTAATAAAAATACTTCCAAGGGCTTTGATCGTGGAATCACCGGATATTCCGTTTAGATGTATATTTTCGTCTATCAACGAAACAGTTTCATCTATGCAATAATCTTTTATTAAAGATATTCCTGCCCCAGTGTCGACAAGGAATGATCTCGAGATGTAGTCATCTCCTTTCGGTATACTAAGTCGAAGGATTTTCATGTTTCCCAGACTGTAGTCACCTAGATGGTAGATTATTGGATCTAAAGCAAATCGGTTGAGTCGATCCGAGCATCGACCGATTGCCGCCCGTTTTTTGATCTATTGATCATGTGGAGATGCGTCTTTTGCGCATTCCGATTGAAGTTTTGCTGCGGATTACGATCTTTGTCGTCCCGTCTTACGAATTTATTTTGAGGACGCACGGGAGCGTTGGTTCCCCAATTAAAATTACTTATGGGTCGCTCTACGGCGTTGCCCTGATTGGCTCTCTTATAACACTTATCGATTAAGTGTCCTTCCTTTTTGCAAAATTTGCATACTTTTTTAGTTGCCTCGTATGTGTTAATGTTTAAATTTTTAAATTTACTAGTAAAATCGCGATTATTCCGATTTACGTTTCCCGATTTTTTATAACAATTATTAGCCGTGTGGCCATCTTTATTGCAGATGCCACATCGTTTTCTGGTAAAATCTTGAAGCTTGTTTATCCTTTCTTCTTCAAGCGCTATGTTTATTGCTTGGTTTAAGGTCTTTGGGTTTCTTGCTCTAAGAATTGTAGCTAATGAGCTATGTATTCCGAAGTTAAATACTTGAAGACTAAGTTCTTCGATGCTTTCTATCTTGCCTTTTGCCATTTCCGTCGTGGCCGTTTGTTTTATGCAAACTAGGCAATCTTTAACGCAGGTTTCAATCCTGTTAACGTAAGATGCTACTTTCTCACTGGCTCCTTGTTTTGTTTGTTGGAGTTCCATGAGCAATTGCGCGTAATGTTTCCTTTCGCCGAAATTCCTCCGTAGGATTTCTTTAAGTTCGTTCCATGATTTTATATCATGATTTGCACATACTATTGCCGCTTTATCTATTAATGATGCTAAGATATATTTAAAGAGTGTTTCTGTTTGAGACGGACTAGCCATTAAAAGAGTTCTATCGCAATTTGTCAAGAAGATTTCGAGCGTGTCCCTATCTCCATTGTATGACGTTATGAACTTGAATAATATTGTTAAAAATATTTCACCTATTGTGAATTTTGTTAATGCTTCTGATACCTCTGGTATTGGACTTTCACCTGAAGTTCCAACCATTTTGAGTTTAATTAATTGATTAATTGCAAAGTTTAAGAAGTGAGTTTAATAATTTGTTATAATTTTCCTTTGCAATGAGATTACCTTTCGTGTGTAGTGTGTGTTTGTGTATTTGTGTATTTGTGTGTGTGTGTGTGTGTGATTACAGTGTTCGTACAATTTTATGGTTAGTATTTATAATAAAGACCTACATTAAAATCTTCATCGTGGTTGTTGTACTGCTGTAATGTGTAGAAGAAGAATTCTCTCTCTCTCTCTCGTGATGTGAAGTGAAGTAAGGTGAAGTGATGCTGTTAATGTTGTAGATGTAGTAGTCGTAGTCGTCGTCGTAGTCGTGGAGTCTTGGCTTCCTTGAAGAACGAAGTTCACCACCTTGCGCGATCCGCGAAGATGTTGGTTGCCAGGATTTGAATCCGTCGATGTGTCTTGGGTGATACTGTTCCAACGTGTCGATTGAGCACGGCGTTACGTGAACGCGATTCACGAATGAATATCTGGGTGAGATGAGTCTCTTCCAGCGAAGCAATATCTTGACAATGACTTTTCCAAGTTTGTAGACTTAATTGACGTAGAAATTCTTTTGAGATGGAGTTTCTATTTGACTGTCTTCTGTGTGAGGTTTTCCTTTAGGAATCCCACCACGCTGCCACCATTTTATGTTATGTCCTGACGGACTGGAGACACAAAAAAATGATATCTGATTCACAAGCAGATCAATGTTTGATCTACGAGCAAACCAGATAAACACTTTAATGTTTCCGTTAATAAAAGTCACTTTGTTTTTCTTATTAGTTTAGAATTTATTGTATTCTTTATAATGTTTACAATATTAGCCTAAGAGATTTTATAGGCACCCTTTTACTAAAAGGTCCAGATCACTTCGATGATTTTATGTTTAAGTTTATGAGCGCTAGTTTTAACAAAGGGTTTTACAAGGTTTTCACTAGGCTTTTCACAAGAGTTCACAAGAGTTTCACAAGGGTTTCACAAGGGTTTTCACAAGGGTTTTCACAAGGGTTTTCACTGAGTTGAGTAGAGAAGTAAAGCACAGTTATACGTAGTGTTGTTCAGGATAATCTGCCTTATCGAGGTTTGGGTATCCCCTTTTATACTAAAGAGATGACGTTATTGCTTGTGTTATCTTATCGAATATGGTTTCCGTTTTCATTGCTTTGATACGGATTCGTCTGATGTGACCGTATGTGGTCATCTTTGGTAGGAAGCAGATAAGACTTCCGTTCTAAATATCGGGGTTATGAGATCATAACAATATGTATGTATGTATAACATGTCATGTAAAACAATCAAGAAAAAAAGTAGTTCGAGAAACAGTTGTCAAAAGTCGTTTTGAGAACTCTTTTATCAAAATGACTTGCAGAGCATCTCTAGCCTAGCCTATGAGACGCGGTATTATTTATCTTTAGGCAATAAAACTGCCACTCATAGTAAAAAAAAAACGTTTTGAATGAGTTCGTTCATTCGGTCCAAATATTTGAAAATATATAATTTCTTGTAAGGTCTTTGTAATATTTTATACGCATAAAATATTATTAAAGAAATTATACATTAGATGAACAGATGAGCGCTGGATGACAGTTATAGATGTAAACATAATTCGTTATACATATGTATGTATGTTTCGAATTTACAAAAGCGAAAGATATTAATTAGTAAAAATATACCTTATTAAATTATTGATAAACGAAATGAGCCTTAATTACTATAAACTATCATATAGATTTTAATGTGACTATAATAACACTGAGCAACAAAAACGAAAGCATTTAAATTGCAATTACCGCTCGAGTTAGTACGTTTAGATAAAAATAAAAAATATTGAAATAGAAAACCAATCCTTATAAACGAGGTGAAATAAAAAAATTGCCAAATAAATGCAAAATAGCACGGAGAAAAAATCCGTAAAAAAAATATTTTTTTGACTTTTAAAATTCGCTAGACAATTAATTATAAGTATTTTAAAGCAATGCAATATCACAATCAATAGGAAAAACATCTGACTATTGATTCCAATACTCACTTTGAGCACAGCAATACTAGGTTTTGAGTTAAAGACCGCAAAAGCCAAAAAACTGTAAAAATCGCGCATTTTTTTAAACGCTCATATCTCGTAAACAATCACCAACCAGCAAAAATCAATATCATATTCGAATTCAGTGGGTCAAAGTTAGTAAAGATTGGTTAGTCTCCGCTCTGGTAACTAAAAAACGTGATTTTTTGTGGCTCAATGTAATTTTCAACAATAACCATAGAACGGGAGATGTTTAAAATTACTTTAAAAAGCTATTTTTTTCGAGAATTGCCTCTGCGAATCGTAAACGATGTAATAATTTAATTATGGGAAAAGCCGAAAAAAATTATTCGAGCTCCGCGAACGAATTTAAGTATGCGCTTTTTTTTCGTAAACGTATTTCATCATTGAAAAAAAATATAATCTTGAAAACTTTGAGAATCGCTATTAGAAAATATTTTGTTATTATGTATAACTAATACAGTGTTGAGAAAATTGAGAATAGAGTGTGAATTTATCCAATTGATAAAACTGAAATATAACATTTAAAAGAAAAAAAAGTGTGTCCATTTGAAAAAAAACTAAAAGCACTGCGCGAAAGATTCAATCGATCATTTTTCTTTTATATTATTTTGGAGAATATGTAGGTACATATGATTTGTCATCTTACAATTATTTTTTGTGAAAAGGTGCTACACATGTATTTATAAAAGTACGTTTAATATAAAATTCCAGCAAATGTAATATAATATAGCGAAAAAAATTAATAGTATGATTCGTGTTGTTACGAAAAATTGGTAAAACTGAAACGAAAAATAAAGCGGTATAAAGCATATGTATGTAGGTAGAATATTTGTCAGTGCATCGGAAATTCCTATAACGCTCCGTTCGCGGTCGTTCCTTGCAAAACGCAGAGTTTACGTAAGCTTGGCGACCACTTCACCAGCGGGCCGTGTCGGTGGTCGCCCACGCGCCCTGGTCGCCCGGTCGCCGTCGGCCAGTCGATGATCGCCCAGTGCGATGGGCGCCCAATTGACGCAGGGCCCAATTGACGCAGTGTCCGCCAGTCTCGTCGTCCAATTGTCGCAGTGGCGAGTAACACTGATCGCCCAATCGTCCTGGGCGCCCAATCGTCACGTACCGAGAACGCACTACGAGTGGCGCGACACTGCGCGTCAAAGTTGCCTTTTGTACCAACTCTGATGTGCTGCGCTGCGTCGCTACAGCGGACTGTTGCCTAGTGCGGTCAGGGCTTAAATCTGGTGATGTTAGTGTAACGTAGAGATTAGGTGGGTGGCGCTCGTGGACCGATAGCTTACGAGCGCTAATCACCTGATCTCTCGTTCGCGCCAAAATGTCCTCGCCGAATGAATAAGCCGTATGTAACGGCCAATAGGATCGCCCCACTCATCGACCAATAGTTTACATGTGTATGTATGTATGTGTATTGCGCCCAACGGGTATAAATATGGGGCGCTCTCGGCTTGGAAACCATTCCAACCTGGAGCGCCGACGAGAATAAACGACTTCTACAACACTCCTGCGTCTTTCTCTCCGACTCTGGAAGCCCTTTCTTCACGTCCACGCAACATTGGTGTCAGTCAAGTGGAATCGGAGATGAGCAGAGCAATGAAGAAATAGAAATCGTCGGCGACCGAAGAAATCTGACGAAAGCTGAGCTACTTCGTGCCATGGACAGAAATCGGCAAGAATCTCTACGTTACAATAGCTTTATGAAAAACGTAGTTCGAAATTCAAAATCGATGCAGTCTGAGGCGACTAGGCTAGAGGCTAGCCGAATCGATTGAATTTTATTTTTTATTTTTATTTTTATTTTATTTTATTTTACGGTCAAGAAAAAATTGACCATTTTACATAATGGAAATGGAGAAAGAAAAAAAAAATAAATAACAATGAAATACAAAAGAAAAATAAATAACTAAGAATAATGCATATATGCATACAGAGAATAGATATATTTATAGAATGTAAAGGTGAAATCAGGACATTATTATTTGTAATGCTATAATTTGAAACATTGTTGTTATTTTTGACATACATAGATCGATCTGAAAAAATCAGCAAAAAGGTTAACAGAATCATTAATAGTGTCAACAAATTTACCGTTAAATTGAATGTTTTCTGGTATATATATTTTATTATTGTTTAATTCTTTAGTAAGTGACCAAAAATATTTGGAATTTGAATCGATATATGATTCTGTTTTTTTAATATAAAGTTTAAAGCATTTGGATATATGTAGTTTACACAAAGCTCTTAGTCTTAGTTTACCATGCACCCTTTTTTTATCTTTCGACTTAAGATCTCGATTTTCGATCTTTGCGTTTTCTGTAATTTAACATTCCGGCTCGTCACGGAGACCGCAAATGATGATACCAGAAACTAAGTTGATCTAGTACATATATACTGATTTCATGAAGGCCTTTGAAATGGTGGACCATAATATTTTATTTGTAAAATTAAGACGTTTTGTCTTGATGCAACTTCTCATAAATTATTATACTTTGAAAATTGGAGGCAATTTGTCTATTATCACCCCAATTCGTAAAGAGAATTTATTTCGCATTCTGGGGTACCTTAGGGGTCCCTATCCCTATCACCTAATTGGTGTTGAATTAAAGTTAGTGGATGATTTTAGCGATTTGGGCGTCTTATTTAAAATAATTTTTATTTTAAACGGCATATAGAAAATATTTGTTTGCCGGCCACAAAAATGCTGGGATTCTTATTACGAGCTAGTAAACCTTTCCAGAGTGCGTTGGTGCTTAAAATTATTTATGAATCTCTAGTACGTAGCATTCTAGAATTTTCTTCCATTATATGGAGTCTTACTCATGTTGAAGATTGAGAGAATCCAAAAACGGTTTCTCAGATATCTTTATATAAAATTATATGGTTATTATCCTAGGACCTAGTGCATTCCTACTAGGGGCGTTAGGCTTCAACTCATTGGAGTCTCGTCGTGTTAAAAGATCAAAGTATTATATTATATTTATCTTTTTCATTTTTGTAAAAATCTATTATTGGACTCGGATGTTACATATATTATTTATTTACTATTTGTTTTTTTATACTGTCTGTTGATTTTTCAATTAATAAAATAAAATAAAATAAAAATAAAGACTAGGCAGGTGTCTAGGAGCGCCATAGCCAAGGGGCGTCCTCTTATTTTCCTTTTTTTGATTATTAAATTGAAAAGAAAAAAAATTGGCTTTCTTTAAACTTTAAAACATTTTATATTTAACTTAATTTTTCTACTCGAAATAACAATATTGACTATAAAATATTATGATTTACAAAGAACGTAGGAAGTCAACTGTCAAATATCAACGACTTGCGAATAAAACTTGCCAAAAATAAATCATCGGCACAAGTTGTTACTTGGAACTGTGTTTTAATAAAATTCTGCTGAAATATGTATGCTTATATCAGGAATGAATTGCTTCACAAAATTAAATTTCTTAACCAATCATATTCCAACGAAGAAATGTCAATCCATAAAATTCTTCAATTCATTGTTGATTATAAATTAATGCCAAATTTATTCTTGCATAGCTATCCGTATTTTTCTAATGTTATCCATTTCTGTGGCGACCGCGAAAAGGAGCTTTTCTAGACAGAAGTTAATAGAAACCAGTTTAAGATCATTTATTAATCAGGAGCGATTAGACAGTTTGGTTATTATATCCATTGAACGAAAACATCTAGATATGAAATAATTGATTACAAATTTTGCATCAGCCAAAGCCATAAAAACTTTTATTTGAAATCTTTTTTGAAAAACAGATCCATTTTATATATTTTTATTACATACCTCCTTTACGTTTCACATGGCATTCGTCTTAGTGGTCATTTTTATCTCTTATCCGATCGTTTTCATACTTTGCCATATTGCTCATTTTGGTCATCAATATAAGTAAACTAGTGTAGGGCCCGTTGATTTCAACGGGTGGTTTCGAAAAGAAATTGAAACTCGAATAAAAATAAAGTTAAAGATATGGAATCGACTGGTTTCGGAAAGACAAAGGCACAAAAAAATGAAAATTATGAAAAAAATGAAAAATATGAAAAAAATGAAAAAAATGAAAAATATGAAAAAAAATGAAAAAACTGAAAATAATGAAAAAAAAAATCAAAAAAATGGAAATAATGAAAAAGATGAAAAAACTGAAAATAATAAAAATATGAAAAAAATGAAAAATATGAAAAAAAAAATTTTGTTCCCCATACTGGTTGATGGTTGATCATAAGAAATCGGAAATCGAAAAAGATTGTCGAAGAAAGCCGAAGATACGCGAATGATTGGTTCCCCATACTTCTATAGGATAATCGAATATTAAGTAATTTTAGAGCGTTTTTTCTGTCGAGGCTGTAGTCTAATGGCTAGCGACCTGTTCTGGGCGAGGGGGCCTTAGTTCGATTCCGTGATTTGGAATTAATTTTATTTTTCAAATATCGCTAAAATATAAATTAATTTCAATAATTTCAATTAAAAATATATATTTAATTGTTTTATATGAAAAGAAAAAAAATGGTTCAAAACCTCGCTAAATAAAATTATTAAAATTACGTATTTTTATATGGCGAGAAAGAATATTTCAATTAATGTTTAAAAAAAAAAGGCGAAATGAAAAATTGGATTTGGCGTGATGTCCGAGACCATTAGCTCAATTTAGACCCATATTCAGGCTATTTGGGGTGATCGGTTCGAGTCGCGACAAAGTCGTCTCGTCGAAAAATGAATTAATCGATTTTTATCGATTCGTTCATTATGTTCGGCGAGAGTTAGGACACACACACACACACACACCCACACACACACACACACACACAGATTACCGTCTTTATATATATGATGGAGCCTCCGCCATTACGATGGTGCAAATATATCGTGTAAGACGCGTTTGTAATTTGCCCGCCGACATTCTACATATTTGACGTTTACGGTTGACGTTTGTTTGTTAGTTTTAATTATTTAAAATAAGTTCCATAATAAGGTTTTCCTTTTTAAATTTAATTATATCCATTTTATTAATATTATTCAAATATTGAACATAAAACGTGCCTATTTTTAATAAAAATTTGTATTTTTTTTGTTTTTATTTCTAAAAATATTTTTCTTCAAGTTTTATTTTTCACAGTCCAAGACATCGTCTGTATCCGTCGGGGAACACTGAACAAACTAATGATTTGGGAGTCCCCGCTATCTTCAGTGTTGTCACTCGATAAGTATGCATTCGTCATTAGTAGTCACCGGACCCAGAAGGTGCCGCGTATTGTTCAAAGGTTGTAAATGCATTGTTTAAGGTTTGCCGAACCTTTTTTACAAAGGATTTACAACAATGGAACAATGGATAGCACTGTGACTATCCTACCTCTAGTCATTAGTCAACGATAAAATTATATCGATTTCTAAAATTAAGTAATCTTCAAAATTTACATGTACTTCATACTTTTTTCTAGTTCAGTAATAACATTTAGTATCTACCCTAAACTTTTTTTAGACTTTTTTTAGAAGACGCGTAAGGTTTGTGGTGTGATGACTTTATGTGTCAGATGGTGGTCTCCGTGGCGAACCGGAATGTTAAACAAGCGGAATGATCTTTAATAAAAAAAGTTTTTTAAAAACATACCTCTTCTATAATTTGTATATAAAATTATTATTTTGAATAAAAACACTATGTTTAAAACTAACAAACAAACATCAACCGTAAACGTCAAATAGAATGTCGGCGGGCAAATTACAAACGCGTCTTACACGATATATTTGCACCATCGTAATGGCGGAGGCTCCATTTACTTATATTGATGACCAAAATGAGCAATATGGCAAAGTATTAAAACGATCGGATAAGAGATAAAAATGACCACTAACACGAAAGCCATATGAAACGTAAAGGAGGTATGTAATAATAATAAAAACGTAAAGGAGGTATGTAATAAAAAGTAGCATATATGAATAGGTATATTTATTACACCTGAAATTACGATTGTTTTCTTCAGTAAAACTGGTTTTTAAGTCTACAAACTCTCTTTGGCTTAATTCGTTAGTTGTAGTCTCTTCATCACGATTTTTTTCAATTTCAATTCTATTTTCAATCTCATTAGCCAATATTCAAAATTCATGCCAGTGTACTCAACGTCATGTTTTAATTCAAATCTTCGTATACACAATTCCCTGAAAGATGTATATGTTTAATTTAGCATATGGTTAAAAAAAAACGACAGTGGATACTGTGTATAAGTGTAGCACAATTTTCAGGAAATTGCGTCACATCACAAATATTTTGTTATGAAAGGAAAATAACACAGTTTGGCTTTACATGACAACATTCAATATTCAACAATGGGAACAATTGAGTGTTGTGAAGAACGACAACCATCAAGATTTATTTTTCAATTGTGCCTACACCAACAAAAAAGAGCTTCAGCATAGGGTGACCAAATAAATACATACATATTTAGATATGTAACTAAAAACTTGAAACTGTTTAAAGTTGTGATATTTATTTCATTCGTCAAATCTCAATTAAATATGTAATTATTAATAGATGTAAAAATTTATTTATTTCATATACATTTTCCCTCAGAAATAAAAGTTTACAAATAAAATTAATGAAAACGTCTTGTAAGCTCACAATATAATGGTGCTCTTCTTTTTACAAGGCATTTTTAATAATAAAACATAATTAAAAGTATAAACAAAAAACTTTTCATAAAATTCTGTGTTTTTACAGTGTATAAGTACCAACAACAAAATATAGCCCCTAATTTGGTGGTTCTTAATGAAAATTGATAAAACCGAGCAATAAAAAAAATCACGTCTTTTACTTACCGGTGTGGAGACTAATCAATCTATACTAAGTAGAGTTTCCAATCCGAATATTCGAATATATTCAGCCTATTTTAAACTATTCGTTATTCGAATATTTGAGCAATTATTCGAATAATATTGGTGAATTTTTTTAATGAAATTTTAATAAAATATTTTGCAAATTTAGAATTATAATACAATTTTATTTTAACTCGAAGTGTGTAACGCAATAGTCGAATAAAAGACGAATTAGTCGTCGACTCGGAGTCATTTTATTGCCTCAGTGCAATGGATTCGTGGAACTTAACATTGGAATTTCTCGCTTTAGAAATTAAACTTATGTATTTTACGAAAGAGAACTTATTGCAGCGTTTATTTGAAACGAAAACGAAAATACAGTCGAAGCGGGAACGCAATTTTTATGGATAAGCAAAAATATTTCCTTTTATTTATGGTTTTTTGAAATTGTTTGTTTCGGAGTTCATAGTGACACGTTATCGATCCGGGTATTTTTTCTCAAATTAAAAATATTGATTGAACGCGCGTCCACGTTATAAAAGTACGTTTTTCAAATTCCAAAAGGTTACAAAAAGATTTCAAGTACTTGGATAACTTTAAAAAAGAACCGAAGCTTTTGATATCCTTCTAAAATCTTTATTAACAACTAAGCCAACGTCAACTGCTACTGAAAGAGTGTTCTCCACAGCAGGAATAATAAAAACAAAATTAAGGGCGAGATTAAATTTTGAAACATTTAACGCATTATTATTTTTAAAATATGTATTTTTAAAATTAAAATAAAGTTTATGTATGACGATAAACTTACTTTTTCTTTTTATGTGAACCCCACTCATTTTAATTATTTTGAATTAATATTTCACACTGTTTTCTATTGTTTAAAACTATTCGAATATATTCGAATATTTCGAATTTTATAATTCGATATTCGAATAGTTGATGAAGTCGAATAATTGGAAACTCTAATACTAAGTTAAGCTTGCTCTTGTTCTTAGATATGAGCGTTTAAAAAAATGTGCAATTTTTACAGATTTTTCGCTTATTCAAATTCTAGTATTGCCGTGCCAAAAGTGAGTATTGGAATCAATATTCAGATGTATTTCTATTGAATTTTTATTGCTTTGAAATGCTTATAATTAATTATCTAGCGAATTTTAAAAGTCAAAAATATATTTTATTTTACATATTTATTTTTTATAATATTATAAGCTAATTCCGCTAATTTTTGACTTTTCCATCAAATGCATATAACGAAACATTATACATACATATATAATTGAGCTAAACACCGAAAGAATTTCAAAGATGGTTACCCTAATTTACCAGTTTATTGATGATAGACATCAATAGCCAAGTTATTCTACACACGAACACCTATAAAAGATATCGAAGTAATAAACACGCGAAATTTAAATACGCGATCAACTTAAAATAATTTAAAATGCCAATTAAATGGATTTGGCGTATTTCGCAACGTACGATCTCGCCCAAGTAAGTACTGCTATTTTTCGTTTCCACATAAATTCTGGTCACATTGATATGAAGGGTTTAGCGTCAGAGCGTCACAAAGATTATTATTAATCGGAATGTAATAATTCGTAGATATCCAATTTCATTCCACGAGAATAATTAACAAACACGCGATTGTGTTTGCTTACAAATAAAATCAGATAATGAATCGGTAACGACCAGATAACGCCGGTTCACTCTCGTACAGTCCACCTCGTCCACATTTGAAAGGGGATCCCCAATCAAACTGATGATTTGTAAGTCCCCGCTATCTTCAGTGGTTCACTCGATAACAATGGTTCGGTGATTACTGGTCACAAAGTACTCGTCACAAAGTCACTAAAATCTCTATAACTGAACATCTGGCAGCCGAAAAGTCCATCATACTAACGAGAACTTGAGTGCTAAATATTGTGTATTCGCGATTTTCATGGCAATAATTGTCTTTGTGACCACCGCAATGTGACGAATAGTCCAATTACCTCGATAAATATTGTTACGGGGACGAGATGTTATAATTTACAAACGGTTTTAATGTTTATATTTTATTTCCCAAAAGAAGCATTTTGTGTTAGCGAGATCTATGCAGACATGTTTTGAGATGCATGATGCAAGTCTCGAACACAAATTATTATTTACGGATACAGGTTGCCAGTTTGGCAGTTTAATCACAAGTCTTTAATATGTAATACTAGTTAGACAATTCAATCGCAAGTGGTCTTCAATATAGTTAACATGAGCATATATAAAATTTCGAAAGAGACTTTGTATATATGTATGTATGGAACCTTCGTTCGTTGGATCGTAGACGACATTTTTTTTTCGATTCATAGGCGCCGATTCGATTTTTTTCGATTCAGAGGATTCGAAGTCCCCGGGGTGAAGGCACCGAGGGCAAAGCCCTAGGGGGCATAGCCGTCGGGGGCGAAGGCTCCGGGGGCGCAGGCGCCGGATTCTGGGATACATATAATTTCGAGAGAGACAGTATATATGTTTGTTTGTTCGTGACAGTCAATTTAATAAAAAAACAAATGAGTATTCAAATAAATTTATATAAAATGAAACTATTCAAATAAAACTATTCAAATAAATTTAATAAAATGTTTACTATTAGATTAGCCATGTTTAAGAGGTGTATATTACAAATACCGAGCGAAGCCGGGTAAAACTACTAGTATACAATAAGGGTTACAAATTCAACCAATCACAGTTTCGTAAAACAACTGGTGATTAAGATATAAAGTGACATTCATGACAGTTTTAGTATTTAATATTTATGTATGTATCCTTTGAGTGTATCGAGAAGTGGTTGGGTAAATAGATATATACAATTTGTCATTAGAAAAATGCAACTAAAGCAATAAAGATAATTAAAAACTGTAACACAACGTCCTTCCAGTCCTCCCGTCAGTTGGTAGCGGTGTTAATATTTAAAATGGCAACACCAGTGCCACCCTGCCGCGGGAAAGGAGACGAGCGGTGTCTTTCGTCCATTCGCACTTCGGTCGTCACGGGGCACAGGCGTGCCCCCCACCTCTATCTCTCCCAAGCCGTCTCCATCGCAGACGCGCCAAGAGATCAGCCATTTTGGAGAACCGCGGGACGGTTGAGTTTATGATAACTCCCTCCCCGAGTTCCAACTAATTCGTCACCTGTATCTCCACGCAGCTTCCTACCCCTGTGAGGGTTAACCTTTCCGTGGTAGCCAAGCGCTCCGGAAAGCCCCTAGAACAGTGGTTCTTAACCTTTTTGGAGGTACTGACCCCCACCAGTTTCATATGCGCATTCACCGAACCCTTCTTAATTGGAATCCTTCTTAATTGGCACCCAAATCATATGAGTCGGGTGTGTGTCTTGACATCCGCCGAACCCCCGAGACTGACTCACCGAACCCCTGGGGTTCGATCGAACCCAGGCTAAGAACCACTGCCCTAGAAGCATCAGCCGCTAGAAGACAGACCAGGTGACCCGAGAACCAGCTTTACAACAGCTGCGCTGCATCTATAGACGAGACGAAGACTTATCAGGAACCTTCACCATAACTACACGACATCTCAGGTCAGTCAATTCGTTCCCTTTGACCCCCACCACGGAACGAACGCACCTGGAAGAACGGATAACGTATTCCTTTCCGCCACCTGCTCTCCCAACGCGAGATCAATATTTTAAGATTTAGTATTTGACTTACATATGTATGCTTTGAGGGTATCGAGTAATGGTTGAGTAGACACCCAATTAGTCATGCAGATTAAGAAGGATAGTGATATTTGAAGGTAACACGAGTCGTGAGACAAAAATACAGCTAAACCAATAAAGATTTTGAAAGTCTCATAAATAATAAGAAATAACCTTTAAGGAAAATATCAATTAAACGTGCGCTCAAACAATCAAGAATAAAGAGTAATATAAATACATACATAGATTGTAAGATCTTTACCACATAAGATTATGCATTCGTATAGGTACCCTAAGCATTTCCTATATATATACCCTAAACTTTTTACAATATTACGTAGTAACAATAGATGAAGTTTTGTAATATTCTCGAAAATTCTCGGCTTGGATAATATTCCCGAGAATATTCTCCAAAAGATTATTACCGAGAATTTTACAACTACTATATGTAAGTAATGCATACATAAGTAAAAACAATTCTGAAATTTTTAATAATATTACTTCTACGCAGTAGGTATGTGATGGAACAGAATATATTATAGTAGTAGGATGTTTAGCTGTGGTATTGATTTTTGCAGTTCCCAAAGCAACCGTCAAAGCCCTTATTACCGGAAATCCAAAAGAAAATGTGAAGTATGCGGCTTGAACGACTCTACGAAGTGGTGAACAAATGCACCCTTCTTTCACAGCAACCCTGCCGCAAGATTAATTAAATATTTGATACAAAAATGAATGAAAAATTACATGAGTACATAAATAAACTCACTTGAGACTGTTAAAAAGTTGTAGACAGACAAAATATATGTTGTTCGTAAAAGACAATAAAACTATTCCATTCATGAATGTATCTATCTTCTTCACTTCCATTGACAAGTGTACATACTTCTCCAAAAAATGTCTGAAACATTCTATCACAAAGTTGAGTTTAAAAGATTAATATGTGTATGCTAGTTAATATTTTACACGATGTATGAATTTTTTACTTTTCCTTTCACATGAATTTTTCTGTTCCTGGAAAAATGCACTAAATTGCACTGAATAATGGCGCAGTTTCGAAAAGTCCTAATTTTCAAAGGTGCTCAAAAAGAACTTACGCAATAGAATTCCACAAAAAAAGGTTAGTAGCCCTGGATAATATACAAATAAATACCCCTTGACGTTTTTTTGTGGAATTCTGTTGCGTTAGTTCTCCTTGAGCTTTGGATGGATGTCTCGAGAGCACAACTATCTCGAGTGTAATTTTCCGGTCACCCATTTTTTCCACACCCCTGAACGTACCAAGCTGAAAATTTATATTTGTATTCTTTATGTACCAACTCAGAGTTGATAAGTTTTTGGCTGGAATTCGTAAATCAGAAGTAGTAATTTTTTATAAATTAAATTTTCATTATTTCATTAAATCTTCCTGATATTTTATTTTTATAATATGTATAGTGATGTTAAGAAATAATAAAAAAAAGAAATAAATCCGATAACTGGAAGTAGAACTTTTGTCTTGTGTAAGTTTCCCTACATTTGCGCTAAATTTATATCGTACATGCTGTTTTTTTATTAAATTTATTTGAATCGAAAAAAAATATATCGAATCGAAACCATATCGAATCGTCATGATAGAAACTTTGATTTGTTTTCGATGTTACCAACCAAATTACATACATACAAAGTCTCTTTCGAAATTACATATGTATATATTAGATTTCAATTTAGTCACTTGAAATGTGAAGAAAAAGTTTGAATAATTTATTTTGTTTCAGATCTCCTTATAAAGGAAATAAAAGCATAAAATTTAAACATAATTTGACATATGAAGGTAAACGTATTGTATGTTTGTGTACATAATATTTTTAGGTATTTTTAATGGAAACAAATTTAATGGTCTGTAACTTTTACAAAAGTAGTGTAATATGTAGATAATTAGTAATAAAAATAAGCGCTCATTAAACCGCTTATTGTTTTAAGTATTTTTTGACAAAAAGACAACTATCAAACAGTCAGTGACCGATAATATAACTTATTAATCATCTATTCACTGACTAATTGACACGAAGTTACTGACCAAATAAATACAGTACTTTTTTAAACAAACATTCTCACATACAGTATACATATATTTATGTACATTATTTATATTAGTTTCAGATTTATTTTCAGCCAAAAAGGCTTTTGATGCGCAAAATAAATCGTATGCAATTCACGAAGATACATTTCAAAGCGCTTTTGGAAAATTACTAACGGTGGGTCAGTTTTTTGGAATTTTACCTGTTGTCGGCGTGCTTTCTCCTCACGCTTCCCATCTGAGGTACGGATATTTATGTATAAAATTCAATTTTGCATAAACATATTTGCTTGCAGTTTGCACTCATTATTACGAGCGTCAATTCAAGGTAAACTTACATACTTGTTGTAAGTAATCGGGTAACAGAAGTATGTACATGACTATATCGTTATATTACTCAGTCGGATATGATGGCGCATACCTGTATCATAGGCAGTGTTAAGTGTTGCCAATTCAAAAAACAAACCTCTAAAAAAACAGTCTTTATACATACATACGGTAAACGGATTATTGCGCACATTTCGATCGCACAAACGTTATTCATCGCATGTGTGACACTCGATGGATGGAATTTCCAGGTGCCAGATGTTCCATGATCGAGATTTTAGTGACGTTTGCGAAATCGGTTTGTGCGGAATCATCACCGAACCATATATTCATACATATTATTTCAAATTTTTATTTACAACAGATTCAGATTTGTATAAATATTGTTTAGTTTCTTCTATTTTAAAGTCGTAGCGACGCAGCGCAACACATCAGAGTTGGTACAAAAGGCAACTCTGACGCGCAGTGTCGCTCAACTCGTAGTGCTTTCTTTCTCATACAATTTCATACAAGCAATATTTGGCCGCGCTGCGTCGCTGCAGCGCAGTGCTGCCCAGTGCGGTCAGACCTTTAATTTTACATAATTGAATGATTGTTTTTATTACGATCCTTCCAGGTAGACAGACTAAGCTTAATTCAAGATAAAAGTGACCATTCGTGATATTATATACATACATATATGCAATGGCGGATTATCGAACAGCAAAATTGGCGCATATCTGTGGCCTCTAAATTTAAGGGGCCTCCAAATCGTTCTGAGAAAAATTATAATTCGGAAATTCCTATTCATTTTTCAATAAAATATTGGAGTTTACGACTAAATTACGTTGCGCCTGTGGCCTCCGAAACGCTTAATCCGCCACTGTATATATATGCCAAAAATAAGTCGCCAATTTTGTTGCCTAGTACTTAAAACTTTATTTCTTCAATTCAAATATTTTCTGGATCCGCTAGTGTCCTGTATTCACCTGGTACTATTTCAGAGGACATCGTCTCATTTCCGGTTCTAGGACAATTACCCCCTGGACACGTACCCCCCAGACGTATACCCCCGGTCATAAACCCCCTGGTAATTAACCCCCCGTGCAAAAAACCCCCCGTGCAAATAGCCTCCGCCAAGAATAAAAATATTTTATAAAAATTGACAGTATCTTTAATAAAAAGTCAGTATCAATATCAATACTAATTTATTTCAGTCATAATACATACATACATTTTTTTTTTAATTTACTTACTTATATTAAAATCTACTTTCAATACCACAGAACGCAAACGCCAACTGATGACTGAAAGTCTTTTAAATTGAAATTTATTCTATTTACATCAATAAATTGAAATTAAATATTGTATATAAATTGAAATTAAATATGCTCTAACAGACTTAATTTATTCTTATTTAACACTTTCAAATTATTAAGTATTTATTACTATTTTAAATATTTTATTTGAACGGGGGGTTAATGACCAGGGGGTTTTTGACCGGGGGTATTTGTCCGGGGAGTATATATCCAGGGGGTTTATGTCCGGATACCCTCATTTCCTTATGAATGAGTTTAATTTTTTCGCGGTTTTGAATTGCAGGTTCACCTGGTTCAGCTGGAGAGTGCTCTTTACTTTGACGTGCACTTTCGGCTCGGCAATAATGACTTCTCTTTGCTTATTCCGTTTGTTCTTCAGTGGAATCGACATATACAAAACGAGTATTTGTTTAAATCCGTACTACATATATACATACATACCCGAATTTTTCATCCTTTTAACAAAAAAATATTTTTCAGTAAGCACGATGTTTTATGGAAGCACATTGTTTGTGCTTGTGTTATTCTTAAGATTAGCACCACATTGGCCCTCTTTGATGATGGCAGTCGCTGAAAAAGAACGTCCAAGAAAATTTCCAAGACGATCTCTACGAGTGCGTTTCAGCGCATATAGTTTCGGCATTCTGTTTCCAGCTTTGAGTAAATTGAACACTGAATATACATACTTACATACATATACATACATATATGTATATAGCAGTAAAATCAGAAATATCCAAGCTTCCCAATTTTTGTATGTAGTACATATGAAAATGTATGTATTATTGTAGTCCTCAAAAAAGATTGTATTGGTATTTCAACAAGCCTTAGTCTTATGATATATGTATGTATGTACATTCTTATATATAGGTAGGTACGTATACCTACATACATATATAAAATAAATCAACAGATTTGGCAGAGATTTTGAAAGGATTGGACTTGAATTATTTTGACAATTTATTAGTATGTACATATGTACATATTAATAAATTGTTGGTTTTTCAGTGAATGCTTTATTTCAGTTGAACATTTGTTGGCAGTCATTACATGCTTATCCGTGGCTTACGATTGTAATAGAGGTGCTCCTGTTTTAGATTCCTATTTCACGAATTCGTTTCCGCAGATTTTTGCTCACACTGACTTCACCCCTTGGAAAGGTATTTTAGTACAGGTATAAATAATATTGTCACTCCACAAACTGCTGTAAATATTTTAAATACTCTTTTGCCATAGTGAATAAATTGATAATCACTTGACCGATCGCTATAACCACTAACTGTAATCCTAGAATGCAATTTAGAAAAGATACTTTTCAGTTTGTCAACGTTAGTTCGACTTTCAATTGGAACTACATGGATTTGTTTCTAATTTTGGTAAGTCTCACGTTAACGGATCGATTTGAACAGTTGAATGATCGTCTGGACTCTGTGAAAGGAAAAGTAAAAATTTCATACATCGTGTAAAATATTAACTTGCATATACATCTTAATTTTTTAAATACAACTTTGTGATAGAATGTTTCAGAGGTTTTTTGGAGGAATGCAAGGGAGGAGTATGTACACTTGTCAATGGTAGTGAAGAAGATAGATAAATTCATGAACGGAATAGTTTTCTTGTCTTTCACGAACAACATATATTTCGTCTGTCTACAACTTTTCAATAGTCTCAAGTGAGTTTATTTATTCATGTAATTTTTCATTAATTTTTGTATCAAATATTTAATTAATCTTGTGACAGGGTTGCTGTGAAAGAAGGTTGCATTTGTTCACCACTTCGTAGAGTCGTTCACGCCGCATACTTCACATTTTCTTTTGGATTTCTGGTAATAAGGGCTTTGACGGTTGCTTTGGGAACTGCAAAAATCAATACCACAGCCAAACATCCTACTACTATAATATATTCTGTTCCATCACAGACCTACGGCGTAGAAGTAATATTAGTAAATTTTTCAGAATTGTTTTTACTTGTGTATGAATTTACTTACGAGTACATATGTATATGCTATTTTCAGCAACGACGTTTCTTGGAGCAAGTTATTAATGATGTGATAGCATTCACGGGTCTTAATTTTTTCTATATAACACGTGGACTAGTTCTCACAGTATGTATACAATTGCAAATCAATTAATGTTTGGTAACCAGGCTATTTCGTAAAACTGAAGTATTTTATAAAAGAAAAAAATTTCAGATCGCCGGCACTATCGTCACTTACGAATTGGTTTTGGTGCAATTCAATTCTGGGGAATCGACGATAAACGTCAATATAACGTCAGATGATATTTGCGGAATCACCATTGAATCTTGGAGCGAATAAATTCTTACTGTTTATTTGCTCAAAGTTTATTCGCTTAAATGTTTTGCAAACGACGGATTCGGAAAAAAATTGTGCATTTGATGTAAAAAAAAATCTTGTATAGATACATACATATGTATGTATCTACATAATTCAATGGGTGAAAACCGTTTTCAAGCAGAAATAGGGAAAAAACTGTCACTTAGATAAATTTGCATTTTTTAGAAATATGTATTCAATGAATAAACTAACTATTCAAATTTTGTTCTCCTGATACATACATACAATATCCGAATAATTAAAAAACATTAACAAACTATTTTCGAATTTCATCGATGATTTCTGTATCGAAATTACTATATATTTTCTTAAGTATACAATTTAAAGTTGACCCGAATTTTTGGTCTTTAAAACACAATAAGTCTGAAATATATATGATAAATGAAAGAACCATCCTAGAAATTCTAGAGAAAATACAAAATTTACAAATGGTGGCGAAATTTATAACAAGGATGACTCATATTTCATATACATTTAAGACGTACCTATCTATATCATTTTTTTGTCCTTAAATTATTTATATTTAAAATTCCGGGTACAAGTTGAGGAAATACCCATCTACTCGGGTATTAAAAAATCCAAATAATTCAGCAACTCTACTCATAAACATAATATACTCGAATCTATAAAAATAATACGCATTCATACACGTGTTGGTACTTACATACATACATAGGCATAAGCCGAAACAAAATTAAGTTTTATGGTCGTTTTATATATTTGAAAGTGGCGCAAGTCCAATTTTCAGTTCCAAAAAAAATATTTCTGTTTGACTTAATTCATAATTTTTTATCCCTTCTTTTAATTTGATATGTCCAGAATCTTGGAAAAGCAGGATAAACGTATTACAAAAAAAATATTACACCAGTATTTTTAAATATTGTTAAACGCAAAACATTATATTTAATATTTAATTAGGTATTTTCCGAAATGAAGAAAAGTGAACTAATGCCATTTTCAATTATAACGCCTCATATATTCAACGTTATGTATGTATACATATTAAGTAGGTGATATTGAGAAGAGTAGTTGAAATAAATGTACATACATATGTATTAATGTATGTGCATAGTATCTTCTTTGTATTTAAATGTCAATCACTATTGCACTAATTTGTATTTGTGTTATGCAAAATTTGGCAATAAATTGAATTTTTGAAATAAATCTTTTCTTTCAATTTTAAAAATTCAATTGACCATTGTCAAGATTTGTACATATGAAATTGTTTTAACCATTAAGTCATGTGGTCACCAAATTCTGACAAGTCTCAATTTAATTTACCTAAACTTTTCATAACTTTACTCAGTGTCAGTTTTAGGGGGGGGGCTGGGTCAGGTGGTGCCCGAGGGCGCCAAATAAGTTTGGGCGCCGCTCGATGCGCCAAAAGCGCTTTAAAATTAAAATTAGAGCGTCAAAGGTCCTACATTTGTACTCGGCAAATTCTATTCAAACAATCTACTGGAAGAAGCCGAATTCAAAATCTGATATTATAAGCAATGAACTTATCAATATCTTCCTTTCTTTCAAATAAAGTTCAAGGTAAAATGAATCCATTCATTGTATTAAATTTTATAAAGCAGCACAATTTACAAGAATTATATCCAAACATTTGGGTTCTATGCTTTTACTGACACAGCCTGAAACTGTAGCAAAGTCCCAAGGCCGAGAAAAAGGAGGATGGTAAACCAGTTTTTTATAATTTTTTTCTAAGGATGTTAAGAAAAAAATTCCCGAGGGTGCCAGCACTGATTTAACCATAAGACAAACTGAAAAATGCTTCTCAGTAAAAGTAGACGTCTATTTTGTAAGTCTACATATATAATATTATATAATGTACTCTCGATTATCCAGCCTAATGCTGGCGAATTCGGGATCGGATAAATGAAAAGTAAGGATAATCCAAACTATCAATTTTTGATATCGTTTCTATTGTTGTACATAATGACAAGACACTCATGGTATCAGGACATGTACAAAACCCCCTGGCAAGTAGTCCACCTCACCGAGTACAGCGGTCCTACTACTTGCCATCTCCTTTGCACCAACGCTATCTGCGTCACAAACACGGACCCCAAGAAAGCCTTTCTAACGCAATTACCGCTCGAGTCAGTACGTTTAGATAAAAAAAAATATTGAGATAGAAAACCAATCCTTATAAACGTGGTGAAATAAAAAAACTGGCCAAATAAACGCATAATAGCATGAAAAAAATATATTTTTGACTTTAAAAATTCGCTAAATAATTAATTATAAGTATTTTAAATCAATGAAATATCATAACCAATAGAAAAAACATCTGACTATTGATTCCAAGACTCATTTTGAACGCAACAATACTAGATTTTGAGTTGAATACCGCAAAAGACAAAAAACTGTAAAAATTGCGCATTTTTTTAAACGCTCATATCTCGAAATCGAGAGCGAACCAACAAAAATCATTATCATATTCGAATTCAATGGCTCAAACTTAGTGAAGATTGATTTTTTTTTGTTGCTCAGTGTTATTAGTCAATAAATACAGTTTCAACCTACAGATATTTTTTCCTATGCAATGTAATTCATAAAATACATCTTCGTGAAATAAAACTACCACTTAAATCGAGTAGATGTGGCTTGTATAAAATTTGCTTTAATATGGTTGATCAGTTTGAAAGTTGATGAAGAGATGTTATAGAATTCAGAAATGTTGTGGGCTTTTGAAGGTTGAGTTTGATGAGTGTCTTTAATGATGACGCATTTAGCATGAGAAAACTGCCAGGTCATTGAATTTGTCAGGTTTATTGTTTCGCAGAAGCGCCGCAATTTGAATAATAGATTGTCAAAACAGTGCTTTTTTCCCCCGCCCGTCCTTGGGTTTGAGTGGCATTAGGTGACAGACTAGATAAGGGCTGGTATTTAATTGTCCAGCGGTTATTTACAAACGGTCGATGGACCGATAAGCGGGCCTCGCATGCACCACACCTGACAAACAACATCACATTCGATATTGCAGTGCTGTGCAATTTACATTGTTTGACTTAGTTAACGTCGATATCTTTCTAAAGTAGGTACTCTACATATATGTATAAAATATGTAGTCACATATGATCGTGTACCTGTTTTTGAAAAACGCATTTTATACAAAGCGCTTATTGTTGTTTAAGAATAATTACAAAAAATGCTTGGGGTGCAAATAAAAAATGATCACAAAACTTCATATATTGTTCTACGTATGTATGTACATATGTACATAGAAAAAGCAAAAAACTAACTGTGTACATATAAGTTTAATATATGAGTAAACTATTTAAAGTATGCAGCAAATACAATTTACATATGTATATTACATTTTTACTTTATATAATATGTACCGTAATAACAATAGATGAAGTTTTGTGATCATGCGAAAATTTGAACTCGAGATTTTGACTGATTCGAACTCAGAATCAATCACTGATCACGTTTTCATGATCTAGAAAAAATGTGTGTGTGTGTCTGGGTATTTTTTTATTTGCGAGCTTGGAAGTACTGTGTATTTAATATTCTTCAATTAAAATAGAATCCTCTCGAGCTTTCATTTCCATAGTTCTTTAATTTTACGAAAGCGCATTTTAAAATTCTATTGAATAGGTTCTGTGGAATTGTTTGTTTCTAATGTTTCTAATATTAGAAACAAATTCGTATACATACATATATACATACAATGGAACTGTTTTAATGGTCAATATGAAATTTTAAACGTGGGTAAAAAAGAGTACAAAAACTTTTTCGAATCGTGAGATAAAATACACCACTGTAAGATAAAAATATGATTCATACCAATGCACGTTAAGTATCTGCATATGTACAACCTATAAAACATATTGACTATCTAAAATAAATATTCATTACTCCATAGTAATAAATCATTTATACATATGTCAATGCTAATAATTGTGAGTGGGATTAAATGTTGTTCATAGAATTTGTAGATTCAATATTGCGATAGAAGATCCCGATTGGTTATAACTAAAAATAATTTATTTCATTTTTATCAAATCAACAAAATTCGTCATAAAAATTGATTCAATAAGTATATATGTACATTCTTAAATATTACCGAATTAATTACAAATCAATGTATGGGAGTACTGATTTAAAAATTATTTCAATTCCAATCTACTTCAGGCATTTAGAATTCGGTTCAATTTGTTTATGTTATTCATTTACTAAATTTCAGTACACCGACATGAAAAATTTCGAACTTCGAATGAAACCGTCAATTCAATGGGTACGACCTGTACCTGTGGATTTAATGCAAAGGTAAAATACAAATATATTCTATTTTTGTTATTGTCATTCAAATTATAATTTCAATGACTCAGGTAGTCAGTACAGATCAGGGCTCGAAATGGGAATCTTCACCAATGGGAGCGCTCGATAATTTTAAAAACATACTTTTGATTTTTTTATCGTAATTATTATGCATTATATACATACAATATATCAGAGTCGGAACTGGACATTTTGTCATCTGAGGCAAACGGAAAAATTTGCGCCTTTTGGTAATTTTATTTTTAATTTTCAATAAGTATTTCTTAAGTAAAAATAAGGTATTACACATATAATAATTAAGGTAGAGCACAATCTTAATTTAATTTAAGGGTGATAGATAGCTTGTATATTAAAAACATTACATAAATAATATGTTAAATATGATATAATATTTTCGGGTGTTTGAGAAAACCTGGTGTACAATATGAGCTCAATGGGCCACTGTTCGAAGAAGAGTATCTTCAAAAGTCTTGGTATGTAGATACATATGTATTCATAATAAATTACATTATTCATAAGAGGGATTTTGTTTTTTTTATCAGATGGACTTGCGAGGCTAAACAATTTTTAAATTTTAATAAAACAATTAAGTCGACAATTTAATAGAAAATTATCGAATTCGGTGACAAACTTGTTGGAAATGCTGATTGTCGACCTCAAAACTGAAACTTTTTGCTCAAATCCAACATATGTACATATATAAATACATGGAATCATAAAACTCTCGAATTGAATAGAATTTGGAATCCGTTATTTTTAAGTAACATTGGTGCACCCAGCTTGTTAAAAACACAATAGTTAAAATGGTTCTTAGCTAGGGAACCATTTAACCATCTACATACATATGTACTTAGAGAACCATTTTTATTTAATTTAAAATGTTTCAAAACTTACAAAAGGGTACGGAAATTTTGGATTTTTCACGAGAGGAGGCGCTACGTTTTTGGATTTTACCAAAGGGAGCGGAAATGAATTTGTAATTGAATTCTCAATGTCGGTGAATATAATATAATTATTTCAAGTCAGCTGCTTTCACTTGAAATAATCATAAATTAATAAAAATGCGATTTTTCAAGAGAGTCGTTTTCTTTATTAAATAAATAATTATTTCATAAAGTCAACGGTATTCAACTGTCAAAAATATTAATTTCACAAATAGGGGCTAATGAATATGTAATTTCCGTAGTGAAAATATAACTATACCCAGTTAATGTGTAATTGCATTTGAACGTCAGTGTAATTATGATTTCACTGTAACATACTCGTATACACTACTAAATTTTATTTACCGAGTATTTCACATAATTTTAAAGTGAATCATCGATCATATTAAATCGCCTATAATATTTTCAACTGAACTGGACGTACTTACATACTTTCAATTGACACAATATTGCAGTATTATTAACACTCAAATATAATCCTTACCGCAAAATAATACGCACGATAAGAGTTTAATTCTTGCTTCAATGTTTAGTATGAAAATCAAGTCCTCGGTGTTAACTGTTAGCACTGGATATTCTATTATTTTATTCTCGTACATATTTAACAAGCATCAAAATTTCCAGATCTTTTGTTACAAATGAATCAGCAAATATATTCCCGAAGAAAATGACTATATTTGATGGTAATTGTTTATTCAATTTCATTATTGCAATATACGTATTTATGTAGACTATTTATGAAATTTATTTTTAGAAATATTTCCAGAAAAAGACAAAATTAAAGATGTCAAAGGAAAAGAATACAAAGAAACCAATGACACGTTCCATAGAGCCATGGCACCGGTTTTAACAGTCGGACAATGTTTCGGAATACTACCCGTTATTGGCATTCGAAAATCAGAACCATCAGATTTGAAGTAGTTGATATGAAATTTCAGCTAAATTATATATATTAAAATACAATAAAATATATATATACAATATTTTAAGATTCTCATGGGTCAGTTGGAAAGTCGGCTTCACGTTTATTAGTATGTGTTGCTGTATTTTTATATGTGGAATGTGTATTTTTCGAATGGTTGTCAATGGAGTGGATCTTTCCAAAACCAGTAAGTATTTCTAAATATAAAATTTTGATTTTTCGATATTTAATTTTACTCATACTTTGTTTCAGTAAGTACGGTGTTTTACACAAGCACTTTGACGGTTTTGATATTGTTTTTACGCTTAGCCCCAAAGTGGCCAGCTCTGGTAATAGCTATGTCGCGAAATGAACGACCCAAAAGACTAACCCGTCGTCCTTTACGCACTCGTCTAAATTTGTGTTGCTTCGCGATATTATTCCCTGCCCTGGGTGAGTAATGTATTTTAGAGAATTAACAATAATATTATATTATACGTGAAATATTAATAGTGAGTTTAATGTGTTTGAACAGTGGAACATGTTTTGGCAATTGTAGCAGGCCTCGCTGTCGCCTACGATTGCAGTTTTGGTAGACATCTTGTCGAGTCTTATTTTGTTAATTGTTATCCGCAAGTATTTGAGTTCACCGAATATGCTCTTTGGAAGGGTGTTGTATTGCAAGTAAGAATATTAAAATGGTATATTATTACCACAGGTAGTCTTCACAGGTATTGTTCACAGTTGTTTATCCTGGTTTAAGTAAGTACTAACAAGATATTGAATATTCAAGTCAAAAACTTTTTAATGAATTTCATTTTTTGTTGTTGTTGAAAAGCCGATGTTATATAAATTGAATGACACCTCAGATAAATCCATATTTCAGATTATTAATTTAGAGAGCACTTTCAATTGGAACTTTATGGATCTCTTTATCATTGTCGTAAGCTTGGGATTAACCGATAGGTTTAATCAATTGAATAAACGTCTTGAAGCTGTCAAAGGAAAGGTATGAATATAAATACAAATTCATTAAATATCATTGTTAGAGTATTTAAACACGATTAATATAATATTCTACAGCATGTATGTACATATGTATTATGTGTAGAGTTTACCAGAGCAGTTTTGGAAATTGGCCCGAGAAGAGTATGCTCATCTTTCTCGCTTGGTAAAGGAAGTTGACACAGCCATCAATGAAATCGTTCTTCTGTCATTTGCCAACAATCTGTATTTCATTTGCGTGCAGTTGTTCAACAGTCTCAAGTTAGTTGATTTTGGTTTATATACATTTTTATGAAATTTTATCGTGAAAAACTGATCCATCTATTTTATTCTACGTACGCAACAATTTTAGTAATGCACACGATGAGACGTTAGTGGATAGTTGTGGTCAGACAAAACTTGGGTGAGATTTGTAAAAAACTAGTTAATCAATTTTTTTTTACATTCCAGCTTATTTTTGCTTCAAAAAATTACAACGCTTTTAATATGGATTGTAAAAAATATATGCGAAGGGCAGGCCTGCTTTCTTTTATTCATTAGAGCGCAAATTTTTTTATCGCTGTGGGCTTTACGTACATTCATAATATTCTCAAATTTTTCATACAATATTCTGCTTTCATGCTAAAAAATACATATGCATGTATATCTGAGACGAAATAATAAATAATAAAGTTTTTATATTTTTATATTTTTATATATATATATATATATATATATATATATATATATATATATATATATATATATATATATATATATATATATATATATATATATGCATATTATATATACATACATATACTTATCATAAAAAAACTACAGCATTATAATGTACATATTATGTATATATGTACATTATAATGTTATATGTGTACATATTTATTCAGACCACTACGAGGACTATCAAATATTTTCTACTTTGGATTTTCATTTGGATTTTTGGTGACGAGGTCTTTAGCTGTGTCTTTGGGAGCAGCTCGCATACATTCAGCTGCTCGACAACCAGCCTCGACCCTATATGCTGCTCCATCATCTTCGTATGGAACTGAGGTAACATACATGAATATATAAATTGTAGGATATTAAATATATACAAATAATATACACGAAGGAAGGGTGATTTGAAGGCACAACGATTCTTGGAGCAAGTTGTAACAGATGATGTGGCTCTCACTGGGCTAAATTTTTTTAACGTTACCCGTGGACTTGTTCTTACAGTATGTTTTATTACTTACACACTTTAATTTCAACGTTTATCATAAAACCAGTAAATGATTTAAAAATAATTTTGGGTTTCAGATCGCTGGTACTATCGTCACATACGAACTAGTGTTGGTTCAATTTAATACATCGCCACCACCTGTTACTGCAAATATAACTATAAATGAAAATAGTTGTGGAGTTCCAATCAAAACTTAAATTTTTATTGTATCTATACGTAAATTTAATCCATATATTTTTTGTTGTTTTACAAGTAGACTCACATAGAAACACTACTAAATATATTATTTTATTAAAAGACAACTTATCAAATATTTACTTTCAATAAAAACATTATTCAAAATTTGATTTTAAGAAACACATATTATTTAAGGAAGACGCAATATAATGTACGATGGTAGATAGCAAAATTCAAAGCACATATTTATTTATAGTTAGAAAAAACGAATGAAATAATTACAATATTTATTTTATATAAACTTCATTTATGAAATAATTATATTTAGAAAGTTGGGTATGTATTATGTAGATGTTTTTAAGTATTGAAAATTGTATTAACCTTATTTATTAAATAATAAAATGGTTCATTTAAATTGTAATTTTGTTTAAATATACATATGTATGTACATACATATGTTGTTAGGTACCTATGTATATATTGTACATGCAAGTGAGCTTTAAAATAATCAGATAAAGATTTAGAAGGGTAAAAATATTCAAATAAGTTCCAATTTGGTAAATCGAATTTAATCGAAAGTGGTGCATGTCGAAAAAATAAAATAAGGTCACTCTCCAGTTGGATCTTCTTCTCCCCCGTTTCCTCAATGTTGATTGTCGTGGTCATAGATATCTGAAATATGATGGATGATCTGCCTCCACCATTTCTCTGGCTTCCACTTCTTCGGGTTCTGTGCCAAGTTAAGGGACGATCCCGTCAGTTCTATGATCTGGTCTGTTAATCCTTGGTAGTTGAGAGACCGTCCTCTTGTTCGCTTTTCTCCTAGCGTTCCGGTGACTACAAACTCTCCACATTCTTCCTGGCCATATGGTCAAAGTAGGAAAGAACCCTTATCCTACTACATGTTGTGGATAATGTATCTGAGACTGCCAGTTATTTGAGGATGGAGATGTTCGTGCATCTTGCGTTCCATGGCACTGGCGGATCCAGGGGGGGGCATGGATTTAATGGACCCCACCCTAGAGAATTACATAATGCAGTAGCCGTACTTTTAGATGTATTTTTAAGTTCGGTGATAATTCCCCAAAAAGTCATCTCGCGCACGTTACTAAAATATCTATCAAGGAACATCTGGCCCCCAACTACCCCATAAATCGAAAGCTACCCACGTGAAATATTGTACTAACTAGAACTCGAGTGCCAAATATTCTGTATTCGTGATTTTTGTGGCAACGATTGTCAACGATTGTCAACGATCGTTTTTTGCGGAATAATCCGTTTACCATATTTTTAATATGTGAAAAATCTATCAGAACTATTAGAATTGGTAAAAATACCCATATATTGGTTGCAATTTTTTTAAATAATTTTATTTATTTATTTATTTAAAATAGCAAATTGCTAATGAATATATAACAAAAGTAACAACTGTAATTGTAACTACAAAATAACATAATACAAATAACAAAAAAAACTATAATTAGTAACTATAACATAAAATTATAATGCCAAACATTGCATTTATTAACCTATATAATTACATCATCTTCCACAAAGGTATCCATTAACACGCTTCAAGAAAGCACCTTTATTAACACTTCTAATGTTCTCAGGAAGGGCATTATAGATTTGAATACCTCTGTGAAAGACACCTGCAGTTCTTGCTTTTTTTACTCTGCCTATAATTAATTTATTCTTATATTATATTCCTATTTCTAGTCTTATAATTATGTAAATCTCTATTCCTAACTATGTAATTATTAAAAATTTGGGTAATAGATTATTGTCTAGCTTATATACAAATTTAACTTTAACTGGAACTTTACCCCGGCTCCCCCCCCCCCCCCTAAAGTAAGAAAGTAAAATTTTGATACAGTGGAATCCCGATCAATCGACTGAATACACTGAGCAACAAAAAATCACGTTTTTGAGTTACCAGAGCGGAGACTAGCCAATCTTTACTAAGTTTGACCCACTGAATTCGAATATGATATTGATTTTTGTTGGTGGGTGATCGTTTACGAGATATGAGCGTTTAAAAAAATCCGCGATTTTTACAGTTTTTTGGCTTTTGCGGTCTTTAACTCAAAATTTAGGATTGTTACGCTCAAAGTGAGTATTGGAATCAATAGTCAGATATTTTACAAAAATCCAACTTCTAATAAATATGTATATTACATTTTTACAATGTACATGGTAACAATGATTATGTTTATTGATCATGCGAGAATTCGACTGCGCATGTTGAATTTTTGACTATCTACAAGAGTAATCATCTGAGCTTGAAATCATTGTCTATTTTATAAGAAACTAGTTGTTTTACCCGGCTTCGCTCAGTATTTGTAATATAAACAGCGTAAACATGGCGAATCTAATAGTAAATATTCATTTGTTTTTTTTATTAAATTTATTTGAATCGAAAAAAGAAATCGACTCGTATACTCGACTCATAGAAATTTTGACTAGTTTACGATTCCCAACCAAAGATATTTATAAATATACATATATGTATATTTACATACAAAGTCTCTTTCGAAATTATATATTAGATAAGTATTGTTTTATACTTATATATTCATCAACAAAAGTTTTGGTTTAATTTCCTATTAATAATTTGTCTTCTTGTGGTTTAAATTCCATAGTGTATTAATTTATATTGTATAAATATGTATTCTTTAGGTTTTAAATCTAGTAGAAACATATACGTACATATGTTCATATATATACAAGGGAACTGTATTAATGGCCAATATGTAATTGTAAATATACCCGGCTTCGCTCGGCAAATGGAAATGCAGTTTAGTAGTGAGAATATCGTCGAACATTATTAACATTATTAAATTTATTTGAATCGAAAAAAAATAATATTATTTAACGACCGCCTAATCACAAACGTCTTTCACCAATCAGACACGACTTTGACGACAGCCAATCAGAAACGAATTACAGACGCCGTTTCGGTTTTATGAGGTGAAAAAATACACCCCTTTTACCAATGCGAATTGTGAGGTAAAATCATAGATATAGAATATTCTATATCAATGGGTAAAATACATCATTGTGAGATAAAAACATGATTCGTACTTATGCACGTTAAGTATGTACTTACCTACAAAGGTAAAAATTATAAAACATATTAGCTATACAAAATAAACATATATTATCATATCAATAAATCATTAATATGTAACATATATGTAAGTAAATTGTGTGAGGTGTTCGAATATGTAGTACATAGCATTTGTGGATTCAAAAATGGCGACCAATTTTTTTGACTGATTATTTCTTAATATTAGTTACTTAATTTTTATCAAAACAACAAAAATCTTCATAAAAATTAATATATTTAATAATTACACATTATATTTATGTATCGAATTAATTACAAATCAATATATGAGAGTACTGATTTAAAAACTATTTCAATACCAATACACTTAATTCATTTCGAATTTAGTTCGTTTGTTTATTTTATTGATTTACTACATTTCAGAACACTGACATGAAAAATAACGAGCTTCAATGGGTACGACCCGGGCCTGTGAATTTAATGCATAGGTAAAATAAAAATATATTATTTTTATTATATATGGATACCACTAAATTTAAATAATGGATATTTCACATAATTCTAATGTCAATCATCGATTATATTAAATCGCTTATATTATATATGTAATATCTTCGACTGAATTAGATGTACATATAGTTTCAATTGACACAATATTGAAGCATTATTAACACTCCTTACCACATATATAATGACAGAATGTTAAACGACAGAAAACGCAAATATCGGAAGGCAAAGATCGAAAATCGAAAGATCTTAAGTCGAAAGTAAAAAAAAAATGGTGCATGGTAAACGGTACATACTCACTTAATTTGCGCGAGCAGGATACAACAGGAACAAGAGGAACATGCTTTTCCTCCCGTATTCTGCGCGCGCACATTAATATTTGCCGATATTTGCGTTTTCTGTCGTTTAACATTCTGTCTCGTCACGGAGACCGATATAATCCATACCACAGAATAATACGCGCGATAAGAATTTCAGAATTTTAATCCTCAGTGTGACAGTCAAAGCCTTAGTGTTAGCACTGGATATTGTACTGTATTTAGCGATTATCAAAATTTCCAGATCTTTCGTTACAAATGACACAGTAGATGTATTCCAGAAGAAAATGACTGCATTTGATGGTGATTGTTTATTTAATTTTACGGCTATACTAATTTGCAAAATTTCATACAAAGACTTACCAATTTTATTTTTAGAAATATTTCCAGAAAAAGACAAAATTAAAGATGTCAAAGGAAAAGAATACAAAGAAACCAATGACGCGTTTCATAGAGCCATGGCACCGGTTTTAACTGTCGGACAATGTTTCGGAATACTACCCGTTATTGGCATTCGAAAATCAGAACCATCAGATTTGAAGTAATCGATATGAAAATTCAGTTAAATTGTGAATTTTAACATACCGTAAAATTTATATTAAATATTTTTAGATTCTCGTGGTTCAGTTGGAAAGTAGGCTTCACGATGGTAAGTGTGTGCTGCTGTTTTTTTCTAAGTATAATGTGTCTAGTGCTAATGGTTGTCCATGGAGTGGATCTTTCCAAAACCAGTAAGTAGTATTTCTAAATATAAAAATTTGATTTTTCGATATTTAATTTTACTCATACTTTGTTTCAGTAAGTGCGGTGTTTTACATAAGCACTTTAATGGTTTTGATATTGTTTTTACGTTTGGCCCCAAAATGGCCAGCTCTGGTAATAGCTATGTCGCGAAATGAACGACCCAAAAGACTAACCCGTCGTCCTTTACGCACTCGTCTAAGTTTGTGTTGCTTCGCAATATTATTCCCTGCCATGTGTGAGTAATGGCTTTTAGTAAATAATAATATTTTTAATACATGGAATATTAATGTTGAATTTAATATGTGTTTGCCCAGTGGAACATGTATTGGCAATTTTAGCAAGTCTCGCTGTCTCCTACGATTGCAGTTTTGGTAGAAATCTTGCCGAATCTTACTTTGTTAACTGTTACCCGCAAGTATTTAGTTTCACCGAATACGCTCTTTGGAAGGGTGTTTTATTGCAAGTAAGAATATTTAAATGGTATATTAGTACCACAGATAATCTAAGCTCATAAACAGATCCCTCAATTACTGTCTGTTGCTTGTCAATTACTGTCAATTATTTATTAAAACCAGGATAGACAATTCAGTCTATCCTGGTTTTAATACTTACAAGATATTGAATATTCCAGTCCAAAACTTTTTAATGAATTGGACTTTTGTTGTTCTTGGAAAGGCGATGTTATATGATTTATTTCATGTCCAGATTATTAATTTAGAGAGCACTTTCAATTGGAACTTTATGGATCTCTTTATCATTGTCGTAAGCTTGGGATTGACCGATAGGTTTAATCGGTTGAATAAACGTCTTGAAGCTGTCAAAGGAAAGGTATGAATATAAATACAAATTGATTATATATCATTGTTAGAGCATTTAAACACCATTAATACGATATTCTACAGTATGTATGTACATATGTATTATATGTAGAGTTTACCGGAGCAGTTTTGGAAATTGGCACGAGAAGAGTACGCTCATCTTTCTCGCTTAGTAAAGGAAGTTGACACAGCCATCAATGAAATCGTTCTTCTGTCATTTGCCAACAATCTGTATTTCATTTGCGTGCAGTTGTTCAACAGTCTCAAGTTAGTTAATTTTGGTTTATATACATGTTTAATGTTTTATCAAATTGTATCGTGAAAAAATAATCCATCTATTTTATTCTTCGTACCCAAAAACTTTAGTAATGCACATGATGACACGTTAGTGGATAGTTGTGGTCAGACAAAACTAGGGTGAGATTTGTAAAAAACTAGTCAATCCAAAAATTATTAGCTTATTTTGCTTCTGAAAATTATAAATGCTTTTAATATAGATATTAAAAAAATATGCAATCCTGCTTTCTATTATTATTAGAGTGTGGAAGCTTTACATACATATACCCAAATTTTACATACAATATCTTGCATTAAGAGAGCTGGACACCGGCGCCTTGTCCATACAAACGTATTAGACTTCTCCCTTCCTCAATTATGGCACTAGAGAAATTATTTTTTAATATGCTATGGATATATACCATTGGGTTGCATCTATCGTTTTATTTTTTTGATTAGTTATTTTTTATAGGAGTTAGGAGCCGCCAAACATCAATAAAATCGCCTCTTTTTTACACCCACGGAAAGAGTCCAGCGTGCTTATTTAACGGTCGATTTTTTAAAAAAATACGCGCATAGTTGCACAAAAAATATTTTTCTTATACCGATGATGAAATTTTTTTAAAAATTGGTCCAGTTTCGGAGGAGAAAATAGGAGAATACGAAACCTCGATTTTGTCAATTTAAAATACGTTTTATCTGGTCGAAGCGCAACTGTCGCATTCACTCAATATATATATTGACGCATTCACTCAATATATATATCGAAGAATGGATCGGCAACAAAATTAAGGTTTCGGGTGTACAGCCCTCTTAATACTTAAAAAACACATACATACATATGTATTTCTGAAACGACATACTAAAAGTATTAAATATGTCGTTTGGACCCAAAAGTTTTGATGACATTTCAGTCCTCTCCATTTTTTTTGTGTTGCAGCCCCCCCCCCCCTAAGAAATAATCCAGTTTACGGCCATGTACATATGTAGTATGTATCGGTAATTGAATTATTACGTAAATTGCGATCGCCCAAAAGACAATTTTTGCCATGAAAATCGCGAATACGGAATATTTGGCACTCGAGTTCTCGTTAATATGATAGTTATCGTTAGTATGATGGACTTTTCGGCTGCCAGATATTCCATTATAGAGATTTTAGTGACTTTTGGGCGAACGCTTTGTGAAAATAATGTATACCTAGAACTAGAAAACAAAAAGCTTGTAATCATTGCCGTTAGCATCACCCCATATTACGGGCTATCTATCGTGGCTGCCGTTCCACTGGGGTTGTTATAAGTAGAGGTCGGAATCTGAAGGGGCCGGAAACGTGCCGCCTATTGTTCCATTGTTGTAAATCCTTTGTAAAAAAGGTTCGGCAAACCTTTAACAATGCATTTACAATCTTTGAACAATAATCAGCCCCTTCAGATTCCGGGCTCTAGTTATAAGATTCGATCTATTCACAAAAATGAAAAATTTTGCCGATTTTCATTTTAGCATCATTGAAAAAGTTCTATTGATCTTTATATCATGCCGGTGTATATGAAATAGCTCGAAATTTGTTCATGACTGAGATAGTTTTTGATGAAGAGAAATGTTGACTTCCAAGATTCATCATATTTCAGATGTACTGGCAGATATTAGAAGACTGCATCACAATAAAATACATACATATGTACTTATATCTTCACGATTTTTGTTTTAGGTGGGTGGGATATGCAGTGGTGTCACCCCAATTTTGGGGTGACTCCGGGTTTCCAAATTTTTTTTCAAAAAATTTATTTTGAAAATATATACAACTAGCTGTATTACCCGGCTTCGCTCAGTGTTTATAATATAAACCGCTTAAACATGACTAAGCTAATTTAATTAAAAAAAAAAAAAAATTAAAAAAAAATTTAAAAATTAAAAAAAAAAATAAAAAAAAAATAAAAAAAAAATCAAAAAAAAAAATTAAAAAAAAAATAAAAAAAAAATAAAAAAAAAATTAAAAAAAAAATTTTTAAAAAATCAAAAAAAAAAATCAAATTTTTTTTTTGCCTTCTAGGGCTTCGCCCTCGGCGCCCCCCTGAGCCTTTGCCTTCTAGGGCTTCGCCCCTCCACGCCCCATGAGCAATTGCCGTTTAGGGCTTCGCCCCCCTTAGTTAATGCCTTTTAGGGCTTCGCCCCTCCGCACCCCCATGATTAAATGCCGTCTAGGGCTTCGCCCCCCTTAGTTAATGCCTTTTAGGGCTTCGCGCCCCGCGCCCCCAAGATTAATTGCCGTTTAGGGCTTCGCCCCCCTTAGTTAATGCCTTTTAGGGCTTCGCCCCTCCGCGCCCCCATGATTAAATGCCGTCTAAGGCTTCGCTCCCATGATCAGTTGCCTTTTAGGGCTTCGCCCCCCACGCCCCCAAGATTAATTGCCGTTTAGGGCTTCGCCCCCCTTAGTTAATGCCTTTTAGGGCTTCGCCCCTCCGCGCCCCCATGATTAAATGCCGTCTAAGGCTTCGCCCCCATGATCAGTTGCCTTTTAGGGCTTCGCCCCCCGCGCCCCCAAGATTAATTGCCGTTTAGGGCTTCGCCCCCCTTAGTTAATGCCTTTTAGGGCTTCGCCCCTCCGCGCCCCCATGATTAAATGCCGTCTAAGGCTTCGCCCCCATGATCAGTTGCCTTTTAGGGCTTCGCCCCCCGCGCCCCCAAGATTAATTGCCGTTTAGGGCTTCGCCCCCCTTAGTTAATGCCTTTTAGGGCTTCGCCCCTCCGCGCCCCCATGATTAAATGCCGTCTAAGGCTTCGCCCCCATGATCAGTTGCCTTTTAGGGCTTCGCCCCTCCGCGCCCCCATGATTCATTGCCGTCTAGGGCTTCGCCCCCCTTAGTTAATGCCTATTAGGGCTTGCGCCCCATGAGGCTGGGCCCCCCGGGCCCCCTTCGGGGCCCCACGGGGCTGCGCCCCTTGTGGCGCCCCCTTTTGAGCCCCATGGGGCTGCGCCCCATGAGGCTGGGCCCCCCGGGCCCCCTTCGGGGCCCCACGGGGCTGCGCCCCTTGTGGCGCCCCCTTTTGAGCCCCATGGGGCTGCGCCCCATGAGGCTGGGCCCCCCGGGCCCCCTTCGGGGCCCCACGGGGCTGCGCCCCTTGTGGCGCCCCCTTTTGAGCCTCATGGGGCTGCGCCCCATGAGGCTGGGCCCCCCGGGCCCCCTTCGGGGCCCCACGGGGCTGCGCCCCTTGTGGCGCCCCCTTTTGAGCCCCATGGGGCTGCGCCCCATGAGGCTGGGCCCCCCGCGCCCCCTTCGGGGCTTCACGGGGCTGCGCCCCTTGTGGCACCCCCTTTTGAGCCCCATGGGGCTGCGCCCCATGAGGCTGGGCCCCCCGGGCCCCCTTCGGGGCCCCACGGGGCTGCGCCCCTTGTGGCGCCCCCTTCGGGGCCCCACGGGGCTGCGCCCCTTGTGGCGCCCCCTTTTGAGCCTCATGGGGCTGCGCCCCATGAGGCTGGGCCCCCCGGGCCCCCTTCGGGGCCCCACGGGGCTGCGCCCCTTGTGGCGCCCCCTTTTGAGCCCCATGGGGCTGCGCCCCATGAGGCTGGGCCCCCCGCGCCCCCTTCGGGGCTTCACGGGGCTGCGCCCCTTGTGGCACCCCCTTTTGAGCCCCATGGGGCTGCGCCCCATGAGGCTGGGCGCCCCCTTTTGAGCCCCATGAGGCTGGGCCCCCTTCGGGGCCCCACGGGGCTGCGCCCCTTGTGGCGCCCCCTTTTGAGCCTCATGGGGCTGCGCCCCATGAGGCTGGGCCCCCCGGGCCCCCTTCGGGGCCCCACGGGGCTGCGCCCCTTGTGGCGCCCCCTTTTGAGCCCCATGGGGCTGCGCCCCATGAGGCTGGGCCCCCCGCGCCCCCTTCGGGGCTTCACGGGGCTGCGCCCCTTGTGGCACCCCCTTTTGAGCCCCATGGGGCTGCGCCCCATGAGGCTGGGCCCCCCGGGCCCCCTTCGGGGCCCCACGGGGCTGCGCCCCTTGTGGCGCCCCCTTTTGAGCCCCACGGGGCTGCGCCCCTTGTGGCGCCCCTGGCGGGGCCCCATGAAACTACTCGCTTTGCGCCCCCGCGGGGGTGAATCCATTGAATCGAAAAAAACAAATCGGCGCCCATGGATCGAAAAAAAAAAAAATCGAATCACGTGTTCGATGACGTCACCGATCTACGGACGACGACGACGACGACGACGACGACCAAGGATATTTACATACATACAAAGTCTCTTTCCAAATTATAGATTAGACTAGATAGATAGATATAAGATATATATAGATTTTTTTTCCCTCCCAGTCAGTATTACATGAAATTTCATTAAATTTTCAAGATTTGTTTAATTTTTGACAAAAATTATATGAATTTTTAGATTAAATAACGGGTTTCCGGAAACTTTTGATTTTTAGCAACGGGTTTCCGGAAACCCATGGAAACCATTAGGGTGACATCACTGCGATATATGTACATTTGTATTATATCCATGCATACTAATATCTAACATATTCTATTACATTATTTCAATTAAGCTAATAAAATTTTACTGCAATTTGGCTGCACCTTTAAAACTGCTTAGAAATTATTCAAATAATATACATACATATGCATATTATTGTGGTCATTCGATCTTATACATATTTATTCAGACCACTACGAGGGCTGTCAAATATCATCTACTTTGGATTTTCATTTGTATTTTTGATGACGAGGTTTTTAGCCGTGGCTTTGGGAGCAGCTCGCATACATTCAGCTGCTCGTCAACCAGCCTCGACCCTGTATGCTGCTCCATCATCTTCATATGGAACTGAGGTAACATACAAGAATATATAAATTGTAGGATATTAAATATATACAAATAATATACACGAATGAAGGGTGATTTGAAGGCACAACGATTCTTGGAGCAAGTTGCAACAGACGATGTGGCTCTCACTGGGCTAAATTTTTTTAACGTTACCCGTGGACTTGTTCTTACAGTATGTTTTATTATCTACACACTCTAATCTCAACGTTTATTATAAAACCAGTAAATGATTTAAAAATAATTTTGGGTTTCAGATCGCTGGTACTATCGTCACATACGAACTAGTGTTGGTTCAATTTAATACATCGCCACCACCTGTTACTGCAAATATAACTATAAATGAAAATAGTTGTGGAGTTCCAATCAAAACGTAAATTCTTATTATATCTATTCATAAATTTAATCAATAGTATTTTCTTGGTTTCACAAGTAGATTCGCATGGATTCAAAAACATTTTTTTTTTAACTGGTAAACAACTTATCAAATATGTATGTAGTTTCAATAAAAAGTTTTTTCAACATTTTGAAATGATCGTAGATGGTAAAATCCAAAGTATTTATGCATCATTAGAAAAGTTCCGTAAAATAATTATATATTGACTTATATATTTATATAAATTTCATTTAAAGAAACTCTTATTTTGAGAAAGTATTGTAGGTATTAGATGTTTTAAGTGAAAATTGTATTGGCCTAATCTGTTGTGTAATAAAATGGTTGATTCAAATTGTAATTTTAATTAAACATAGTTATTTAAGTACATACCTCCTTACATAAAAATTCGATAAACGGGTTACTTGTCAAATTTGAATCGATAACAGGATAATCACTGCTACGAAAATCGAAACGTGCGAAGTTCATATAGTTCGTCTAGTCAATAATAATAAAAATCTCGTAAAAAACTTTTTCCTGAGTTGTAATCGTAGTGAAACGTAAAAGAGGTTAGTAAAAAAAGTATTTGCGACCAATTTTGCGAGCAGTTTTCTTGCGACCAACTTTCACATTTGACAAGTAATCATCGAACCAAAAATACTATTGTACTTCTGTATGTGTAGTATAATTATGGAAATATTCTTTTTTTATAATCTTGTGATTATGAAAATGATTGTTCACTATAACTAATTTTTATTTTAATGTTATTGGCATTTATATTTTCAAATTCTTAAACATATAAAAATATATATAGACAAATTCGGGTTTGTATATATTTGAATGTAAATATTTGAATTATTCGAATGTCGAATATCAATTAGTGAGCTTCAAAATATTTGGATAAAGTTTTAAAAAGGTCAAAATATTATTCAAATTTTAGCAGAATCCTAATCGGGTATATCGAATCGAATCAAAGGTGTTGTCAGTCGCAAAAATAAAATAAGTTGATACAAAAATGGTTCGGTGATTATTGCGCACAAAACGCTCGCCCAAAATCTAAAATCTCTCTAACGGAACATCTGGCAGCCGAAAGTCCATCATACTAACAAGAACTCGAGTGCCAAATATTCCGTATTCGCGATTTTCATGCCAAATATTGTCTTTTGGGCGAGTTCAATGTGAGTAATAATCTATTTACCTACAGAAATATTCGAATACTCCAATACAAATATGTAATCGACATATATTTGGTAGCCCTAATGACAACATATAGTCTGGATTATACAAATCAGCTCAATTATAGCGGGACAAAATCCCGCTTGACGAGTACACTCATGTAATAATATTTTAGTACCGATAACAATCAATCAATATTTATTTTACTGTATTATTGTGAACTCCATCACCATTTAAAAAAGCTTTGGTATATTTTGAAAAGCGAAATTAAATCATTTTCACAATTAAACATAAATAGTGATTGGCTGTAAAATGTCGGGTTGCGGCCAATAATGTGGTCTCTAACCATTATCGCCTTTTAGGTTATGTCATCTTTGGCCGTCTATTACTGTCAAAAATGCTAAACTTCAGTAATACTTTTAATCATGTTAAGAATATCGCCACTTCGTTGATTAATTTTCAACAAACAAGGGTAAATTTTTATCTTACATTGATTGTTTTAGTCACAAAAACTACATGTTTACATTTCAAGTATTGAAAATTTTGCACATATATATTTTTATATATGGAGTACAAATATAATCGATTTAACGCTATTGGTTACAACATTTTTATAATGATAACCGTAAGTTTACCTTATACATAATACATACATGGGTATAGATGTTATAGAAAGCTGCCTTGTATTTAATTGCACAATTGATCAAACTGATTTCAAATGATTTTTTCTAATTTTGTATTTTACCATCCATAGAACACATTTATATTGCGTAGGCGGTATAAACCTCTCTTAAATAAAGAGAGATCTCCTCGGAAAAAATTGACTCACAGATATTTCATTTACGACCTTGTTGAAGACACCAACATTAAAAAGCAACAGTCTATCAAACTCATATTACTTCAAGATGTTCCTGGTATGAGTTTAGTTAAGTGATGCTTACTGTGTTTTAAGAAAACGATTGTTTTATTCAGTTTACTGTCACATTTCAGAATACGGGGAAAAGGGTCAACTTGTTAAAGTGAGACCGCAAAACGCTTACAAATGTCTTTTATTACCTAAACTGGCGATATATGCTTCACCTGAAAATCTTCAAAAGTATGACGTGAAGACAATTACGACAGTGTCTACTGTTGCTTCTAAGACTTTCTTCTATGTGAGTATACTCCTAAATATGTGAGGTATTCTCAATACCTCCAATATCTTTTAAATCTTGACTAAAATTGTGTATATGGTTGGAATATTTTTTTTCAGATGTCTGAGCTTCTACACCAAAAAGTTTTTTATGTATCTATGAATCGTACGGAACCATGGGTTCTAGAACCATGGCACTTGAGGGTGAGTTTTCGTAAATCTCACATTGTAGTTCCCGAACACGCTATTGAAATGCCACCTGAAAAAATAAGTGGTCCTGATATTACCCTCGAAAATAAAATATTTTGTGTGAAAATAGCTGTAAGTCAAGATGATTTTATTCTTAATCTATGTACATGATATGTTGAATTTAAGTTTAATATAGATAAATGTTTATTCTTATAGTTGTCTGAAGGTAAAAAAGTGGAAGTTCGATGTCGGATAGAACACTTTCCTGTAGGATTAAAGGATCAAGATCAGTTATCGTTGGAACCGCTTTTCCCTGAACAAGCTGAAACTATCTCTTATCTAACCGAAAAACATCAAAAATATCTGGATGAAAAGAAAAGAAATGCTAAAAAAATTTATTAATTTTAATTATAAAACCTTCTATATGCTTTGGTTTTGTAATTTTTAGCAATAAAGTAATCTTACATAGAGTATGCCAGTTTTTTTCTGAAATATGTTTGATAGACGTAAATTTTTTTCAAATGTTTAAGTTGACTGGAAATGGTACCTCCCCTTATAGGTGTCCCTTTTTTAAGTTTTTTAATTCAATTATCTCATAAACCTCTCAATGGATCAGACTTAATTGTAAATTCTATAGTTAAATTTTTATTAATAATAATTTTATTAAGATATAAATTGTAAATTCTATAGTTAAATTTTTAAAATATTTTTACCTTAACCGGAAGTAGTACCTTTACCCTAGATAATCGAGGTTTTTTATGTTTTCTCAAAAACCTTTGCAGTTTACTCTTGTTCGATTTTTCTTCCACTATTTTTTTCGATTCTTTGAACATGTGTGCTCTTTGTATCAATGGAATGAAAATAAAAAAAATATCATTAAATTTATTAAACCAGAAGTGGGATTTTTACCTCTTAAAAAAGTCAAAAATTTTGTGACCATAAAATTTTTTCCACACCCGTGAACGTATCGAGCTGAAAATTTATATTTGTATTCTTTATGCACTAACTTTGAGTTGATAAGGTTTGTCAGAATTCGTAAGCCAGAAGTTTGTATCGAAAATGGTCTCATAGCTGATATATGTGAACGTGTATGTATGTTTAATTATCGAATTTTGTTTTTTATCCTTTTTATATTCCTCAAATACATAGATAAAGTCGTGGGCTGGTCACATCCGAATTTTTTTGAAAGTATAACTATACATAAACTTACCATAATTTTTTTTTTCTCAAACGGACAATTTTGAGAATTTGCTCAAAACAGAAAATGAGTGCCTTCTATGCTATTTTGGAAAGAGAGAAGTATAAGTACTTACGATTCAAAAATGCTTAGTAATGGGGTGGTTAATAAAAAGTATTTATATATGTATTTCAGACACGGTTAGTGGAAATCTCTCTATTTCTACTGTATATAATTACTTATCTGCAAGTAGGAGAGAAGTTAAGTTCAAAAAATAATACTGAAAAATTGTTTTCTTGCTGCTCGAAATTAAATAGTTCAAGACAACAAATTATAATGTAAATAAAAGCGTAAATATATATATTCATAATATTTTCTTTAATATTTGTACATATGTGTTATGTCATAAAAACAAATGTCTTTTATGTATGTGCAAATATGTTTATTAGGTTTGATTTTACCAGTTTTAGTATTTTGATGCTTTATTTTAAACACATATTTTCTCTATTATTCAATTTACAATCAAGCGTAGAAACCAGGGCTGTAGACTCGGGAGTCGTAGCATTTCAAGAGAAGTCGGAGTTGTTAAAAATCAACCGACTACAACTTCTTTTTATTATTTTCATTAACGAATAGTATTATGAAATTCATCAGCTAGTTTCCAATTTTATTGAAGTAATTCCAACTATAAAATGAAATATAATAATTTTTTTTATGAAAATCATGAATTTAAATTACATTATGAATACAATTGTTGGATTGCACGTATTTTTGATGTTTTGTTGGCAAAACCGACTGATTCCTCCGTCTCTTTTTTTATTTATTCAATTGATTTGTTTATGTGTGATATTCATATACATACGAATGTACTCACTTTTTATTTATACCTATTTCATTACCAATAATTCATTAAATGTGGTTAAATGCAAATTTTTAGTGATTTTTTATATTTTGAAAAATACTAACAATTTTATACGTTGGTACAAAAAGTTGATCTTATTAAAATCATTCAAGTCAGAATCATAGCCGAAGCATAAGGTAAAGTCAGAGTCGGAGTTGATAAATTTTGAAGCGACCCCACAGCCCTGCCCTGGTGGAAACTCTTCGATAGAGAAAATAAATCAAAATTAGACCATCTAAGGTTTTTAGAACGAGATACTAAGTATCTATTTTATACGTGAGTATATCAAAAAAGAAACTACTGCGTTGAAAAATCAAAATCACTCTCCTGCACACTTGTTTCTTCCTTCAACGATACTGGGTCAGTATCTGAATCTAATATCTGCAATGGCTTCACACTGGAATTTTGAACATCTGTATCAGGTTGTACATCTTTTATCGGACTATCTTCGATTGTAGTTTCATCATAGTATTGAGAATCTTCTTGTGGTTCGTAGTTATTATATTGTTCACTCTCCACATTATTCTGCTCTGTGTAATTTTGATATTCTCCCTGTTCATTGGATTCGACATACTCGTTTGTAACTTGTTCTGTGTTATTATCGTAAGCATAATTATCATCATTGTTTGCTTGATTCTGATCATATGTGCCTTCATATTGTGAAACATTTTCGGCATTGTACTCATTTTGGTCGGCTGCTTGATCGTAATTGTCAGGGTTTTCATAATATTTTTCTTCTGTATATATTGGTTGTTCTTGTGATACGTTTTCTTCGGCTGTTTGGGAATTATATAATTCTGTTTGATCGTAATTGGAAGTTTCGGCGTTGAATTGATCGTTGGATGTTTCATCGACATAGTTAGCATCATTGTTTTCATATTGTTCTAATGGTTGTTGTTGATCGATATTTGGTTGGATATAATCATTGTTTTCATATTGTTCTAATGGTTGTTGTTGATCGATATTTGGTTGGATATAATCATTGTCTTCATATTGTTCTAATGGTTGTTGTTGATCGATATTTGGTTGGATATATTCATTATTTTCTTGTTCATATTGATTTTCATAATTTTCTCCACTATCATTTGTATTTTGATTCAAATTTTCCAGTATTTCTTCATTTGTATTTGGTATTATTTCTTCTATATTTTCATTGCTGTTTTCTTGTTGCAGTTCATCAACTAATTTTTCATTCAAAATCAAATCTTCTGAATGTTTTATACCATTATCGGCCCCAATTTCTTCTTGACTGACAATATTATTATCATTATAATTGTTTTCTATTCCCATTTGATCAACATGTGCTATTTCGCTCGACAAATGTTTTAATTTAGAATGAATACTATCGTTTTGATTTTCTAGCTGGCTTTCTTCGGTTTCTGAAATTTCTTGCGATACTTCTATAGGTGCAACATTATTTTCACATTTTTCTTCTTCGTTTTGTATTTGCATATTTTGGAACTCTATTTCTGATAAATCTTCTTCTTTATTTTCTATATAGTCAAATTCTTTACTGTGAGACTCTTCCACTTCAGTTTCTTGGCGCTCATTTACATTTTCGTGTATTTTATCTATTATGAAATCAACTTTATTTTGAGACACAACCTTCTCCGGTTCATGTGCATGCGTAATGTCAGATTGGACTTCGGGTTGAGTTTTTATAACAGTGTCAGCATCATTTTTAGAAATCTTATTTAACTTTTCATCGTGTATATTAATATCCCCTGGAGTTTTAGGTATCAAAACAAACCTTCGAGATATTTCTTCAATCGCTTCCTCTAATGTAATATTTTTTGTAATATAACACGAGTTGATACACTTGGACTTCGACTTCGACTTCATATCATATGGTTCTTGTAGTTCAAAAAATTTATCATAATAAGTATTTTTACTTTTTTCGTCTTGTACTGGTATATTGATTCCTTCGTAACATTTCAATCTTTCGTCACGGGAAGTGTAAAATATTGGGATACCATTTTTGTCGAATTTGTTTTTATATATGCTCTGAAAATTAATATAATATATTATAATAAGATTGTCCAAACATTTTGTTTCAACGGTTATATTGCGTACAACTAGAACCTTCAATGATTTGATGCGGTCAGTTTTCGCTTGTAGAAAAGTAGCTTTTTTTTCAATATTTTCCAATTTTGCCAATAGACGTATATTCCTCTCACGTCTTCTCTTTTCATCAGTCAACAATGTATCATATTCTTTTTTATGAATAGACATTTTAATCTGAAATTTTAAATAATTATATTTTAAACTTTTAATTTGAAATTTGATCAAAAACACATAATTTTTTGCTGGTTTTACTACATTTCCCATATTTATTTACCTTAAATCATTCGTAGAACGCTGTTTTCAAACTATTTCAATTATAAGAAGTAAAACACCGTCCTTCACATGTACTACATAGGTATGTTTTATTTATTATTAAAACAATTTGAGTAGTTATTTTTAACTTTAATCTAAACACGAGATGCTCAGCTGAACAGTAAAGTATTACTGCTTCTTCGAAACAAACTAACCCCTTATTATTGTAGGCAGGGATTGTAAACATTTTATACAATAACATTAAATAAAAATCTAAAATCATCGCATATACATATGTATTCATATTTATGTATTTCCAATTCATTTTATTGGCAATATTTAATGGAAAATTGATTTAATTCCAAATTAAAATAAAATATATATTAACTTGTAAAATTACATATACATGCATACATAAATATGTATGTAGTCCACCTAATTTTATTTGAACAACATGATATTCCGCAAAAGTTAAAAAATGTACATATTGTGCATATGTACATACATATGCACAATAAATATATGTATGTAATTTAAGTATATGTAAATGTCAATGAAAAAACTGGCGTGTAAATCACATACATATTTAGTTGACTACCCATGCACGACTAGTTATGTTACGGTTCACCTATTTATCGACCTAAATAATAATCAATATTTGTACCTTACATAAATAGGCCAATCTCATACAAAGGAATAAATAATAGAACCTCGAAAAAACCAGAGTCCAGCTCGTGTGGCACATTTAATCGTGATTGAATCCAAAAGCCATTAATTATTGCAAGTAAACAAAAATTGTGAATCGGAAAAGTCTTTGTCAAGTTCGAAGTACACAACACATGTACGTACTTGAGCTTACGACGACATGAGGTGCAAGGTCGTATCAGTCTGTACCACCTCGCCGAAAGCTGAAATTAACGATTGTTCAGATGTGGTTCATACACGACACAAACATCGTATGCTAACTATTGAATCGCGTGCTTAGCAAATCAAATGCAAACTTATACATGTACCTGTGAAGTCTGTATTGGTCTTGTTTACCTTTTTTTCAGTATCTACAGTAGCTTATGATGAAAAATACTACGTCAGAAGAATGGGAATGAACCCGAAATAAAAAGAAACGACTGCGATTTCAATATGTTTGCAGAAATAAGCTATATTTCGATGTATGTAACATATGTACTCTTTAATGCGTGAAAAATATGAATATAAATTGTGGTTTCGTTTTCGATCGATTTTCGAAATTTGTGGTTTCTACCATATTTATTTATATTTATTTAATATTTATTTATTTATTACAATCAATGTACACTCGTCATTACAGATCGCTCCATTGCGCCGAGTATACGATAACGGTCAGAATACATAGAATACAATCAGAATACATAGTATACAGAATAATAACACTGTTCGACAAGAAAAATGGTTCAGAGACGAGATATGACTTTTCTTTTAGATATATGCCCAGTGAACACGAATCTGGTAATAAAAAGTGTTGATTGGCTCGAGATTCGGAGATATATGTGTTTTTTAAATCGCGCGATTTTTCTATATCTTGGTGTTGTTCGGTCGATTTCTCAAAATCTGTTAATTTCCTGTTCAAAATGAATATTGGAATCTATAGTCGGGTATTTTATCTTTCATTTGTAGTACTTTTCAGCTTTCAAATCTCTCTAAGTAGTCGTCCAGTTCAAATCAAAAGTCAAAAGTACGTATTTTCACTTGGGATTTTTTCCCACTGTTAATCAACATTTTTTATTACCAGATTCGTGTTCACTGGGCATAGATCTATAATAAAAGTCATATCTCGTCTCTAAACCAAAAAAAGTTATCATTTGTCGAACAGTGTAATCTATGTAGCTATGTACTAGTATTTATTCGTATTTACACGAATCTGAATTGAATTAATAGGGATAATATATTAAATTGTCTGTATATGAGAATTAAATAAAATTTTACTTAGAAAAATCAATAGAATTTTTGTTATTAATCTACAAGAACAGTCGAAATATGATTTTTCTAGGTGGGAAAAAATCCCAAGTGAAAATACGTACTTTTGACTTTTGATTTGAACTGGACGAATACTTGGAGAGATTTGAAAGCTGAAAAGTACAACAAATGAAAGATAAAATACCCGACCATAGATTCCAATATTCATTTTGAACAGGAAATTAACAGATTTTGAGAAATCGACCGAACAACACCAAGATATAGAAAAATCGCGCGATTTAAAAAACACATATATCTCCGAATCTCGAGCCAATCAACACTTTTTATTACCAGATTCGTGTTCACTGGGCATATATCTATAAGAAAAGTAATATCTCGTCTCTGAACCATTTTTCGTGTCGAACAGTGTTATTTTCATACTACTTGTATTCCTAGTGTTATCGTTTTTAATTTTTGCAAGAATATTGTAAACTAACATTCTTGCCAAATTTCCCTGGACACCTTTAAAAAGAAGACAAGTCCGGAAAATCTGAACGTCTGATATCCCTATATACATATATGCAGGCGCGGCTCGTGCATAAGAACTGCTGCGCTGCAGCACCCCCAGAAAAATTACAAAAAAATCGCATTTACAACTTGTATTTAGATATATTTGACATACTCATTAATAATGATTATGTCAAATATTTAATAATTCTTATTTAAATTATATTCACAAGTTGTAAATGTATACAAATGTGATTTTTTTGTGTTTTTTTTCTGGGGGTGCTGCAACACCGCAGTTCCTATGCACGAGCCGCGCCTGCATATATGTATGTATGTTGGGCAACAGCATCTTACATTACAATTTTTATTTGAGTCCGATTTGGCGTATATTTTTCAGTGGTATATATATGAATACTATCACGATCGCGTCGATTATTTCAAACAGCAAAAATTTCAAAGTATTTGTAATTATTTTATCCCTTTTAGAATATACAATTTATTAACAATATGAATTCCATTCAAAAAATAATTTGGTTATGGTTAAAAATATAATTGTTAGATAAAAGCCGACAATTTGTAGCGCGAATTGTGTTTTAATCTGACAACTGACAGATGACAGTTGCGAAGCAACCGGTTGCAGATTATCGAGTGCAATCGATGTTGTTAAAATGGAATATGTAGCAACTTTGCGACTATTAAGGATAGCCGTGGAGCGCCAAGATGGGGGCTCCGCTATTAGTTCCTTGCAATATGTCAATTCTTTACTATCCGAACAACTCACGTCATCCGTCACAGGTTAGAACTTGTCCACCTTTTATTTGTCATGTGAAAATGACCCATATACCCTAGTTAATAAAGCTTATAATCGCTAGTGTATTCCATTGTTTTATTCATGACATCAGTGTGTACTTTATGTTAAGTGGTTCAATTTTCACAAAATTTTCAGTTTGAATTAACTCATAATTACTCTTTTAGTTCATTTCATAATTATTTTCAGATTATTGTCAACAAATTTCAAAAGGATATCAGAAAATATTTATAAACTGTAACTTTTTCAACGATCGAATTAATGAGTTTTAAATATACATATATACAAATAAATATATGTTTGGTAATTTAAAAAAAATGTGTACTCAAATTACAAAAATAAATCAGTCACACATTTTTAATACATATAATGTAATAAAGGTACAGCTTCAGTTTCGGTTCTGCTTTTTTACATGATAAAATTTCAAATGTAGCATGGCCCCTTCATGTGTGCACAATTTTCACCTACATATGTACATTCTATATTATAATAGATATCTATTTTCAGATTTGGCAATATCAAATTTATTCACGTCACAAGATCAAGAAAATCCTATGACTTTAGTCACCTTCATCCAGGGAGTGTTTATCGATTCTGTTTTTCGAGAAGCTGTGTGTGAGACTTTCAAAATTTTCGACATATTTCTCCGGAGCGAGTACAAAATGAAAATGGACTTGCACATTGATGATATTGTTAATGTGAGCGCTGTTTATAGTTAATGATTATCTATTTATGATAGTTGCTAGGTAGCATAATAACTAGCTGGTTCGTTGTTTTGCTCGTCCGCTATTTGGATGCTTTTTTCGTAAATATTGTCGGTTAATGGTGTCGTGCTTTGCATATTGTGTAGAGTTATTGGTGTTGCTTTAATTTTTGATTAAAATTTTTGCAATTGTGATTAAATACAGTGGTTAAACTGATTTCTAAGGTTATATTTTAAAGATAATTTTCACTTGAAAAAAAAAAAAAAAAGAAGAAGAAAAAAAAAAAAAAAAAAAAAAGTTCTTTTGTTTCTTCAAATAATATTCGTTTGGCAACGAACGTGATCAAACTGATTTCTGAAATTATATATTAACTCTCGAACCCAGAGCATATTTACAATATTACAGCATAATGCAACATTGTTAAACAAAAAACTATTTATTTCATACATATTTTTGTGCGAAATTTTGAGAATATTCTCTTATTTAAATTATAAATTGTGACGCTAATAACTAATAATACTTAACAATGATTTGCTATAAATGCAAAAGTGTTGTGTTGTTGACTAATTATGTGCTGTGCGAGCTTTGTGAAGAACCTTTCCACCATGATTGTGTGGGGATTTCGGAAACAAAATACAAAAAAATGACGTCAAAGAATAAGGAAAAATGGCGATGCGTTTCTTGCCGTATCCATCCTAACCCCCTTCCGCCGTCTCAGTCCTCATCACTAATGCTCAGTTCTCAAGATTCAGTCATCAGTCCTCAGCCATCTTTATTTGATATACTTAATGAAATTAAATGCTTTCGAGCAGACTTTAATACCATGAAAAATGAGTTTGAAAACATAAAATCTGTAATCACAGACATAAACAATAAATTATTCACAATAGAGGCTAAGTCTGATGAATTTGATGGGAGACTAACCACTGCTGAAAAGAAAATTTCCTGCTTTTCTGATGTAAATAAAGGTTTAATTGAGGCGCAAAATACTATTGTTGAACTGAAACAAGAAAACAATCTGCAAGATCAATTCTCTAGAAAAAACAATGTAGAAATATCCGGCATACCTATGAAAAAGGGTGAAAATCTAGTGTCTATATTATATGACTTATGTGCTGTCGTGGGTCACAAATTGTGCGACACAGATATTGACACCATACACCGTGTGCGGCCGTACCCGTCCCAGGGCGTTGCAGGTTCACAGCAACAGCAACAGCGAGAGGGCAACAGCGATGTGAGTGTGCGCACGTCATCAGTGGTCGTACGGTTCACTCAGCGCCGTCGTAAGGACCTGCTGATGGCGGCCGTGCGCGCCCGCCGCGGCATCACCACCAACGACATCAATATTCCAGGCCCGCCCACCACCCTATACGTAACGGATCACCTTACACCAACGAATAAATTATTATTGAAGCGAGCACGCCAATTGAAAACTGAATATAACTACGCCTACTTGTGGGTTAAAGATTGCAAGATCATGATTAGAAAAAAGTGCGAGCTCCAATATCATACAAATCTCAAAAGAATCAGATCTTTGCAAAATCAAATGACTAAGTGCAATATTAAATTTTAATAACCTAATAATTATCTATGCATTTATTGTCTACTGGTCTGCATCACATATTATAATGTATGTGCAAACAATTATGTACGTATGGCTATATAATTTATTATTTTTATTATTACTATATAACTATGCTATTTACATATATTTTACTCATAAACTAAAAAAGGTACGAGTTCATTTTTATATTTGTGTCCATGTATACCTTTGCATTTCAACTGGTATCACCAAGGATGGTTTGCTTAATAATTCCATATCTTTATCTGTGTATGCAGTTATGTGTATGTTTATATGCATATATCTATTTTCATTTATGCATATGGATATTTATATTTATATCACTACGTGCTCTATCTACTTCCTTTTTTACAATGTCTTCTAATCGTCTTGTCATTTATTATCAAAATGTCAGAGGTCTCCGAACTAAATCTGACTCTTTTCTTCAAAATGTATTAGTTAATAATTATGATATTATCTGTCTATCAGAAACTTGGCTAAATGACTCATTCAATAATAGTGAGTTTTTTGATGCCAGATATCAGGTGTTTCGACGTGACAGAGATTATTCTCTTCATAACCAAATATTTGGTGGTGGTGTAATCATAGCTGTGAAAAATAATCTACCCTCTGTCATTCAAAATAATTGGTTAACTTCCACAGAAGACCTTTGGATTACTATTACCACTAAATTTTTTAAACTAAATATCTGTACTGTCTATATTCCTCCTGGTAATTCTCACCAAACTCTATTAGTTACCCATTTAAATAAAGTATCTGATCTAATAACCAATTATCCAGAGGATCGATTCATTTTACTCGGTGATTACAATCTTCCCACTATTGATTGGACAAAATACGACTCAAATCTGCATCTATTTCCTTCCAATTGTATTAATTTTTCTTCCCTTTCCTTTACTCAATTCTTATCTTATAATAAACTTTATCAATACAATTATTTGTCAAATACTAATAATCGTATTCTTGACCTAGCTATTAGTAGTTTCCCCTTATATATTTCTCGTGCTGACTCTACGCTAATCCATGAAGATTCTCATCATTTATCCTTTTGCATCTCAATAATTTACAACAAATCTTCACCCTTGAATTATAATTATAATAAAACTTTCCTCTTTAGAAAAGCTGACTATGCTACAATTATTCCAATTTTAAGCGATATCAATTGGAATTCACTTTTGTCCAATTTAAATATTGATTTAGCTTGTAAAAAATTTTACGATACCTTACAAAATATTATTGAATGCCACGTCCCTTTTACTCTTAAATCTAAGCGTACCAAATATCCCCCTTGGTTTACATCGTCTCTTATTAAAATAATAAAAGAAAAAAACAAATTCCATAAAAAATTTAAAATTTATTCAAATCCCTTAGATTATCAAAGTTTTTCACTATTAAGAGCTCGAATTAAAAAATATTCTTTAATCTGCTTTAGAAATTATATTTCTCTTATTCAAAATAATATTAAAACTAATCCCAAATCATTTTGGTCATATATAAATTCAAAAAAAAATACCTCCTCTTCATATCCTTCCGTAATGTATTATGGAAATAAGTCGGCTTCACATGGTTCTGAAATCTGTACCATTTTTGCTGACTATTTTGACTCCACTTTCAATCGTGATTCTACCATTAACCTTTCTATCTCTAATACAGATACTTCTTCTTGTAACTTATCTACTTTTCATTTTGACTTATCTACTGTACTCAGTCACATCAACTCTCTCAATGTTAATCTTGGTGCGGGTTGTGATGGTTTGCCTTCTTTTTTCCTTGTTAAATGTGCTGTCCCATTATCTCTTCCCATAACAATCCTTTTCAATCTTTCTATGTCGAACGGTAAATTTCCTGACTATTGGAAATTATCTTACATCACCCCTATTTTTAAAAAAGGTGATAAGAATCTTATTGAGAATTACCGTCCTATATCTAAACTATCTGTCATTAGTAAAATCTTTGAAAAAATTATCTATAATTTCCTTTTCTCCAATTTCAAAAACTACATTATACCTGAACAACATGGTTTTTTTAAGGGGAGATCGGTAGAGACTAACCTGCTTAATTTCACTAGTACTCTCACATCTTATATGGACAAACGAATCCAAATAGACGTCGTTTATACGGATTTCTCTAAAGCTTTTGATAAAATCAATCACAACCTTTTACTCAATAAACTTTGGTCCCTTGGAATCCGAGGAAATTTATTTCGTTGGATCTCTTCGTATATACTAAATCGTCACCAAATCATAATTCTCAATGGTTTTAGATCATCACTTAGACATATTCCTTCCGGTGTCCCACAAGGGTCGCATTTAGGTCCCTTATTCTTTTTACTCTATATTAATGATATCTCATACATCTTCAAACATTCCTTTATACTTCTTTACGCTGATGATTTAAAAATTTACAAACCTATATACACCATAGACGATTGTCATAAGATACAAGAAGATCTAGATAGATTCTCTATATATTGTTTAAATAATGATCTTTTTATTAATCTAGAAAAATGCTCTATTTTAAATTTCACTAGAAATAAGTCAATTATTACTAATCAATATCAATTAAATCATTCAATCCTTAACACGTCATCTTCTATTAAGGATCTTGGTGTAATACTCAATAATAAACTAGATTTCTCTGAACATATTTCTTTTATTACCAACAAAGCATTTAAATCTCTTGGATTCCTACTCCGCTCAACAAAACCCTTTAATGATCCTTATGTACTAAAATTACTTTATTTTTCCTTTGTAAGGTCTCACCTTGAATTTGCCTCAATTATCTGGTCACCTTTTTATTTATCCCATATTAATTGTATTGAGAAAGTTCAACTTAAATTTATTAAATCCTTACGCTACCTTTTTCCTACCTATACCCATTCTACTGTTTCCGACATTTTAAAAATCCTTTCTTTTAACAATCTTTCTGTCAGGCGACGACATTCTGATGCTATATTCTTCTTTAAGCTCATAAATGGTTTCCTTGATTGTTCTGATTTACTGAATAAGGTTAATTTCAGAATCCCAGTTCGATACCCTAGACGCGTTACACTCTTTTCACTTGATCCTTTCAATACTAATTCCCAAAAATATTTTTATCTGCAGCGCGTTTATCGTATGTTTAACGGAGAGCTGAATGAGGTTGATCTGTTTGGTATTTCCCTACATCAATTCAGGTCTAACATCAAGAGAATCTTGACCGATTGATTCATTTTTTCTTCTATTCTATTTTTCCAATATTTCCATTATTTTTATACTTTAGTTTAGTTATGTAATGTGCTATTTAATCATATTATAGCTTTCATTCCTTTCCATTTCATTTGTTTATTTTGTATTTACCTTTTTCATTTGTTTTTTATATTTGTAAATTTCAATTTCTTCTTATATTCTATCTTATAACCTTTTCCAAATATTTTAATACTATAGTTTAATTATGCAATGTACTACATATTTTGTCATGCCTTTATTCTTTACTTTTTAATTTGTTTTCCTTATATTTATCTTTTTCATTTTTGTAAAAATCTATTATTGGACTCGGGTGTTACATATATTATTTATTTACTTTTTGTGTTTTTTATACCTATCTCTGTACATCCTGTCTGTTGATTTTTCAATTAATAAAATAAAATAAAATAAAATAAAATAACAATTTTAAATTAATTTTCTTTTATTACAGGTGAGTTTAAGAATTCTAAAGAGTGCTTGTACAGCCAAGGTAAAAGAATCTTGTCTTACAACGTTGATAGTAATCGCCGGAGGCTCTTGGTCAGACACGACCAGTCGAATTTTAGAAGTAATCGTTATCCATTTCGAAAAGAAAAATGAAAAGCCAACAGTGATGGCAAAAGAATATGAACTTGCTGGTGAATTAAATATTTATTTGATATCTGAACTTATTTCGAAAAATTTTGTGAAATTTATTTTCTTCATAGGAATCCGAATTAACGATCCGTATTATACATGATAACGTTTCTTTTATATTTTGCTGATAAATTGAGAGTTAAATGATAATTGTTTAAGGTATACTTTGTCACAATCATCCGGAACAAGTTGGCAATCATTCAGAAGATATTGGCAAGTCAATTCTTCAGACGATAGAAGAGTACATTGAAGGTAAAGCTAAAGTGTCGTTTCCATTACTCGAAGGGTGCTTCAAAGGTTTTTCCGAATACCTTTTTAACTTTAGTGAAAATTACCAGCTAATTTATAAAGGAATCAAAATTTTTTCTGATTCGAAAGATCAAAAGAGAAGAGGACATGCCAGAGGTGAATTTTCATCTTACTTTCGAAATAAAAATCGATATGAATTTACAATTATTATTTTTTGTACAGCCGCAATTGACATCATAACACACCACGGTGTACATTTCCAAGATTGGTTAAAAGACGATAGAAGATATTGGCATCCACTTCTGTTACGATGGATGCATCATTCTAATCGTGACGATAGAAAGACAGGTTGTCGAGCGCTTATTTCATACTATAAATATGTTGGAAACTCATTACTGATTAGTGATTCCAGTGAAAACAATTCAGCTTGCCTACAAGTAAATAATAATCTACTCATTACATAATAAAAATATTATTAAAAATTAAAAGTTTTATCATTACATGACATTGCAGTATTTTATGTCGCATTTCAAAACAATTTTATCAGATAAGCGTGCTGACGCTGATATCAGCTTCAATTCAAACTCGTACGAAATTAATATAACACTGAAAGGATTCGCCACGTTTATATCTAGTTGTAAAACGCTTTTCAAAAACGAAGAGTTTAAAGAAATCGCTGAAACAATTACGCAACGTGCACTTTCACTTTATAAAACAGACAATAATGTGCCTTTACCAATATCAGAAACAGCCAATGAAGAAACGACTGGACGAATCGAAGAAGTATGTAATATCTTACAAACCTTTGTGAATTAATAAAACTTCTAATGTCTCAATTTTGATTTTCATACATATGTACATATTTAAATTTCAACTTATCTTCTATAATAATATCTGTTCTTAAAATCCCCTTTTGCTGTGTAAATTTAGTCGATTTTGTATAGTTTTCATATTTAAACTATTTTTATATTTCAGCTATGTAATCATATTGAAACTCTCACTGTGATGAACATTAATTTGGATAACAATATGGAAATGCTTATTTTTGCACTTATATCTGATTTTCCCAAGTGCCTTCCTCATAGACATTACTTTGTTACAAATGCTTTAAAACGATCTTTATCTGTGATAAATATTAAGGTATAGTTAGTATACGCTAAATTATTATTCATATGAACTGAATATATTTGTAAATTATAATAATCTTCCACAGATAGTAGTTTCGTATTTTATCAATGAAAGCTGCAAACATTTTGTCTCGTCTTCATTGTATTGGGATAGTGAATCGTTTCCTAATAACAATTTCTTAACATATGAAACATTCATGCCACTGTGGAAATCAATCATGCAAGTTGATCAAAATACTACTAATAATAATGCCAGACATGTTTATGATGAGTTTATTGTAACCATATTGAAAATATTACCAAATTTAGATCTTTCAACGAAAATAATTCCCATGGCAAGTAAATTTCTTTAATAATTACTCTTCAAATGAGATTTTATTTAATTTATATAATATATTTCAGTCTAAACTGAGTAATGATGTGGATGAGAGTGAATTTTCAAATATTGATTCATTCGAAACTCCAGAATATCCACACGATTATAAATTTTTCACGAACGTGTGCGATTTAACTTGCGCTGTTTTATCGTTCAAATGGACTACTGAGTGGTTTATACAATGGATAGAACCAATTCTATCGTTAATTCTAGAAGGGCGGCAGAAGTTTTTCAACGCAATAGGATACCTGAAAGTGTTAGAAGTTAGTTTAAAACTAATAAAAGATCTCAATAAAGAACAGATGATTTCTTTAATTGAATCAGAAGAGTTGTCAAATATTGGACAAATTATAATTGATTTACTGAAGGTAACGCTGTTTAGAATATTTAATTCTAATTTTCATTTCGTTGCAAACATTAAATATGTATAAAATTAAATTCAGGATCTTACTATCACTAACGGCGATCGACTTTTTCAATTGCGATCGGCCTTAATTTTTCTGCAAACTCCTCCACAAATACTAAATGACGAACTGATTAAGAATGCCACTGATGCTTTTAAGGTAATCAATACTTGTGTTCTTATATACATATACTTACTTATGTCATTAATTACTTAATGAAACTCTTTAACAGATTGTATTTTCGTTGGGAAAAACGAATCTTAATTTAGCTGTAGATGCTTTGGATGTGCTTGAGGAATGGGATGTACATTTGTCGAGGAATATGTTCAAATTGATTTGCCACAAGGTATCACATTTCTATAAAAAGATTAATTGTTATAGAAAGTATGAAAATTTATTTTATTTTTATTGCATACATAGGTTCTACCAATACTCAATGAGTATCTTTGTTCTACAAGCATATCAGAAATGAGTAATCTAGAAAAGAAGAATTCTTACAAAGCAAGGCATTCGAAACCGAATAAAGTATTTCACGATGGAATGAGCCCACAATTAACCATGTTTCAACATCGTATTATGATATTTTTAGGTTTTTTATTTAATAAATTTATGTACATATATGCGTTTACTTCGATTTTAGTCAAAACATTATGATTAACAATATTTTAGGGAAACTTGACTCTTCGACGATAAAAACATTGACCTCTCTGGAATGCAATGAACAAGTTTTACAGCAAGAGGATAAAAATCTACAACATTTCACAAAAAACTTTAAACTATCACTTCCGTGTCCAAATCAACAAAATTTATTTGTAAATTAATATAAGACATTTTATACTTCAAATATGTATTCTGTAATATATAATAATAACACGACATATTTATTTTTAATACAATAGATTTATATAGATAGTTTGATTCCGCGTGTGAAAGATTTGTCTCTACACAGCAGCAATCGCGATACAAGGATCACAGCTTGTCAGACCATCCATTCGATAATCCTCATAATGTATGGAACAGGTTTGCCCTAAATTTAATTTTAAATATCGAATAGTAAAATAGTACATTCAATTAATATACATTCGGTTGATTTTACACAGGTGTAACTTTACCAAAGTCTCATAGATCATCGTTTGCTAACGTGCAATCAGAATTGTATACTGCTTTGTTGTATTTGGCTGCCGATCCAGATGAGTCCATCTCGAACATGTTCGTTCCACTGTTGAAGCAGACCTGTCACTGGTTGTCTATCGTCAATGACGGTTCATCCATTGAAATGAATAATTTTATATCTGTTCTTTTTGTATGTTGCGTCACTGCATATTTAAATAAATAACATCCTGATAATGTATTAAATTAATGCTTTTTTGTTAGGAAGGAAGTTCTCATCCATCTGATAACTTAATTCAAGACATGTCTTGCGAAGCCATTAAAGAATTCATTGCGTGGTGTATAAAAAAATCTTCAGCACAAATGTTGAAAGATTTGCCGCAAAGCATTTCTTACATTTTAAGAACATTATGCCAGATGATGCTGCATCCAGATGGTGATAATATTTTTTTTATTGTGGAAATTGTTTTATATTTTATGCAGAATTATATTTTAGACGAAATCTTGAAAGTTAACATTTTAATTGAAAATTAAATACATATTTACTTAAATTAAAGCAAACTTTGTACATACATGGTAGTATAACATTATGCCAAAATGTCAGTTTTTTAATATAACGTCGCTCAGATGAGATCTACTGGATATTGAGCAAATTTGTGGAACTCGAGATGTTTTGTGTTGGTTTAATTGCGTGCGATTTATTTTTGTGGGACTATTCGAAGAAGAAAGTGTATCTTCATCGAACTCGAACTATCCAGTAGTTGAAGGATAACATACTAGCAGAAATTCAACGAATTTCAGAAATTATGCAGTGTTGAGCTCACCCGAGTCACATCATCATGTAAAAAATGTCTTTGTAGCATAATGCTATGTAGTTTGATTTTATTTATCTAGTAAATATAATTTTGAAGTGCTTATTTTCAAGATAGCAGTCGTTTAAGGGCGAAAACACACTAAGTGGGACGTGGTACGTGTTTTTTTTTAAGATACTTTCAAACATGCAAAATAAACACAGCCCCCCTAGCCCATATTCATGGTACACAGTCCCAAAAATCACCACCTGGAGTGTTTTCGGTGATATTTTATCCTTGTATTTATCCTTGCTTGACAGTGATCGATAACGGTGAATCCCATATTTGAAGAAATTTAGGAGAAACTTGTCGGTTGCATATGGATATGCATTCACGTGCAACCTCCCAAAAATATTCATTCTGCATGTGCACAGCGGGAAGCCAAGGACACATGACGTCCCATCCAGTGTGTTTTCGCCCTAATTGTTTCCGATCTACTCGTTAAGTTCATTATCAAGATTGTTGGAGTATTTTAATAGAATAAAAATGGAATTTTCAGGTCATAAGAAGTATGGGGCATACCTTGTATTCAGGCGTGCAATTTCACAACTGTACGTGCTCGATTCAGCCATCGACAAATACCTGCCCGAGTTGCTCTACAGTGCCGTGAAGAGCATAGAATCGATGCGCGACAATTCGAGCTTGACGCTAAAATGCACGGACTCCCAGAGCGATCTGGCTATGAAAGTATTGAAAGTGATCTTGCAATGTCTCGAACGAAAAATCTCCATATTCGCAAAGCCCAGCGCTATGAGACGGAGACCACCAAAGTTCGGAGACGCGACGATTCCACCCATATTAAAATGGCTATTGTCACAATTGAAAAGCGCCAATCGTTTACTGGCAAATCGCTGTTTCGAAACTTTCTCGAGGATTTCCTCTTCACCGCAGAAATTCGTAATGGAGCTGATAGAAAAAGACGGGGTGAATCATGTCATAGATGAGTACTTTAAATATGACTCGTATCTTTCCAAAGACGTCGACATGGAATGTATGAAATTAAACGACTTCATTGTATTTGTACGCAGTCTTTATATTACGCTTGATATTTGTATTATAATTGTGCAAAACAATTTACTAACATCCGATGTGTCATTCATGGATACGTTCAACGTGGCCGATATGTTTCTACAAATTGATGCCTTTCTAGTATTTACATCAAAACGAGATATCCACAATATCTATGACTCTTTATCTAATCCGAACACCGAAATGGATCATAGAAGTACTAGAATTCAAAAGTACTTGTTTGAAAATTTAATATTTGAAACCGTTTGGAAGTTTATCGATTTTGTATTCCTCGCATCGACGGATGATTCATTGGATTTTGACACAATTATGAATACAATTAATGATTCAGTGTCGCGTGCCATTGTATCTTGGTTGTTCGATTCACACAAGTTGGCGGTGTTTAAGAGGACTGTCGACCATCGTATATGGAGCGTTCAGGAGTTTGTGTCTAATTTGAAGAATAAAACGTGCAATGTATGGTGCAGTGTTGAAAATCTATTAGTAGATCGTTTGCAGCAATTGTTCATTCAATTTAAAGAAGATCCTGCTAACGAATCCAAATCAAACTATGATTGTTTAAATGTACTGAGTGAAATAATATCGTTGATTGATCCTCAAAAAGCCAGCAAGCTCTCATTGGAACTTCACAACTTCGATCTGTCGCTTTTGTTCGATCTGCTATTTATAAAAGAGAGTAGCGGCATCACAATGATAGGAGAATCTTCGATACATTCATCTTCTTTCGTAAGATCTCTCAACAATATATTAAACTTCATTTTGAAATCAAACCGTATCAATCAAAAGACTCTCATTAGTGTTTTAACGAACAGTACATGCTTGTATAACGTCAATAAAGAGACAACTTCTACAACATACGGTGAATTTTGTTTTGCCAAATTCGAAGATGGGATACTATCGTACATTGTTGCCAACGCTAAGAGTTTCTTTACTATCTGTAAACAAAAGTTTTTAAATAATGATAAAAATGCTATCATCAAATTGATAGAAACTGTTTTAAAATGTACATGCGAGAATAATATACGGAATGATGAATTCCTTAATAATCTTACATCTTTCATTATTGAAGTAAGTGTTTTTTTTATAGCTGTAAATGATATATAATGTTGAATGCGCATATTTCTCTATATATATAATATGATTTTTAGATTTGGCCTTTCTTCATAGAACAGGGTGTAACAGAGTTTGAAACTTTGATTCGAATGTATTCACTCCTTGCTATGGCATTACCGAATCCACTAAATTTGATCGGTCGTCGTGAATGTACTTTAAATGTATGGTTATTCGATTCATTGAAAAATGAAAATGTAGATTTAAAATGGAAATCGAAGTTGATTGTGCTTCTGCCGACTGTATTGAAATCGGGTTGTTCAGAAAACTGGTATTCTGAAGTTGCTGCGTATGTTGTATTAAATTTTTTTCATTATTTCTTTTTCATGGTTCATTTGAATAAACTGTACCTATTTATTTCCAGGAATGCAGTCGAAGCTTTGAGCGAAAACTTTCCACAGAGTTGTTATGAATTCAAAGAACACTCTAAAGCCCGAGCAAAATACCTTTCGGCGATTAAAGCACTTTTAGAATCAATGGCAAATTCGGGATCGTTCATATTGCTAGAATGTATAATTAAACTTACCGCAGGTATACTTAGAATACAAAATCAAAAATATTAATACATAACACAATTGACCAGTTTTAATTAAGTCCACTACATTTCGAGAAATATCTCGCAAACATTAAATATAATTGCTTTTAACGATATTTAAAAATACTGGTGGCTTGTAATACGTTTATTCTGCTTTACCGAGATTCTGGATATATCAAATTGAAATAAGTAATAACAATTTGTGAATTAAGTCAAACAGAAATAGTGTTTTTTGGAACTGAAAATTGCCACTTTAAAACATAACAGCTCATATCTTGTAGATTTTGTATGTTTTCTTTGTTAATTCTAGCCGACCGAGATCACATTTGTGATGAACAAATCACGCACAAACTAAAATCTTTTATGGAGCGTCTCACGAGCGAGGAACAACTCGCTGTTTTACAAGGAGTTTATAATATAGTACGAGGTTGTACCGAACCAAATTTGCAATACAATATCATCAATAGATTTATGATACCGCTGTTGTTAGATTCATCAGTCGACACTCTAGAAGTAATTATGTGTTTGATCAAAAATTTCAATAATTTAACTGTGTGTTTTAGGATGTAAATATATGATTTTTTTATTTTACAGAATTTTTATGCTGCGAAAATTTCGATTATATTAAATAGTTTCGATAAAAATGTTTCGACCGGTTCCAACCAATTTGCTGTCGAAAGGACTTACGTCGATTGGATTAGTGCCTGTAAAATAATAGAAGTCATGTTTGTTAAAGTGAGTACACATGCAAATATTTAACATAGAAGTGATTCGATATTTTGATGATTTTATTTTGTTTTTAGATACCAATGGAAAAATTAAACTCACCAGAATCGAAAATTGCTCAAAATTTAAATGTCAGTAGTCAGGGACAATTTGCTCAGATTATTAAGGATGTGTTCACGAAAGTTTTTCAAATTCAAAAAAAGAAAATTCAAGATGTTATGGCAGAAATCGTTAAAGACAGCACTAAAGAGTTTTTAAGGTTGATACAATATTTCATGAAAAATGGATACAAAATGAATTATTATTATATTCTTTATAATACCTGAGCTAAAAATTTTAGATTGTCACATTGTGCGGCTTATAAATGTCTATATGCCATAACAATAGCTAGACCTAAAGAGGAATTAAAGTTTTACACGTTTCTAATCAATTCTAAAGGATCCAATTGGGAAGGAATGATCGATTGTAATAAACAATACCTATTTCCATTCAAAACTAATAAAGTAAAATTATAATAGATCTATATATTATATTTAATGAAAATTGATAATATTTTATGCATATTAAATTTATCTTCAGGTAATAGATTCAACACTGAAAAATAATTCTGTTCCGACAAAACAAATCAATTCCAATCGTGGTCGGGTTTCTACATTTAATATGCAAAATTCTATCAATACTTTAATGGCGACAAACACCTCGTCGATCGAAAATACAAATGTTGGCGGCGTACAACGTTTTTTAAGACAAACCCTTTCAGAAAATATATTGTCATTCGACTACAATCATGCAATAATAGCTGACAAACCAGACTTCAACAGTACCCTCATCGAACCGGTACACTTTATTTTTTTTCATTTTGGAATACATGTATGTTTTCAATGTTGTTTATACAATACAATACATGTATGCATTGTATATGTATATACAACAGTGATATTTAAGTAGATTGGTTTTGTAGGAAAGCGATATCCATATGATTTCGTTGGATTTGACCAACGACGAATTGAATAATCATGAGTGTATGGCGACAGTTTGTCGACTCGTACAAGATCTTGATAGGATTACTTCGGATATGTTTTCACCTGAACAGTCATCGAAAGGGGACTGCTCTTCGGAGTGGGTCAAATTTATAACTGACGTTCTGAGTGATCGGACGAGACACAGAAATGTTCGGTTATTTTTAGTGCAGGTGAGTCTTATTATTTGGTGTCACGAGAAATCGCTCACGGACTTAACACTCAACGTCATATCGCTCAAGCTACAAATCGTTCGCGGACATTACACTCACAGATGAATGGCTCACGCGACAAATCACTCACGCAGCATTACGCTCACTGAATAATTCGTACGTACAAAAACGTTATTTTTTACACAAGAATTATTCCAAAATTCAATTAAACGCATCGTGACGAATTAACACACTATCCTATCACATAAATAAATAAAACATATACAAACCAGTTTAATCTCAATTTATTCACAAAGTACAGAGTTTATTATAAAAAAAAATAATTCTTTGTATTAATAAGGATTTTCGTTCAGTTACGTTTGTAATATAAGGCCAACATTTGTTTCGATTTACCTGCTTAAACGATAATGGTGGGTCGATACCTGGAAAACACCATGTAATACATTTTTATACGCAGCGAACAATTAACAATGAACTATAATTATTAATTAATTATCATGTCTAAAGAAAAATTTTTGTAACTGGTTTGTATATATTATATTTTTGTGTAGAAAATAACGTTTTTGTAGGTATGAATTATTCTGTGGGCGTTTTGTTCCGTGAGCGTAATTTCGCGTGAGCCATTTATCTATGGGTGGTATGTCTGTGAGCAATTTGTCGCGTGAGCGATATGTCGCTGAGTGTTAGGTCCGTGAGCAATTTGTCGCAGAACCTTATTATTTTACATATAATTTGCCTTGCAATTAATACTATCGTTGTTTGTATTATTATCATTATAGGTTGTAGACAACATGCGTGATGTCTTTAAGAAGTATGCAAATATGATGTTTAAATCCATTCTTTCCGTAATACACGATCGATGTACTTCACATGCTGACGGAATCAATCATCTAGATATTTGTCTTGTAATTAAACAATTTTTTCTTATGTTCAATTTGACAAGGTCGAGAACACAGTGATTTTTATCATGAAAATAAAGTCGTTTAAATGCTTAAAGATATCCTTAATGTGTTTTTGAACTTGATCCGTTTCGAATTATTTATACAAAAGTAAAATAATTTCATATATTGTAAATTTTTGCAGTTGTTATTATTATTGTCTTGGAGTGATCTTGTTTTACCACAACAGCTGACTGATAAAAATGATGCTTCTTCGATTGTTGGCTTAATTATAGACGAAATTAGCCCCTCCAATGTTGATGCAGACATATTTAGACGATGTTTAGAATTGCTCAAGGAAATGCTCGCCAAATGGGGTGCCAATTTGAATATCCAGTCTGAATTAATATTGAAAAAATTAGAAGCAACAAATAAAACTGAAACGAGAAAAGCTGGAATACAAATATCCGCTGCAGTTCTCGTAAACAATATTGCATTATGGGATAGTCCTGATACTTTTAAGAACTTCAAATACGCTATATTAGACTGTTTAAAAGTCAGCGATAGGATCACGTATAAGTCATGTGCTGAAGTAGTCGGACTTTCACTGAAAATATTATCCAATTCTCACCCAGGAGTTTTTGCAGAAAAAGAATTGAATATCGATGATGACGGCGGAGATACTCACTTTGCTGTAAAATACTTGAAGAAAATCCATAAATTGTTAAATAAGTGGTATGAAACACAGTTTGAAAAGTTTGTTGAATGCTTATTTAACATTCAGAAGCATTTTATCGAAGTTTCCAACGAATCGCTCGTTTCTAAGACGATAATGTCAACATCTAAATTACCTGCAAAGTATAAGAATATGTGTCTGAAAATCTTATTCGATTCAATGCACATATTAGACACGACTACTCTATATAAAGAATTGAAAGCTTTTAATTTCGATGAACTTCTGAGCAATCAGGAAACTCGCCTATTGACTCTTCATATTATAAATAAAGTCTTCAACTACTTGAAAGTCCCGGAAGTTGTATCTCTAGTGAAGGATATCAGTTTCGTGTGTGACTTGACTATACACAATGATGTCCAATGTAGAGATACTGTCTATGAGATATTAATGAAGATTTACAATGGTCAGTCAACATGATATGTCAATAAGGTTTAGTGTTTTATATTATCTCAAATTTGTACTGATTTCAGAACTGAGGCCTATGAACTTAGAACAATGCACTTGGGAAGAAATGAAAGATTGCATTGATTCAAATCGTTCGAGTGAAAATTCTGCAACGTCTAGAAAAAGGGCGGCAAATTTTGATGAAAAGTGTTTATTATTGGACGATGTGCAAATTAATTATGCTGGGCTTGTATCATCCCAGGATCGAAAGGCGATAAAATTTGCCTTACTACGTGGATTAGATGACGATGATCTTCAACTGAAAACGAGAATATACTCTTATTGGAGTGATCGCTTTTCTTCCGAGAATCATATGCATGATAGGTTTGAACATTATGTACATTTTGAATGGTTCTGTGATTATTCCGCAAAAAGCCATCTAAAATCTCGATCACGGAACATCTGGCACCCGAAAACTTCATCAATCTACACGAAATATTGTACTAACGAGAATTCCAGTGCCAGATATTCCGTATTCGCGATTTTTGCGGCAACGATTGTCGTGTGCGCGATCGCAATTTGCGCAATAATCCGTTTACCATTTTGATGTCTTTTTACAGATGGTCGGATATTGTTCGAGAATTTTTAGCTGATCAGATCGGAAGCGATAATAGATTTCTAAACCGACTGACTAAACTTGCACTCGCCTCGTGTAAACAGAATGTCAATTTTACCGTGTCAAAGCTATTCGATCGTCCACTTGAAGAATGTAACTACACAGATTATAAGTGTGTTATTTATTGTTTTTAGTATTGAAATATACGCACTTCTATGTAATGTTTTTACCAAACGCCAATTTTTTTTCAGTTGGAATGATAAGAAACAAACTCAGAACCGCACTATTGTTCCATCATTTGCCGAAACACTCAACACACAATTGTTAGCATCGACAGTGCTGCACCAGAGTACAAGAGATGGTTGTATTAGTGAAAAAGTCATTAAACACTTGAATACCTTCGTAAATACTAATTCAAAGTCTTTTTATAACGAAAAGAATACTTTCTTACAAAATACATTGGAGAGTCTCAACATAACACTATGGGACAAAAGCACAATGTATGAATTTCTGCATTTTATTATAATTTCATTTGAATAATGTTCGAATTTTTATATTGTTTTCGATATTTTTTAAGACGTGAAAATCAAAATAAGTCTGACCCATCTGATGGTTTTACCCTAGCAATGAATAGTTCTTTATTATTTACGTTGGAACCTCAACTCATACATCGACGCACCTATAAGCCATTACCTGCGTAAGATTTAAATATATTTTAGTATGTATATTTTTAGAATATTTTAAAATTATTGTTTATTTATAGTCAAGATGATCAGTATAAAAAACCAATACATGACGATTTAGAACGACGATTGAGGAAAAAGTTTATTGCCGATAAAAATCAGCAAGCGATAAAATTTTCCGGAATAGGTGAGACATTGTTGTGTTGGTAGTGGCGTAGCAAGGGTAAATGAGGCCCGGGGTAATTATTCTTTTTTGCACCCCCATCCCTTCTAATTTCATCATATTTGTTCACATATAAAATTTCCTAAGAAAAAAAACACAAGACACATGTACACATTATAATATATATGTATATTATAGACGTTATTTTATGGCGAAATGATATCGATTTGTAAAACAGTAAACTACAAGAATATCTGTATTCAATTAATTCGTAGTATTTTCGAACGTTCAGAGACAAAATATAATATATTAGTGTGTATAAAAGGTATCGTCTCAAATGCAATTTCCGCTCTCACGGTCAGGCTCAAATTTGGCGCCACATTAGGCCGAAAACACACTGAGTGATACGGAACGTCATGTCCTTGGCTGGCTCCCCGCTGTGAAAGTGGGTGTTCCCCAAATCGAATTCGGGTGTAGTTGCACGTATAGAGTGCATATTTTTCTCCTACATTTCTTCAAATATCAGATTCACTGTTATCGATCACTGTCAAGCTAGAATAAATACAAATATAAAATATCACCAAAAACACTCCAGGGGGTTATTTTTGGGATTGTGTACCACGTATATGGACTAGAGGAGCTGCGTTTTTTTCCCATGTTTAAAAGTATCTAAAACAAAACACGTACCAAGTACCATTCAGTGTGTTTTCGCTCTTATTGTTTTCAATACAAAGCCTAGAAAGATTGCATGTTCAACAGACGGATTATTAAGAACATCCATAAACTCGAATGCTTTTGGCGACTTTGGCGATGAATTTGAATTCGTCACCAGCTCACATTGTACTTTGCGAAGTGAATCTTAAATATGACAATAAATAAAAATATGTTATCCCTTCGCGACGCCCCCAAAGCTGATGCACCCTGGTTATCGCCACCTCTTGCTATGTCACTTAATATGTACAGTGTAAATTTGCGCAAAATAAAAATAACATTTTGTTTTTAATGAAGCTGCTTATAAAAAGAGTCAAAGTAAAAAGAAACTAACCGAAGAGAAGCCGGTTGAAGCTTTCAAGCGATTCCGAGACGGCGATTATCCTGATATACAAATAAATTTGGATGATATTTTAACCCCACTTTTGGAATTAGCATCGGTGATTCTCAAATTTACGGTTACACGATCGTTGTGCGCTTGCATTAAATCAGTGCTACTCAAACTATGGTCCGCAGCCCAGTACTGGTCCGTGTACCGGCGGTAGCAGGTCCGTGCACAAAGAAGTAAATAAATTAAAACAATAGCTTACTATTACGTATATATTAATTAATTTGGAAGATTTACTAATTGATCTGACTACAAATGAAGAATTGAAAAAGTGTTTTGAAACCACAACTTCACTTGCGTCCCTTTAGATCAAATTGAAAGCAGAATTCTTCCCATATATTTAAGAATATGCACTGAAACTCTTTTACCTTTACAGGACTAGTTTCTGAACCATTAGTTTAATAAAGACAAAATATCGTAATAGTGTAAATATTCATAAACGTGTGGAATTAATTGTCTTTGATAAAACCACGACTGTATAAGTTATCTAATAACAAACAAGCTCATGTCTCTTTAGTTTTTTTTTTTCATTTTCATTTTTCATCTTTGTCTAAGTACATACATATATGATATATAGATATTGTACTTCTTTGAATTCAACAAAATAAATTTTACTACTTATATTTAATATTATTTTTATTTGTTATATGAACAAATTTTCACTCATATTCATATATAACTTTTTTATTTAAAAATATGATGCTGGTCCGTGAGAATTACTGAAAAATATATGCTGGTCCGCCAACTGAAAAAGTTTGAGTAGCACTGCATTAAACCGCGCTCGATCATTAGGCTCTCGGCGATACAAAAACTACAAACATCATCGAACAAAAAACAAACCCGAATCACGTATAGTTTATTTGTTGTGTATTATATAGTTAAGTTGTAGTTTTACTATATATTTTATTTGTTGTAATCGTGTTGGCGTGATGTTTGTAGTTGCGTATTGACGATCGCGATTTTAGTAAGCGCGCAACGGTCTGGCTATCATCATTTACCTTTGAAGTAAATAACAATAAAATAATAATCGAACTAATTGCAACATATTTTTCTTATAGCGTGACGAAATCATAGCTAAAGATTTCTTCATCGTACTATTTAATTCAATTAAAAATCATCTTACTGATTTTTTAAATATAAATCAAGGCGACAGTGTTTCAACTTCTGCCAACAACGATTGTAAAACATTGAAGAGTGTGAAAAATTTCAATTTAACCTCGGCATGCTCTGCCCTCATAACTCTGAAACATGGGATCAACGTCAGTTTGCCGTCTCCACTTGCTGGAGCACTACTTCAAATATGTCGCTCCTGTTTAGAACATTGTCACGACGTTGACCAGTTTGATTATATCGTCGGCAATGCTGCAAAAACGTGTGGAGTTGAATGGCTCGGAATATTAATACTCGAAGAGAAGAAAATGGGTTCTGAATCGGATAATCATGAAAATCCTGCTAAAAAGTGAATCAAAATTTGTTTTTGTTTTTCCGTTATTATTTTCAATGTTTATTTTTTAAATTTATTACCTATTTTTGTTAGAGCGAAAATCGACGTAACCACTGATGTTCATTTATCACTGGAAGACGAAATATACAGACTGAAATATACTTATCAATGGGATGAACTCCAAAAGAAGTGTGAAGAAGCTTTAGATTTGACGGATGTTAACGACCTATACGTCTCATATACTGAAGGTGAAATTGAATTTTGGTTCATAGTTATTATATATTTGTTTTTAATATACAAACATATTAAGCCAGCAGCATGGCTCGTTGGTTGCGTTGATACTAAGCACCTAGAGGTCATTGGGTTCGATCCCATAAGCTAACGGCGATGGAAAAGAATTTATTCTGAGTATAATCTTTAATGCCGCTGGTCAGACTTGAAAATTTGTGACTTCAAGTCGATCGTTTCCTATCAGAGTTTGTCAATTGATCTGATTTCATCGTTTAAGCGGTTGCTCCATCAAATTGTCAAAAACCATCCTACCCACTATGTCACCACTATTTGAATATGATTTCAAAAATTTATTATAATTTCATTTTTTCGTCATTTCAGCTTTTCCCAAGGGGGGGGTGGTCAAAATTTTTGACTAGTAAGGAATGACTTTCTAGGGGGGGGTGTATTATATTAAAAAAATGAGTGTATATGAATTTTGACTATTTTAATCATTTTTTATTTATATATTTTTATCAATAAAATTAATAGTAAATAATTTAAAAAATATATTAAGATATTTGGATATAAACGCATGTTTATTAAGTACAAAATAATCTCCTGAAAATACATTGAACGTTTATTTTTAAACTAAAAAATATAAAATTAGTATTAAATAAATGTTAAAAACTATAACTTTGTTATTATAATATCATTTTATTCATAATAATACATTAAACAACGAGTATAGTCCCATTCAAATCTAGGGGGGCCTCCTGAATGATGATGCCCCTGTCTATAAGATAGATCAGAGCATCGTAACCTCTGGATATTCGTGGCACACATTGTTTACGACTCGTAGAGTTTGTCCGCTACGTACATACATATGTACTTCATCAGCAGTCGTTAGTTATTCCGTATATGCATAGGGACAAAACACTAATTAACATCGGTTTTCTCCCTCACACGCGATCTCACTCGCACGCATTAGGCCGAAGTGCTGTTCGGGGAACACATATTACCGCGGTACACAAGTTACGATGCTCTGACATAGATGTCTCGCTAATTTTCTTATATATAGTATTTATATTATGCTTATGTCTGGTCATAGAGACGCGTTAGAGTATTCTCTAATATCATTGTGGATATATGTAAATAAATAAAAATAAAATATATTATATTACTTGTCTGTGAGTACTAATAGATTTGATTTTTTCAGAATATTTCAAATGCTTCGCTCAACTATCAAATTGGGAAAGCTTCATTATGACAATTTCCAATCAGTACAATCAAATGGATACTATGACCGGCGCTGAAGAATTATTCAATTACAATCATCTATGGAAAATTCCATGGACTAAAAATTTCGTTTTACCAATGTTTTTTGATGCCAACATTCACCGACTGTCGTTGACATATCCGGTGAAAGAATTTACACGGATACAACAAGACGAAAAAATGGAATTTCGAAAACACTTGGAAAATTTCGATAAATATCTTAACAACTGGAGTGGTGAATTTTATCCTCAATTGTTTTATTTGATGTGTAATATATGTATATAAAAGTGTGTGGGATTTTCTATTGATATAATTTTTAGGCGATCCTGAAAAGGCTAAATACCTGAACACGAAACTATCGCCAAAGATGGCCAGTTGGAAAGCGATGTTTAAATTTGATGCAAATACTCTAGAACTCATCAAACATAGTCTGCAATGGTTAAAACGCTCCTGGACACAAGAATATCTGTCGAAAAATAATAGAACGATAATTTTCAACACCAACAGTGAAATTATTGATGACAGTTTGAAAAATATACAAATGGTTAATATTTTTTAAATAAAATTGGTTAAATATCAAACTTTCGTTGAGAATTACTATTATTTTTAGATGGGAGAAATTTATAGTTTTGTGGAAGTATCAACAGAGTGTTTCAATATATCTCGTCGAAACGTCGACGATTTGTGTAAATCCTTTCAAAGAATTCTATCAACTTGGAAACACGTTTTGCCTATGTTTAAAGACGATTTGGTATTTTGGGATTTGAGGTTGACGCACAGGTTAAATACTTTTTAAATATTTTTTTTGTAAATAATTTTAATCGTATCGATTATATAAATATTATAAAAATTTTAGATCGATTCTTACATCACGCGTACAGAAACATTTATCCAACATTGCCGATGAGTCTGATCATGACGAGCAAAAAAGTTTGAAAGATGTCATTAATGAAATGACCGCCGTACAAAAATTAGCTGAGCATCGATTGATCAAAGTTGCCGTTGAACATTCAAACTATTTATTAGCTAATAAATATTTGCTTAAGATGAAGTCATTCAAGTAAGATCATATGATTTGTTGACTGTTAAAATAAATTGAATTTGTTTTTAATTATAATTTACTTTTAGATTTTTGGAAAATGATGTGTTTGCATTCGATATAGAGTTTGTAAAATCTTTAAAGTTACAAGCATTAAACGAGAACAACTTGAACGCGAAAATAGATCTTCACATCAGATCTTGGGAATTTGGGGGTATATATGCGTATTTATACATCTGTTAATTTATTGAATACTTATTGTGATATTTACAAATTACATTTTTCATTACGTTTGTTACTTTTATAGAAGAAAAAAGGGCTCAATTAGCCGAAGATGATTATCCACAAATATTTCAAAATTTTCTTAACAATGCAGCTAGTAATTCCTATGAAATTTATTCGATTTCAAATAAATTAAACGCAACTGAATTAAATACTCTCATTAAAAGGCTTAACATAGTCATTTCTGGTAAAGGAATATTTGATGAATCTATTATCGGCATCGGTTGGTTTGAACATTGTTATTAAATTAAAATTGAAATATTTATTTTACTACAAAAATATATTTCTACGCTTTAGTTGAAGACTCTATGCAGTTGAAATCGGTTCTGGATAAATACAGTGTTAAGTATTTTGAAAAATCTATAGAAATCGCCAGAAAGTGTGCACTTCAAAGTGAATCCATTAAAAGCACACGTGATAATAATCGCCCTGAAATTAAATCTCTATGTGGCGCCTACATGACAATGGCTAATTACTGCAGAAAAATGAAGAACCGAGAATATGAATCGAAAACATTGGAAGAAAGGTCAACATTTGCTCGAAATGTTGTGTCAAGTATCTTACATGCGATGAAATACGGCGATGAAGAAGCTAAGAAAATGTTTCCAGTATTATTGCTCGAATTGAAAGAGTCGTCAGACGACAGTGAAATCAATCAAATATTTAAAGACGGGGTATTTCAAACACATTTACACGTGCACTTAATAAAATATACATATGTATTTGTGTATCTTAAATAGAATGGTGTTTCAGGTATCTGATATTCCGAAATGGTTATTCATACCGTGGGTATCTCAGCTGTTAACCTATCTACCCATTTTGAAAGAGTCATTGCTCGATTTAGTGGTGGGCTTAGCTGAAGAATATCCACAGAGCATTGTGCATCAGTATCGTGTATCTCGGCGGACTTGGACTAAGACGAAATCTCCCGATTTCAAAGAGTTGGATTCCATCATCAAACGGTTATACAGCAATAGAAATTTATATATTGTTCTATTGAGATTTTATATTTAATTTGCGTTACTTTAATTATAGATTAGATCTGATTTTATTAAAAGATGATCAAGAAATTCTAGTTAAGGCTTTAGCGGGCGTCTGTGAACCATTTATAATATTTAAAATGCATCTAATTAATATTACTAAAGCTCTACAGAGTGGAGGTTTGCATTTACATACATATATTATAATATACTTAATACGATATACTTGTGTTGAAGAATGTATAATTGGTTGCTTTACTATTTTTAGATAAAGATCGATGGGATACAGCTTTTGAAGATTTGTTTGAAGACATATTCCCCGATGAACAATCTAATATTAAAATTCGAGGCTCAAGGTTTAAATGTATCCTTGGAAATAGATCTTATTTGAAAGAAGCTTGGAAGTCTTGTAAATATTATTCGGTGAAGATATTTATTATTTTTTGCTACTGTTAGTAATTTAAATTAAATATTTACAGGCGCAGATGAAACCAAAATCCCTCATGTCTTAGAAAAAATCAAAAATCTGATAAAAATTTGTGATCAGAACCAGAAGAAACCGATGTCGAATTTGATCAGCATTGGCGATTTCAGTCCGTATTTATCTTCGTACGGAGACAGCGATGTGAGCATGTTGGATGTTTTCGGTCAGTATGGAGGCTTCGACGAGACATATTCGAAAATTAAAAATCATATCAAAATCGCAAAGTTCGAAAGCGACGTAAGAATCGTTCCAATTCAATAATACATTTGTATTCTACTTTTAAAATGTGTTATTTGCTGTTAGGTTTATATGCTCGCATCGATGCGTTGCCCAATCCGCATCAATGTTGTCGGATCAGATGGTAAAAAGTACACGTTTTTAATCAAACGAGGCGAAGATTTGAGACAGGACGAGCGAATTCAACAATTATTTGATTTGATGAACAATTCTCTTGGTTCGTTTCAAATGAAAATAAACACATACAAAGTGATTCCGTTATCTTGGGACATGGGCCTCATACAGTGGATAAACAATTGTATTACACTACGGGAAGCTGTGTTTAGAAAGCCTAAAAATAGAGGCAAGTTTTAAATAAATCTTATTTTATAAATTATATGTATGAAAAATTGAGATTCCAAAAAACTGACATTTTCCACTCCCGGTACTACCGAAAGTATGAAAAACGTATGTTTTTGCTTTTAAATACTGTATACATATGTATGAATTCAAAATATTGTCAATTTAAAAAAATACATGGATTTTCGAAAAAATCAGAAGATGAGACTTTTCATTATTAACAATCAGTCACAAATCAATATATGTATTCAGAAATAGTCTTGGATACGATATTATCAGCTTGTATACTTTATCTTTGATTTTAAATTTATGATACCCTTGCTTTCGATAGCAAGTCAAAAAGGATATACAGGACATACATTGTGTGTAGAATGTGTTTCTTGCAAATTCGTCGTATATCGAATTTGTCCATAGATGACGCTGTTGTATTGTATAATAATTTTATTATAATGTTAAGTGCTTATGTACAAAAGTTTGACCATAGGTGTCGCCTTGGGGCAACCTGTCATGGCACCTATGGTAGAAATTAATATATAATAAACAAATAAATATGTTTTTAGGAAAACTTTCGAAGCTTAGAGAAGAAAAAGATGCATATGTTAAAAATTTAAGAACCGGAAGTACACCGGAACAGTATGGATGTTTAGCTAAGAGCTTGAATGTATCTAAACAAATCTACAATCAAACACTTGAAGATCTGTCTAAATATTATCTACGGTACATATTAAAATCATCTCACTCATTATATGTATTTCTGTAATAGTTACATAATAATCAAGCACCTTTGTTATTTTAGTGATGAATTATTAGAACTAGCCGTGTCTCCCGAGAATTTCATATTCATGAGGAATAACTTCGAAACGACTTTGGCTCCTATGAACATTGCACATTGGATATTAGGTATATATGTACTTATAAGACGCTCTGTTATACTCGACATACATGCATGTATACAAAATTTCTATTTTATTCAGGAATTGGCGATCGGCACATGTCTAATTGTTTACTATCAATGCGTACTGGTAGCGTCATAGGAATCGATTTCGACAGTGCATTCAGTGTATCTACACAAGTTTTACAAGTGCCAGAACTGATGCCGTTCCGACTCACACCACAACTGATAGGAGTCTCGGCTCCTCACGGTGTAACAGGTATTAACTTTTGGAATCAAAACTCTCATGTTGGATTAATTTTTAATTTGGTACAATATGTACATCGTTTTTCAGGTAATTTGAGACGATTCATGATCCAGTCTCTGGATGCGTTCAAAGAAAACTCAGAACTGCTTCTGGCAGCTATGGAAGTCTTTGTGCGTGAACCTACCATCGATTGGTTGCCATACTTGAGCAATTCTACTTCTAATTGGTCGCCACGAGATAAAGTATACATTTCATATTGCACACATCGATCCACTCCTATCTGCATTTATTGTAAATGAGGTTTTGAATTGTTGATAGATAAATCAATGCAGGAGAAAATTATTCGGAGTGATCCCGGCTGTTATCACATTGGAGGATCTTCAAATGAGAACCACGAATACAGAGTTCGTTGAATATTATTGTGCCGCTGTTAAAGCGTCTCTAGATTCATTCCGGGATTTGATAGACGCACCCGATACAGTTTTAACTACCAGTCAACAGGTGATGAAGATTAGTAATTATCAATTGCATACATTCTTTTAAGAGTTTAAACAAATTGAATTCTCTTTAGGTGAATTGCCTTATAAATCAAGCGACAGATGCAGGAATTCTTTCGATCACATACAACGGCTGGGAACCATGGTTGTAATTTTAATCAAATATAATTTGAATTTATGAATACAATATTTCTTACAAATAAATGGATTTTTATGAAATTTCTACTACATATTCAATTTCTTGAGTATCTGTGTTAAGGTACATAGTTACGTACGTAACTGCATGCATGCATTTTGCACAAGCATGTAAAGGGTCCCTAGTACCACCACATGGCACAAGCATACTTGAACAGTGTCAGACGATGTGCTCGCTTTGGCTGATCTTTTCCTGGGTTTTAAAAGAAAAATACGAAGGAAAAAACGTGGCACTTGGTGTAAAGACTGGTTTATGAAAAGAAAAACCTATTTTCATACTAACTTACTGAAGTGAATTGAAAATATATCCTTGTGCATAATTACCTCCGAATGAACGAAGAAACTTATTTGAATCTTTTGTTACTTGTCATACCTTTTATTAAAAAGCAGGATACGATCATGATAGAAGCTACATATAACAGCACACAATATATTTGACAGCAAGCTTAAGATTTCTTGCAAACGGTATATCTTATTTAAATAATTTCATTTAAGTTGGAAAATGAGTTTCTTGATCTTTCGAAAACTCAAATAAGAGGTAACGGCACCAAGGTACCGTTTCATATATGTATGTACTTCATTTCTACCAGAGCCAGAGCAACGAGATTCTTCAATTTCTTTCTTTTCCCTTTTATAACACTGAGCAACAAAAATAAATTACCAGAACTGAGACTAATCAATCCTTAATAGATTTGACCTAATGAATTCAAATATGACAATGAATTTGTTGGTTTTTATCTCGTTTGAGATATGGGCATTTAAATAACATCTGACTATTGATTCCAATACTTACTTTTGACACAGCAACACTAAATTTTGAATTAAATACTACAAAAACCCAAAATCGATCATAAATTGCGCATTTTTTTAAACGCTCATATCTCAAACGAGATAAAAACCAACAAATTCACTGTCATATTTGAATTCAGTAGGTCAAATCTAGTAAGGATTGATTAGTCTCCATTCTGATCATTTATTTTTGTAAAAATTGCGCATTTTTTAATCGGTTATATTCCATAAACGAGAAAAAAACCAACAAAAATCATTGTCATATTGGAACTCGGTGGATCCAAGCTTAGTAAAGATTGATTATTTTCTCGCAAATCTCTAATTTTCAGCAATCTCAAATTTCGCTGAATTGTATAAAATGCTGCAAATTTACAAATTTGACCATAGATGTCTCTGTGGATTGTATTTACCTCGAATAATACTTGTATCAAATGTAAAATGTTTCTGGCCAGGAAGGCGCATTGGGGTCACCTGTTAGGCATTCCTGGTATAAATAAATTACAAATACCGAGCGAAGCCGGGTGGAACTACTAGTATCGTATAAATAAAAGAAAATATACTTTGCAGTGAAATTAATCAACTAAATTATTTTTATTCAGATTAAAAATGGATACAGTAATAAGTTATTAAATATTAAAAGCATTATTAAAAAGAGTAGGTTTATGTATAAATCGGTGACTCAGATATATATGTATGTAAATCGGTGTGTACGTATATAATATGAATCTTAAAAAAACATGAAATACACACCGTAATGGGAAAATACTGAAAATTAACTTTTTGATTCAAAGGCACAAAATATACAAAGGTCGAAAAATAGAAGTCTACTTTTCCCTTTCTATTTGAGTAAATGTTTTAAACGGGAAAGATAACGACTCTTAAACCATACACTATGAGGTATTTTCAAAATACGCGCATCTACGAATGTCAATGAAATTGTAAAAAAAAATCATTAATTAAAAAGAACAGTATAAAAAGCATATGTATCTAAAATTCTGCGAAATTTAGTTATGAATTTATATACATATTTTATAATTAACTTCAATAAAAAAAAAAATATACCAAAAATTGAAAAATGTCATGGTTTATTTTGCAATACTTCAATCTCTAAAAACAAAAATAGTATTATTTCCTCTTAGTTACAACAACCTGGGCACTTTGAATTTCAGTTTGGACGCTAACTTCCATTGTATGCCTTGTAAAACTACACAAACGCATCAACAGACCAATATTGCCAAAGAGTCTGAGATATAACCATCTACAATTTAGAAACTTTCTCAATATAACAAGTTGTAAATAACGACTGAATTAATTTTATTTTTTTCTAAAACTTACACGCAAAGATCTAAATTAGATCACTCTCACACGGTGTTATCACACCATGAACATCCTTTAGAAGTACAATAATTTGGTATTCACTGGAATCTATCGATAATAACAAGTGTATATATATATATAGTGAACAAACATTATGGAACAATTTAAAGTATAAAGGGAAAAACACATAGATCGACAACAAACACAACATGATAATAGTAACTGGAACAGACAACGTATGCATATATATATAAAAATATGTAAACAAATTGAAATCAACATCTGTGGTGAGTGTATGATACATTTAAATTGTGCTATATATCATAATATATGAGTATATATGTAATTATAGTTATTACTAACATGAATACTATGATAACTTGATTCAAATGTCATCTACATATTTTGTGTATGTATCTTTTATTTATCGACATTGAAGTTTTGGTTAAATGTTTTATTTTTTTAGTAGTAGTATAAATTAGTATACGTTATTATTATTACAGTTCAAGCTCCGCAGTTCCGACAGTATTAAGTTTTCATATAAAATGGACTTTTACTTTTTTTTGGGTTAAGGCCGATAATGTTAGTTTACAGCTTTAAACATTCGAAAATACTCTTTCTTGTTTCGGCAATAAAAAAATTATATTATTTTTACCATCAATTTGGAATACATAAACATTTTAACTATAAATGCAATTTTTTCTGATCGAATGCATTACACGTGTATAAAACTATATTCAACTCTTCACTTTTTAAAGGCTTTAAAACTTCCATTTAAAATCATAAATAATAATTTTTCACATATTCGTCAAACAATTTCATGACAAATTTTCTTGGGATTACCCAACATGTTTATTATATAAAAAGCACTTTTAAATAAATAAAATTGATATCTCCGACAACATTGACATACAGACTCACAAGTTACTAAAATGTAGAATATGCGTAAAAAAGCATTATAAACCTAATATCAAGCATTAGACAATTTTTACACGATTAATACCCAGCACTATTACACATTTATTTTAAAATTCGCATTATATGGGGAATGGGGGGGGGGGGCAAACACCAAATTTCACTCGAAATTTACTAATGAGTAAATATTATATAAAAAAAATTGTATAAAATGCTCGATATAATAAATAAATAAAAAGTATTTGGGAACGTTTTTTTTCCTTTTTCACGAAATAACTATAATATTGTGTGCGAGGAGGGAATGAGATATAGGCCCATGATTGAAGGAATATTTTTCACCACGAAAATGATGAAGGAAACCACGTTGACTGTTGTTAAGGACTTTTATCTGTTTGCACTTTTAATTTGCTGAAGTTTTTGTCGCAGCACTTCCATGTGCGGTTGTCTTTGAGAAGTCTGTGAATGTAGCGTCGGTAACTGAAAAGTCACAAAATATATACAATGAATGATGAAACCAAAAGGAAAAATTAAACAAAATAATAAAATTTATTAATATTTAAGTTTTATAAATATATTATTTATAAAACTCACATCAAACTTGGGGTCAATATTATGTTTGGAGCTGTCTTCAATAGATTCGGCGAGAGTTCTGTTATCTATAATAGGCGTTCTAGGTTGAGAATTTGAAGCTGAATCTGATACCATTCCGGCTTTCGCTTGCAAAGCTCTCAGTCGCTCCAAGTGGTGCATGTGACCTTTATTTGGATCGACTTCAACATCTAAAAAGATCACCATTATATTATAATATCACATTAAAACATTAGGAGCGTAAAAGTTTTCTTGAAATATTTTACCGCTAGAAACGTTAGGAACAACAGGCATAGTTGCCAAGGGTAAAGAGGGTATTGAAATAGGCGGAGGGACATCGCCGCGCATGGTTCGTCTTTCTTCGGCTACTTCACGGAGTCCTCTTTCGATATACGTTCGGAATAGATTTGAAGCATCTTTCAAACACACCCATATATCAACTGTTGGATGGCGTTCCTAAACAAAAAAAATAAAACGTAATATTTTGAACAAAAGTGAAAAAGCCCTATACTTCCATTAATTAGAATCATACCCGTAAATCGTATAGTTGTCCTAGAGCTTCCTTGCAGTGTTCTCTTTCTCCAATTCTTTTAAGAATTTGTGACAATTCCTCATGTACCAATCTAGGCATTTTAATTGGATTGGGGTCAGCACTCTGTACATTTTCTTTCTTAGGCTCATCAACTTTCATAACCTATAAAAACAAACAGCATATGAAAAATTTAATTGCATCAATTTTTAAAAAAACCAAATTGCAGGCAATAAAATTTATACCATACCTTAAATAGTTTTAATAAATAGTGATGCAATTCGGAATCATTAAAGTCTGGTATCGATGCAACATGATTCATTATACTGCTTCCTTTTTTCTTCAAAATTGAATGCACTACTGTCTTTATAGTTCTACAATGAACGAAAACACGTTTAGTTGTCGAAATTTAAATCTATAAAATAGCCTAAAACAAATTATACGTGCAATACCTATATGGAGTATCGTTTAAATTAGAATTCTTTTTCCAATACGCACTCGGATACGCTTTGAAAAATAGATGCAATTTATAAAGCACCTGATCATAATTAATTGTATCGGGATCCCAATTCGGCATCATTTTCATAACTTTCCAGAGGCATTTCATTTCTAACTCTTGATACCTAACCGAGTTCGGATCTCCGGCGACAGAATTTTGCAATAACGTAACTAATGCACTAAAGAATAAAAAAAATATATATAAATACATTCAATAAAGAGCAATACTAATTCATAAACATTTACACAATCGACAAACCAGATGAGAGCGGTGTGATCGCTGCGATCGAGCATTTTAACACAAACACCATTTACAGCGCGAACCAAATTATCGTCTTCCTTTTCGAGGACACGGCTAACTAGCAGCCTCAACAATTGATCAATAAGAGCTCCAACAGTAGCAGTGGAAATATTTCTACCAGCAATTTTGCCTTCATAAAACTAAAAAAAATATATATATATACAAAATCAGAACATAGAACTAGAAGCGTAAAAGCAATTAAGGCTATAAAATCATTACCACATTGAGAACTGATATGAGATAGCTGTAAGCGCTGCAAAGTTCGTTTCGTTCGATCGTAAGACCGGGTCGTTGCAATCGTTTAAACTGCTCCACCATCGCTAGTAACAATTGTTCTTCATAGGGCGACATGAGATTGGCTCGATTGGATCGTAAAATACCCTCCATTTGCGACAAAGCAGTAATGGCGATCTGTAATTCGTACAAACATCGTTTTAAAATGCATCAACCAATCAAACACATTTCAAAAGAACAAATTATACATACACCGAGATTAGGATTGGTGACCGATTGAATAGTTCTCGCCAGGACATTGTCTTGATCGTAACGTTGCGGTTCGGAGAGCAAAAACGGCTGCATTGATTGCGGCATCATCGGTTGTTGCATAGGCTGCAAAGTCAGCCTCGACGGTGGCGACAAAGGCATCAAACTGATTCAAAATAAAAAATCACACATTAATAATTTGACACGAATAAAAACAAGAAAAGTTGTTGTAAAATATTTTATACTTTGTTACTGGTCTAGCAGAAGCCAGAGGATACGTTCCGGATACTGTGGATGGCGTAGCAGTGGGTTCATCAAGGAAAGCAAGATCGATCTCTTGTATTGCCGGTTTCTTGGCAACAATCTTTTCAGATTCAATTGCAGCTAATATATGAGGATCTAAACCAAATATACCACTGACAGGGCGCGGAAGTGGTTCAGGTTGCATTCTGTAATTTCAAAAGGATTACAATTAAAAACAAAAATCTTTCATACTAAAATATGAGAGTTAATAATGCACTAATAAACAATAAGTTGTTAAACTAGTCAAAATTACACATACACATTACAAATAAATAATATTATAGAAAATATCTAATATAAACTACAAGAATATTTACAATCGTTGTATAACGTTAGACATTGTATAATGTACAGTACATCACAAAATATAGTGCTAAATCCGTTATAAAATCGTGTGACTATTTGTTATGCAATTAGTTTCCATCACCGACTGACACACGAGGACTGACATTTGACTCCACGCGATGCGAAATCGACTGCTACGGACGGGTGAGAGCTACAGCGCTACACAAATAAAGGGACGAAACGAAATTTAACTAATTGTAAGTATCTCCCAAAACAAAAAGATAATCAAATCAAAGAATAACAGAACAGACAAATACAATCATTGAGTTACAATTCGTCTGATCCATCCGTTAGCTCGGAGGGGTTCGAGCGATCGCCAGCTTTAGAAGCGACAAAACTGGTGGCAGAGGCGCATTTCTTTAGAGGAGCGATAAAGGTAGTGTCGCAAACGTTTTCCTCTATGATATCGCCGCAACTTCTAGATTCGTACACGATCGTAGAGTCGACGGTTGGTGAGGGAGAAGCAACTCTCAAAGGTGTTATTTTTTTTGCTTCGCCAAAACTTTTTCTTCTCATCGGAGTCACGCTCTTCTTTTTTGCACTTCCGCTACTGCATTAAGGCACACAAGCGGAATACAAACGAATTCCATTGAAAAAGCTTACTATATACATATGTACATACATACTCGATTATTATTATTTGAATTAAAAAAAAGCATTCAAAATACAGCAATGCATTTTTAAATTAAAAATTAAATAAAGAAAAAACAGAAAAAGCAAGCTTTGGAAATGTACACTCCCGGTCATAAATTTAAGACCAGAGCTATGGCTAATTTTAAAAGTTTCGTAAGCCTTTATTGACGAAATCGGTGTCAATTTGTTGCAGACATGCTTAAATATAATTTGAACAAAAAAAAGAGGTGTTATCCCATTGGATTGTTTTTTTTATAGTTCAAAATGGGTTCAAAGACGCTGCTTGGTGGTGGGTACATAATGGTATTTGGAATGTTTATCGAGAGCTGGAAATGGAAATTTGACGGTATTTTATGAAAAGGGTACCTGAAGGCAGTGGTGTCACCCTAATGGTTTCATTGGGTTTCCAGAAACCCGTTGTTAAAAATCAAGTTTCCAGAAACCCATTGGAAATCTAAAAATTCAAATAATTTTTGTCAAAAATTATACAAATCTTGAAAATTGTTTTCGACGGTTACAACTTTGAAAAGGTCACAGTTGATTTCATAGCAGGTAAAGAGAAAATACCTTTTTTTTCGAAATGTATATGTATATATAAATTGAAAAAAAAATTGGAAACCCGTTGTTCCAAAATTAGGGTGACACCACTGCCTGAATACTGAAGGTTTAAAACGAATCAATTTTTGCCACGCGGCCTGGAGTGGTCTCAGTTTTATCTTTCAGCAAGATAATGACCCGTAATACACGTCAAAACTTTATAAGGACTTATTATGACAAGAAAAAAAAAGTGTTTTGAAAAATATGATTTGGCCACCTCAATCATCCAATCTAAAACCGTTCATTTTTGTGGGACCAGTTGAAACATCCGGATACAATGTACAAAATCGAGAAATGAATTTGGAATCATCTGAAATAATCCTAAAAGTCCATACCTACCATTATAATTCAAAATTTTATTAATAGAATCCCCAAAATTATATACAGCAGTCATTTCAAGTGAAGGTGGTTGTTTTGATGAAAGTTATGTTTGATGTTTTTGTTTTTTACTATTTTGTTTTAAATAAGTTTTAAAATGTGTTTTGTTATTGTAATAGATATATTATTTCTGAATATACATATATAACTGCGTTTTTTTTTATAAATTGGCACAAAATTGTAGAAGTCATGTTCAAAAAACGCTCTGGTCTTAAACTTATGACCGGAAGTGTACATACATATAGGCTTTAAATAAGTTTTTATATAATTGAAATAATCAACATACCTAGTAGGAGGTGGAAGATAGTCGTTTGCACTTTCATCCTCATCGTCGTCATAATCATTCGGAGGATTTTGGTCTACATTATTCGTCACTTGTTTTACGTCTTTGGCCTGATAAAATGACACAAAATCATTCAAGTAAAAATTTCTCCTCTTAACATTATAATAAAAAAAAATACGAATCGTTTACCTCTACTTGATTTGGCCGCACGGTTGGAGCAGACGTGAACAACATCGTTTTTCTATTTGCCGAGTCTTTGGATTTAGCTGCTCTTTTGATTCTCTCTTCCAGAAGCGAATGATCTTTATCGGATATCTATGCAGGTAAACAAAAAGGTAAGACTACAATAAAAACGATGCACACTAATGAAAACTCATACAAATACTGATGAAAACTCACTTGACCAATCATTTTATAAATTCTCTCTCCTTCTAGATAGTATGCTTGCACGACGCAATTCAAAGCTGCATTCCTAACAGAATTATCTCTGTCGGAGATTTGTTTCGCGACTTCTTTAAGAGCAGCAGCTGGCGATGGAATACAAATAGAAACCCCAAAGCTTTCTATTAACAAACCGAGTACTTCCAAACATTCTAAAATACAAACGTAAATTTAATTCCACAAACTTTACAAAAATAAATAATTAAAAGCTCTTTATTGAAAATCAATCAACCTGTGCGCTGTCGAGCATTTTTCGATTTAAGACCTTCCATAAGATAACCGAACAATTTGCTAGCCGAATAAACAATACAGATTTGTTTGAGAAGAGATTTCACTCCATTTCTAACAGTATCTTTGGGATCTCCAACTTTTAATACTAAATAAGGAATGAAACATTGTGCTTCATATTCTGCCAATTGATAGTTTTCTGCTATGAGAAATGTGAACACAGCGTTGAGATAGTCTAATCCTTTGAGAAGAACTGACGGATTTGTGTCAAAAAATCGCAAAGTCAACCACTTAAACACAAGATCCAAGTTCGAGACTAGAGCTGGTCCATTATCAGGTAAATCTTCAATCAAAGACTCAATCGCTTTGATGTGATACCTGCAAACATTTATTTAATGTAAATGTGAATTATATATGTATAATAAATTTGAATTAATTTCAATATTTAAAATTACTTACCTAAAATCAGCATGGAACATATTAGAAATGAGATTCTTGTTAACACCGGCAGTGGTCATTTGATCTTTGAGAAGATCGAAAAATTCTTCACGTGGCGTTACGAAATTCCACTTCAACACTGATAACAATGAAATTAAATCAGCAAAAAAGATCATTTGATTATTACAATAAAAATGCACACACATACCTTTAAGTTTTTGATCGTCTATTATTCGCTGATGTTTGACGTTGTTTATGGGCAAGAGCGGTACAAAACTTTCGACATCATCGTCTTTATTTTTAGAACGTGTGGAAGTAGCAGAGGCTGATTTGACCAAGCCCTAAATAAATAAATAAAATATTTAAATAATAATTTCTATATAAACTTGTATTACAAATATAGTCTAGTGCAGTGCTTCTCAATTACTTTCATGTCACGACCCCCTACATATGAAAGAATTAATTCCCGGCCCCTAAAAATTTGGCAGTAATTATTACATTACATTTTTTGTGCTGAATATACACATATTTATATTCAGCACAAAATTATAGGAATCACACATGAAACAATTTAATGCGATAGATGAGGTCGCATGTTTTTACATACCAAATCGATATCGGTTTCAATGTCAGAAATGCTAACTCGCAAAGCATCTTCCAAAGTCTCTGTGGAAAGGCATGACCTTTGCTTATTTTTTAATATAGTAATGACGAAAATGCTGTTTCGTATAGGTACGTAGTCGCGAAAGGAATGAGTTACCACGACTTCTTTTCCAATAGCAGGATATTCTTGCTGTCGCCTTAACCAAAATTCTGAAATACTTTTTTCATTAAATTCCACTTCAAGCAAATTATCTGATCCGATATCGATCAATTCTTCTTGTGCTGTCCACGTAATATGATCATATTTTATTTAAGGACTTGGCAAATGGTGTTCTTATCCAATTGTTCCTTTCATCCTCAATCAAGTTTAGGAAATATTTTTTTAAAAAAATAGTATCGATTCGGCCATGTGATCAAGTATAACATTTTTCACTGAAGTCGACAGAGATATTTCATTATTCGTGAGAAAATCATTCAAATACGAAAACATCTCCGTGCATCCTTGACTAATACCTTTTGACCACAAAGAAAGCTTTTGTTGGAAAGTTTTCATATAATGTGTTATTATTTAACAGACTTAAATACATACATTCTAAATAATTAATGTGGAAATATATTCATAAATGAATATTTGTACTTTCTACTGAATATTTTCGCGGCCCCCGCGAGAAATCCTACGGCCCCCCAGGGGGTCGCGACCCCCAATTTGGGAAGCACTGGTCTAGTGGTTAGCGTATAATGCTAACAACTGAGGGGTCATGTTCGATACTTGACCGGGTGTTGCTTGCCAGACTTTGGATATACACATGTACTATATATGATGATCGTTTCCTATAAGAATGAACCAATTTATCTATTTCTCTTACCAAATTGGCTACCTTCCGCCATTTGACACCATTATTCGGATTTAATTTAAACTTTTCAATAATAATATTGTAATATTATAAATTTATATATAGTAGATATGTACAAATATGGCCATAGGTGTCGCCTTGAGGTAGCCCGTAATGGCACCACGGTAAATATAATTTTTTTTAAATAAAATCAAAAAATACTACATCATTTTTCGCATTGAAATCTGATTTAACAATAATAATATAAAACACACCTTAGTCGGTTTAGCGCTGCTGGCTTTCGGTTGACCTCCACCTTGAGATTTTCCCTGAGGACCAGATTTAATAGATTTACTATCTGCAGATTTCGGCAAAGGTTGTATGGGTAAATTCGGCCGCGCTTTGTCCAGCGCAGTTTGAACGACAGATTTAGAACCGGGCTAGAAAAGAAAATGTAATTAGACAACAACAAAAATATATATACACGATTAATAAAATTTTTAAAAAAATACCTTCAATTTTTCTGCTTGGCGTACCATCGCATCAGGACCTAAATGAATCATAAATCCAAGAACAGCATCACTGGCCCCCTTTCTCACTTCCAAACCACGATCTTCTAAGGCGGCATACAATAACGGCACACAAACGGACAATTCTTCACGTGGAATAGACTTAGCGGGTACTAAAGCATACATAATAATAAAACCAATATAAAGACAATCGATATCATATTCATGTGTAAATATAAACAAAACAAATGAAAATAATACCGTTAGGTACTTTTTCAGCTAACCACGTCCATAGTTCGGTTCGAAGAATAGGACTGCCCGTTTTGAGAGCGTCAAACACCATTTCACCTTCAAACACCGACGGAACACCACATTGTGTCACCCATTCGTTGATACACTGCAATGCCGCTGAACGAATCCACGTTTTCGAGTCTCCGAGTCCTGTATAAGTGATATACATACAATAGTATTTTTAGTCTAATCATCACACACAAATGGATGAAAATATATGTAATATTAGTCAATATAATATAATATTATAATAATGAACCGTATTAGTGTGACTAATGAGTTAACGATTGCAAACACAGCAAGTGCTCTAGGTACATTATATTTTACCTTGAAAGAAACCGGGGAAGAATGTCCGGACATGACCTCTCGCTTTTGGTCCCATCGCTGAAGCTAACAATTCGCATATTTGAAACGTAAGTTGACCGATCTTCGAATTGGAATCTACCAAGCGATGGGCGAGAGCTTGAGGCAACTCGCCAATGCTTGGCTTAATTGTTTGAGCGTTGCTTATGATGTTTTTCACCTTTTCGAGTGCCTCATTACGAACCTGAATATATAGCACACAAAATTTAGTGCAAAGCTCCCATATACATATGTAGATATACGAGATTTATTTACTTATTTATTAGTATGCACTAACCTTCCAATTTTTATCATTCATTTCGGTAATGAGAGCTTCGGTGATGAGCGGGTTAATATCGACGCGTGGGCGTACATCCTGCATCGGTGTAGAATTTTCGTCCTCGAATTGCTCATCTCCGTTGCACTCAATCTCGTCGCCCATCGAACCCTTGCTAGCAGACTTGAAACACAAAAAGAAAAATAATTGTCAATCATACAAATATAATGTAATATGACAAGTTCAACACATCATCATGCCTTTATTTGATTTTCCACAAAAAATTTAATATAGTCTTATATAATTCGGATTGTGATAATTGCCAATTTACAAAAAATAATTATTACACACCAACATAACAAAAATTTTCATTTACAAACATCACTATAAACCGTCTGTTACTTTTCTATACAAGAAAGCTTAACTTCTACAACACCAAATGGACGTTCTGTAAATATTTTCGCACAAGTTTTATACATAAATACAATGCAATGAAGGAATCAATCACCTCCAAAAACGGATCGGTCTTCTTGCATTCATAACCTACTCCAGAAATTAACCCGTACGATTATAAGCGTTTAACCTTTTGACGCAAATTGAATTTGTTATTCAAACAGACACCCTAAAATACGAAATCGGACAAATGCACACAGTATATGTATTTAATTAACATTTTAATAGAAAAAATTCGAAATAGAAAAATAAAACCACTAAAAAAACAAACCAAAATTTTCATACTGCAAAAAGTGTAAAAAAAAAAAGAAAACAATTTGTAAACATTATTAACCTTTTTGAGTCCTCTAGTAGGAGCAGGGGGTTTCTGATCTCCATTCTTCTCAATCTCTTGCTTCATTTGTGGTTTTAAAGGAACTTTAACGGCATCCAAATGATTGAACAACGCCGAACCCGTATATCTGTATAAAGTTTGTAAGAATGACATTGCAGAAGTTCGTATAGCTGGATTTGTAGCAGCTAAAGCTTTTTTCACGTGACCCAACACAATTTTAATATTGAAGCTGAAACGTAAACAATGCACACATAAAAAAACCGCATACACATATAATACTTTTATTTAAAAATCACTTACACCATGCCAAATTCTAAAAGAGCCGACGCTGCCCAATCGAGAATTTCAGTTTGTACGCGAGGACTCTTCTGCTTATCCAAGGCGTACTCTAACGCTTGACTCGCTACATAATCCAAGCTTGTGGCTTCACTTAGAGCAGTCAAAGCCTCACCAGCCACCTGGGAGCACTTTGGATCGGACATTTTCTCTACGACGTCACTTAAAATATGATCAACAGAAACCCTACGGAAAGAACACCAACCATTAAATCAACAGTGGCTTAAAAATACACGTATTTAATTTTAATAAACGCCCTTACGTCGAAACGGGAAAAGACGAAGCTATAACTTTAACAGTTTCCAATCGTAATTTGAGAGATTGGATATTATTATCTTTCAACCCTGGCTTTTTGTTTAAAATTTTGAATAATACTTGAGAGGTCACGTCGGCCGTTGTCCAACCACCGATTGTGTCGGAGAAATTTTGAACGGCTTCCAATCGCACTTTCCAATTTGCATCCGTAATATCTGTTAAATCAAATATATAAAATATATATTTTTATTTAAATTACTACACATTACAGATGTGTCTTCGGCAATTACCATTTAAAAATGTAGGACCCATCAACTCTTCAGCTTTCATATCGGCGTCTTCCTGACTAATTTCACGTTCTTGAAATTCGTCAGACTTATCTGTCGTCCTTGAAGATGAATCGGACGCTGCAGGCTTTTTGGCACCAACTTTCTTAGCAGCAGCTGGAATGCAAAATGACATGTTCAAAAATGCAACTACATGGGATCATATTTCATTACCAGAATATCAACAAAAATTATAATAATCACCAGTAGTTGGCCTTTTAACAGGCTTTGCTTGACTAGAGCCTCCTCGTACAGCATCTGATTTCGTTTCAGGGGCAGTTTTGGGTCTAACTTCTTTTTTAGGTCCGGTAACTTTTACCAATATTACAGCCTAAACAAACAAAAATCATTAGTACAAATTAACATTAGTCATTAATAAATTGATTTTGAAAAACGAAAATAAATACCTTTTCACAACATTCCTTTATTTTTTGTTCTTTGAGATTATCCAATTTACCGATGAAAGGTGAAATATTTTTTTCTCCGACTAATTTAGTGGCAGTGCCTAATGCTTCGGCAGCATGATCTCTAACATTTGGATCTACAATATGCAATTTGTATTATATACAATTACATACATAAGTAAAATTATTAAATAAAAATCTAATGATATACCTGCGCTTTCTAACACAGTGAGAAAAGCCGGAACGTATAGTTTTAACAATTTTTTCGTCAATGCTGCAGGTTGTGTTTTAGTTATCGCACGTGTGAAGAATGCTGCCGTTTCAGCTTTAACAGCTGGATTTTTATTTCCCAACGCTTCGACAACATCTTCTGCTATAGCTTCGATTGTCGTCTAATATGAAAACAACAAAAAAAACAGATATAAAACCCTGCATTATACACTCGACAAATAACAATGGGAGTATTTCCTCACACAAAGATACATCGCATCCACAGCTTCCCGAAGCGCAGCGACGACATTCGATTTCTTTTCTTTGAATTTATCGAGAGCACACGGCAAAAGAACCGCGGCATAAGTTTGAAAACGTTTCTTTAAGCCGGTCGCCATCAGACAAATGCAACGGCCAGCCAAAGCGACGAGTAATACATTGGAGTCCTTCGATATAACCTGAAATCAGAGAATTGACATTGTATTATATTGGGTTTATATGATTTAAAAAATTAATTCTTCGTTGAACATTAACCTTTTTCATAGCTCTGGCTACATCTCCATAATCGCCTTGCTCTAACTTGGGTGCAGCCTTTAATAACGCTTCTAGTGCGTCCAACGCTTCTTTTCTATCTTGCCACTTTTTGGCTTCTAATTTTTCATAGAAGTCCTTTGGAAGTTTAGATAAAATGTCAACAGGATCCATCATCTCGTATGGATCTACGTCGGGCGCAGCCTCGTCCTCTTCAGCTTCTTCTGCGTCACCTGCTTCGTCTGAATAATCACAAATTGACAGGAAAAACTTCAGAAAAACACTCTCGAACAAACCATATATCAGAAATTATTTGAATGAAATTTTGTTTTTTTTTTTATTTATTTATGATTCAAATCAATAAATTAATAAATTTTAAATGTATTTATATCTACTTGAATCTCCTTGGGCAGACATTGTAGCTTTTGGTTGGTGAGATCTCAAGTACCGTTCAGGTACTGCTTTTGGTCCACCTTCAGCAAATGCATCTCTGAGTTCTTGTAATACGACAGCTTGTAGCTGACTTATATGTGGCTCGAGTGCAACTCCGATCCACCTAATAATAAAATATTCAATTTTAAATAAGTGAATATATGTATGTATTCAAGACGCAAAAAAGGACTATCGTATTTTAAAAAACCAAAATACTTATATATGTTACAGTCCCAGTGTTCACCCCGGTTTATTCTTTGAATATACTAGTTTTTTTTATAAACAAACCAATCCGGGCAGTTAGTGTATGTATATATTACAGTTGAAGTGTATTTTCATTCGTAATATATTCCAACTGGCGGTTTAGGTCATTCACATTCGAATAAAATTCAACTATTAAATTATATCTTATATTACTATTAAATTGTAGCGAAAATACACTTTCAACAATGTGCGCTAGTTGTAATATAACAGTTGAGTTTCGACAGCTCTGATGTCTTTACGAATGCTCAAGAATTCAATAATGCGTTAATATTTTAGATATTACGAATAAAACTAATGAGTACCATATTACGATAAATTTAAGAATTATGTTCAAAATAAAAATGTGACTTTCCAACTCGTGTAAAATAATTGTGTAAAAAAAAACGTTTTTTTACGCTATTTTAATAATTCCGTGAGTGATGTATCTGTGATTGTAATGTCCGTGAGTGATTTATCTGTGAGTATAATGGCCGTGAGTGAAATTTCGTGTGCGTAACGCCGTTGAGTGTAAAGTCCGTGAGTGATTTGTCGTGACACCATTCCAACTAGTCAAAATATATTACAACTATGTAGATGATACACTTCAACTGTAACATAAACAAAAGAGAAACTGACAAATGAACTAGTTTGTTCATGTACAAAGTATTAGGCATAAGTATTCTCAATCGTTTATCTCATCCTCTATATATGCATGATTACCCTGGGTTGCAATATTTTTAATATTAGTGAAAACGGTAAAGATAGCTTTTGACTTTGTAAGCACTTAACTTAATACTAAACCCAATAATTCATGTTTGAACCAACTAGTATATTCATGAAGGAACCGGGGTGATATTTTATGGAATACTATGAAATTTGAGAAGTAGTGTTATGTTTATAAATTTCATTTTTTTTTCTATTTTATCATCACGTTATTCGATAATCGAAAATTTTAATAGTTGAGGATCTACTGTAGCATTACATTCTGTATGTACCAATCCATCGATGAGTCGAGAGTGTAATAATAATAAATCTACGCTATAGCCCCTCTTATGCGGATGACTGCCATAGACGTCATGTTCTAAATGCCAGTAGCGCGCACGGCGTGCATAGTGGTCATAAACATTGCACGAGAACTAGAGCCTTATATTACATCTATTTTAACTGTTTTAAGGTTCAACCATTTATTTTGCCATATAATAGATTTACTTAGCACATTAACCCTTTGCCCATGACCAAATATGTCGATTGACACCTGAAGTATTTTTTTTAAATAGTGAATTACGTTTGAAGTACTTTGTTTACCGTGTAAACACAGTACAGTAAGTCTCACTATTAGGGATCCCAAGTCCGAATATTCGAATACTTTTTATACGAACTTATCTTTTTATTTTCAATCTACAGTACATTTAGTTCTATTTGATGTTCCGGATAATGGTTCTCTTAAAACTTTAATAATATCTTCAACTTCTTAAAACTACAAATAAATAATTTAAAGCTACTACTCGATATTCGAATATATTCCAATATATTCGAATATTTGGGATCCCTAATCACTATTCTCGCTACTGGCATTTTACGCATGACGTCTATAGCGGTCATCCACGGGAAAAGGGTTAAGAGTTCATCATATAATCATCAACTAAATTGTCGACGCAGGCAAAGGCTTAAAAGGCAAAGTTGGCAAGTTATTCAAAACTATAACATAATATACAGGTTCTTCTCATCACGATTACGGTTCGTTTGAAGAGATTATTTGAAAATGCTCTCCAAGCTATGTTATTCATAAGCATATTGGGGATATTAAACAATTTTTTCCAATATATGTAATATATACAAACCTATGCATTTCAACGACTAAAGCTTTCCCCTCAGTCCGAACGTCTTTATCACGATCGGTTAACATTGTGGGAATTTTCTTAACGAGCAATTTGATACTGATAACTTTGTTTCCGAATTGTCTGAGTGCGGTGGTTATAGTCGATATGCAAGCCGACACGATCTTTGGGTTCTTATGATCCATTCCCTTCATCAACTCCTCTTGTGTGGCTTCGTGCTTCTCAATCTCAAAGTACATCAAAATCACTTGCAATGCCAATTCTTTGGTTTTCGTTTTGGGCGCGGCGATACACTTTGTCACGATTCCGGACATGACTTCGCCGACAGTCTTACCGGCGAATCCACAGTTCTCGATGAAGGCCAACGCTGCCTCCAAACCTAAAATTACAACCATTAAGAATACCAATTAATCCACGACACAACACACCTCAAGCGCAACGTGTCATACAATGGAATAGTCACGCTCTGAAGAATAAAGAGTAAGACAATACGACTTTGTAAAATTAGCGCGCCGACTTAGATCTGCACTGTGACATGTATTCATGCGTAAATTAGAATTGGGTCATGTGGATACCTTTTTCTTGGGCGAGGGCGTTACTGTCGGCTACGAATTTTTTGATCAAGCCCAAGTATTTGTTCCACTCGGGTGATTTGTCATCGTCTATCTGTTTGAACAGTTTAGCGGCATTTTCGTATCCCGCTACTCTGGCTTTCCACAATTTGTGGACGCACATCTCCTCGGTGGGCAGATTGTTATACTCCGTGTCGTCCTCCATGTTTCAGGCTGTTCTTGTGCGTTAATTCCTAAATATCAGCCAGCCTAAAAAACAATACGATAAGGATATTAATCATAATATAACACATGACTTAAATATAACAAAAATGTTACGAAATAGTACAGTAGACGTTACAAAATCGTTTTATATATTGCACATTAAAAGATAAGTTTTTTTAAGGTGACTGAAACAGTGGTATATTTCATTTATAATTGTTATATAAAATTACTTTCAAATTCTTATAATTGATTATGCTTTTGGGTTATTAAAATGATAGTTCCAGTACTACAATAATGGCCTTTTTTAATTACATATTTTTCCTGATATATTTTTCTAAATATATTTGGAAAAATCGATATATCTGAATATGAGATGTCGATATATCTGTGGTGCAAATTTTGAGGGGAATTTTATGATAAAATTATTTTAATTTGTATTAAAATATCTTATTAATGAGACCATATGATTTATATTCCACCTCAGGCTCCGATTAGTTCCATGTTAAAAAGTGTAATCTTTATTATTTATATTTGTTTTATTTCTGTCTTGGAAATGTGATTTTAAAATAAACAAAATGTGATATATACTAAAAAAACATTGAAATTTTCTAGAACCCAATGAAAATTGTATGGAAATAAATGATTCATTATGCTATTTTGCTTTGTGGTTAACATTTTAGGAATTTCTTGCATATCAAGCATTAAATTATAAGATTAGTTACAATTACTATGGTTGATTTGATACAATGCAATGCTTCCAGATATATAACATCATCTTAAAAATCGTTCATCGACGGAATACTTTGTACGACCTGCCTTTTAAATACATGTAGAATAAAATAAGAAATATAAATATTTTATAAGACACCAAATACTAATGCAAAAAAGAAGCGATTAATCGTTCTTTTGAAAGTATGTAATACTATGATTAAACCTGGTGTGATTATTTAATCGGTTTTGTTAAGAACGACGATATGTAGAAGGATCGGTTGTTTATTGGAAAAATAGAACACCTAATTAAAGTTAGGTGGGTAAATTAGTAGAGACAAAAGTGTACCAATCAAATGTGAGTCACGCAAAAAATAGTAATATAATCAAAGTGGATGCTGATTGGCCGAAAGGATATCGCGGCTCTCCCATTGGTCGATTCGAATTTGACGATATATTTAAAATAAAAATTAATCAATACAAAGTGACAGTTGGTGCACGTCGACCCACGACCGTCGCGATCAATGAACGATCCTGGCGTCGAAACTGACATCTCGTGCGACGAATGCGAGTCTGCGAGACGAAAATATTTCAGAAATGTCACGTCGGATTTAGATTCAAGTCGGAGGAGCGACGGACGGGGCGGAAAGGGGCGGAGGGTCGGGTCGGGGGTGTTTTGGTGGCGGTGGCGGTGGTAGGGGTTGGGGTTGGGGTTGGGGGGGTTGGGGTTCGAGAGAGTCACCTGGGGGCGGCGTCCCGACGAGGAATGGGGGCGCGGGCGCGGGCGCGGGCGCAGCAATCGAAGGCCGACCGGCTCTGGCAGATGCGAAGGCGAAGGCGAAGGCGAAGGCAGTTGCAGCCGCAACCGAGAACCGTCCGCAGTCAGGGCTGCCACGGCACTGCCGATAAACACCAAACAAACCGCCAACGGACGTCGAATTCGCGAACACGCTCTTTCCTAACTACGTCGTTTCAATTTTCCTACACACAACTCGTAATTATTCAATTCAAATAATCGCCCATTGAATTTTAAACGATGCGCAGTATTTCATTGAAACCAATCACATAAATACCAATCAGAATTGCCGAAAATGATTGTAGATTGATTGAAATGAGATCGCTCATACGGTTGCCACCCCTAAATCGACGGCAATCCAAAGATTTTTAGTACAAATAAAAAAAAAGTTTTTTAAAAACATACCTCTTCTATAATTTGTATATAAAATTATTATTTTGAATAAAAACACCAATAATTTTTTTTTACTATCGCCATCTATGTATGTTATAATTAATAAACAAACGTCAAATAGAATGTCGGCGGGCAAATTACAAATGCGTCTTACACGATATATTTGCACCATCGTAATGGCGGAGGCTCCATTTACTTATATTTATGACCAAAATGAGCAATATGACAAAGTATGAAAGCGATCGGATAAGAGGCAAACTTTTTCCTGAATTGTAATCGTAAGTAAAACGTAAAAGAGGTGTGTAATAATCGTATGTGAAACGTAAAGGAGGTATGTAAAAAGGACAAATATCGTTTTTAAGGTATATATTAATTGTTTTTTACACTATCACTTAAATTTAAAATTATATTTTTAGTACTTGTTCATTACTAAAATTGGGATTTAACTCTCGAAAATCGCTTATAATCATTGAAATAGAATACTTATAATATTACGCTTCGCTGCGACATCACGTTTCAACAATATGTCAACAGATGTCTCAAGTGGTATAATAAATATTAACAGATGTTGTTAATCAGTATTCGCGAGCAAGCATACATATTTGACGTTCATAAACGAAGATATGTATGTCTTGAGGGGGTCACGTCCATCAAGCTTAGTTTGAGCTGCCAGGCGTCCCGGTATTCCGGGTTTGTCCCGGTTTCAAGCCCTTCGTCCCGAAAGAATCTTTCGGGACAGTCAAATGCCCCAGTTTTAGATAGCTGCTTATTGACTTTTCATTGTTCAGAAATACCGACCCCCGGCAGTTATGAAACTGCAAGAAATGCACGAATCTCAATCTCCCTGTAGATCCACATCCATGGTTAAAAAAGCAAGAAAAGCGAGATTAAGAAAATATATTTTTTTTTCAATCTTCTTTGGCAATATGTATTTAATTTCATTTAATATTAAATTGACTAAATAAACTGGGAAAAAGAAAGGAAATACTAGTTTATAAAAGGAAGGATCTTTAATGTAATTTGTTAAGCTTTTTACAAACTTTTTATTATTCTTGTAATATCTGTGCCTGGAGGGGGGGGGGGAATACAATTAAAATGTCCCGGTTTGGATGTCAATAAATCTGACAGCCCTATACAAAGGGAAACTTTGACGCGCAGTGTCGCGCCAGTCATAGTGCGTTCTATCTCATACAATTTCATACAAACTATATTTGGCCGCGTCGCTCCGCTGCAGTGCAGTGCTGCCTAGTGCGGTCAAGCCTAAAGCCTACCATACACGAGAAGGCCAAACTGAACAGGCCGAACTGAATCCGTTGGCCTGAGCAGACGCGTGGACACACACGGTGCAATCGCGTCAGTTCTAATTGATCTATCGCAAGGGGTGAACGCGCATATGGATGCGGCATTTACTTTGATACCACTATACCAGAATTTATTAAGCCTTTTAAGGTCTGACCGCACTATACGGCCGTCGACTGCTGCAGCACGACACAACACGCCAAAGTTGATACAAAAGGCAACTCTGTCGCGTGACGCGTAGTGCGTTATATCTCATACAATTTCATACAAACAATATTTGGCCGCACGCTGCCGTTCGTGTCGCAGACGCATAGTGCGGTCAAATTAGTTCAAAGTTACTCAATGTTTACACTTTTAGTTCAAATGTACTCAATGTAGACATACACATTTATAAATACAGACTTTCACGAGGTATAAAATGTTTTGGAATACTCGTAAACCGATTCATGATATTATAAACCAAAATACATTTTGACCTTGAAAGCATTAAACCAATAGCATGCTGTGTCATATATACTTTTTTAAATACGTACAGTTCTACATTCATTTCAAATACGTTCAGTACTTCGGAATACTGTGACCAAGAGAACATTGAGAATTTCTTATGAGACTTGCTCGGCGTTATGGAACCCGAATGGTAGGAATTACCTTAATAAATGTAAAAAGAATGAAAAACTTGATAAGATTGCTTCCTTCAATATCATAACCTTGAGATAATATTGAAATACTAGAATTACGATCCGCATCGATAGTATAATATTCCCCAGTAATCTCACTCTTTCATACCGTGTGCAAGGATGCCAGCATCCTCCATACACCGAGCGTCCGTATCGAATGTATTGAAAGGTTTCTATTTGATTACTAAATAGTCGAATACATCGCCATCATGTTATTTAACGCGGAGATTTTTCATATATAAATAAAAGCTTTTAAAATCCGGAGTAAAATTTTTATGTAAAAATTAAATGCATATTACAATAAATTGTGTCAACAACTTTAAAAATGTCACTACGTTCGCACATATTGGGACACAAGGTAAATGGGTATATATAGTATATTTAATTTATCGACGTAAGCAATCAAAAGGAAATTCCCATTTGATAATTTTTTTTATTTGATCTCAATCATGTAAAAATCAAGCTGATTTGGCATATTATTTTGAAATTAATCGATTTTCATGCATTAAAATATTTAGATACGTCACCAAAATACATATAAAGTTCAAAGTTTTTACGTTATACTCATATGAATTTATACTTATTAATTGGTGTATTATATATATGTATGTATTGTACATACAATTCAAAAAGTATTGTATGTACAAATGAAAGAAAGAATCTAACTCATTATATTTATTTATGGAGTTCAAAAATGCTTTTATGGATGAAAACATATTTTTTCATAAAGTTCTCATATTAGTTGAAACTATTTATATAAATAATGTATGCATTAAAAATTCTCCTATTAAATGCTTTTCACCCTCAAAATGATTTCTAAACAATTCACGTGTACATTTTGTGTATTTCGTCACGTTAAGTGCGAAGTAATCCACTTGTGTCACATGTTTTTCTTTATTGTATGGGATATGTTGTATATGTAGATACAAAATAGATATAAAGAAAAACACTGTATGTATGTAATAGAATTTAACAATTTAGTTAATTTAGTTGACGAAAACAAAATAATTTTTATACGAAGAACCTTATACCAGCCTTTCAGTATGCAATTATTTATGAATAAAATTTAATGGATAAGCTGATGGAAAATATAGTACTATTTTAAAAATCAAGTGATACTAGATTGTATATGTTATTGATTTGACTTAATTGTTTCACGTATGTGCACATACATATAATAAATAGAAGCAGATGGATAGATAAGTTAGATAATGAAAAAATATGTATATATTTACATACATGCATATACATATGTACATACATATCATGTATAGAGAATAAATAATAAGTTATCTATTGACGTTTTGTAAATGTATAAACAAAGATAAGAAAATTGCAAGCAAATATGTTGTAAGTATTTCAATAATATATTTTAATGAATAATTAAGAATGTAATAGAAATAATAAAAAGAAAAATATATTCACAAAAAAAAAAAAAATTATATGTCGGTTTTTGATTTCTTTTTACCGTCTATTTTCAAATTTTAATCGCCACCTGTAGCTTAGGAATCTTTTAAATATAAATAAGGCATAATTTGTATTATATGAGAGTACATATGTACATTCAGTTCATAAATGAAACATGTATAAATACGTACGTGCAATACATACATACATAAATATGTATTTTAACTATGTAGAATTATAAAATTGAAGTTTGCAGGCTTCCTCGTTGTAGTGAAACTCATACAAGTTCGATATTTCGATATCGGAATGAAAATTATTATTCACTTAAAATTTTTACCATCTTATCCCGTTGTTAATTGTTTACAAACATAATTGGATTTGGATACAAAAGATAAATATTTTTTCATTGAAAAAATGTATAACTGAATAAATTTATTCTTTACAATAAATTTTCGTTCGTAATACAATAATTATAATTTATTTTTTTATATTTGAATTTAATTTTAATATAATAATAATAGTTTTAATTTTAATATTTAATTTCAATTTTTTAATTTAATTTTTATTTCGATATTTTGTACGCTACTGGTTTCAAAAGTTGGCATTAGGTGCCATTCGTTGGCCTGGTGTGTACGCACCATAACACAAATCGTAATTTATAGGCACGCGCGCGCTCATAATATAACAAGTGCGCGCAATACACGTTCACCAATCCAGCCCGTTCGAAATGATGAAGTGTGTGTGTGTGTGTATTTTCACCTGTTGCTCCGCCCGATATCACATCCACACCCCTCCCCCGCACTTACCCACTACCACGCTTCTTACGGCGAGCGTTATCTCAGACACACAGACAGAATAGCGCTATTATGTTTCATTTCTTTTTTATTTTTTCATACATATATACAAATATACTAGGAAGGCCTAACAGGCCCAATGCACCTTCCTGGTCAATTACAAACAATGCAGCATTTATTACATAAGTCGCTGAATTACGAGACAGTGAAAACTCGAAATTAACGAGACATCTATGAATTTGAACATACATTTTTATCGTAAATTAATCATAGTTTATTTTATTTTTACATATTAGCCACAGTGACATTACAGAGAGCTCCAACACGTCACTGTGGCCAGACATTCAATTATCACAATATAATTATAATATCACAATGATATAATAATAAAAACATCACATTTAAAATTGTTAAAAACAACTATTGGCGTTCCTCAACAACCACTCAACCAGATTAGCATAGTTTATATTGAAGAGGTCAATTTCACCAGCAATCCTTTTGAGCAGATATATCGTCCTAGATATAGGAGCCATTGTCAACATATTTGTGCGAGCCACAGGAGGAACATACAAATCATGATTCCTCAGGTCCATGAATTTACTAGGTGCATAAAACCTAAATTCATTAAGAACCTGACGATTGTGTATTATCCCATTCAACAGTTTAAAAAAGTGCCTTCCCAGAAACATAACCCGACGAGACTCCAATGAGTTGAAACCCAACGCCCCTAATAGGAATGCACTAGGATATAGCCAAGGATAATAACCATACAGTTTCATATAAAGATATCCGAGAAACCGTTTTTGGATTCTCTCAATCTTCAATGAATGAGTCATATATGTATGTATGTAGGTAGGACTCCATATAATAATCATATAGTGGTGACATAGTCGGTAAGAAGGTTTTTAGTCATTTTTTTTCGTCCAAGACACTATTATATTTCGTACAAGGCACTAGTTCATTAAATTTTCAAGATTTGTATAATTTTTGACAAAAAATCATATGATTTTTTCATAGAAGTAGAATGCATAGAATCGCTCTCAGCCTCCAAAAATGTCGCTACAAAAACTTTGCGCGGCAGAATTTGTTCATTTTTTGCTAAACTTCGTCTCTCTCTCTCTTGTCTCTCTTCTGACTTTCCGTCTCTCTCTTTGATGGCTCGCTTTTAGACGAAACTTTTGTTAACAATGACCATTCTATGCATTCTACTTCTATGGATTTTTTAGATTAAATAACGGGTTTCCGGAAACCCATGGAAACTATCAGGGTGACAGCATTGGGTGATTCTAAAGTTTATCCTGCCATTTCAACCCAAGTGGCCGACGACTGACAGTATCAGTGATAAGCGGCAAGCGGATAAAGGCGAGAGTTGTGATGAGTTCGAAGTTGCAGCGTGAGCGGGGCGCAGGGAAATTAGTCACCTGTGTGTAGGTGTCAGCTGGTGTGCGTGCACTGACTATAGTTTGTATGTATGCACGTGACTAGTGAGTAGTGTTATGGTGCGTACGAACTAAACCAACGAATGGTCTCTGGGCCAACTTTTTAAACCAGTAGCGTAAAAAAAATCGAAATAAAAATTAAATTTAAAAATTGAAATTAAATATCAAAATTAAAACTATTATTATTATATTAAAATTAAATTCAAATATCAAAATAAAATTATAATCATTATATTAAAATTAAAATAAAATATTGAAAGTTAAAACAGAACATGCCAAATTTAAATAAATTTTCGAGATTGACCTAAAATTAGATCATCAACAATCACATACAGGTAATCCTTGACTTAAGATGTTTTGACTTACGCACCTTAACTATTTGAAGATACGCACTAAGATCGAAAAAAAATCAAAGAATTATTATTTTTACTTCCCCGTAAAGCACAGTTACTGAGAATATATCATGTATTAGTATGGGTGATCCAACGATTGTCGCCAAGCCATTGCGTTGTCGGTACATCAATCGAAATTTTTTTAGTCTTCAATTGTTTCTCTCGTCGAAATAAATCAAGTAATTAAATCATTTCAGACATAAAATTTATCGGATAATGTGTGATTATTAATTTTATTTCGACGAAAGAAAAAAAAACCCTTTGACCAATCACCGACAACCGACACCGCGGTTTTTTGTCAAATGTGTTTTTATCGATCATCGACGGCCGAAATACAGTAACATATCGTGACGATTTTTAAGAAATAATAACAAGATTTTTTTTCGCTCGTAAGCAGAGAAATTATAATATTTCTCTGGTTTTAAATGCGTATCGTCGTAATTCAAAACATCAACGATGATCTAATTTTAGCTCAATCTCGTTCTTTAGCTTAATTTTGATATTTAATTTCAATTTTTTAATTTAATTTTTATTTCAATATTTTGTACGCTACTGGTTTTATTATGCTGGTTAAAAAAGTTGGCCCAAAATCGTCGTTGGTTTAGTCCGTACGCAGCATAATGGTGCTTACGGATTAAACCAACAACGATTATGAATCGAATGATATACGTCGAAATATGATTTTTATAAGTGGAATTTTATTTAATTCTCATATAAAGACAATTTAATATATTATACCTATTAATTCAATTCAGATTCGTGTAAATACGAGTTAATAATAGTACGAGATGTTAACTCGCAATTTTACCAATTTAAAATTCAGCACATTTCCAATTAACCCTTTTAAACGAAAACAAAAAATAATGTGGCTAGAACACTAACTATCCCAATAAACATGTTTCAACAGAAAAATCTCAATATAAAATAGTATTAACAGTGGGAAAAAATCCCAAGTGAAAATACGTACTTTTGACTTTTGATTTGAACTGGACCACTCCTTAGAGAGATTTGAAAGCTGAAAAGTACAAGATTCCAATATTCATTTCGAACAACACCAAAATATAGATAAATCGCGCGATTTAAAAAACACATATATCTCCGAATCCCGAGAAAATCAAAATTTTTTATTACCAGATTCGTGTTTACTGGACATAGATCTACAAGAAAAGTCATATCTCGTCTCTGAACCATTTTTCGTGTCGAACAGGGTAATAGTTTTAATTTTGATATTTAATTTCAATTTTTAAATTTAATTTTTATTTCGATATTTTGTACGCTACTGGTTTTAAAAGTTAGCCTGTGGGCCGTTCGTTGGCTTGGTGCGTACGCACCACAAGTGCTAGTGCTAGTGCTAGTTTAGTGAATACAGTACCGAGTGCCGAGTACTGACAGCACATAGCAGTGTTCGTTTATAGCGGGGCGATTTGATCCAGCGGCTCACTCGACCGCCGTCTGCCGAGTGGGACGGTCGATTTGCGCGGGTGTTCGGCTCGGACCGTAGAGGCGAAGCGTAGCGCAGTAGACCGGCTCTTGCCGAGTGACTGGGTTTGCGACGATCACCCTTCGACCCTTCGATCCCACGTATCCATGTTTACACTCCCCACTGAGCAGTGTCGTCCCCACACCCCACACCCCACTCCCCACTGAGTGCCCGCAGGATTCGTTTCTTGCATATGTACATTCGTGTGTTGTGTGTGTGTGTGACTGTTTCGGCGCTGAGATGAGAGCCGTGTGATCCCGGACTCCGAGACCCGACCCGCCCATCATCGATCCGGAGTAAGCAGGTTCGTCAGCAGTCCTCTTCCTTTGTTTATCCGCGTGCAGCCGTTAAATAACGGGACCGGGAAGCGGATGCTCCGATGCTTGACGCTCTCCGCTCTCTTATGGCCTCCTCTTTTCGAATTCGTTCTGTCGATTCGTTTCAGGTTATGTCCGATTCAAATCTAGACGGCAATTTTATTGTCGTGGAAGGATTTGCATCGACTCGGTCACGGTCAGGCGAAGATCTGACGTAAACTTTTAAATCAATCGATCGGTGAAAAACATCGATTCGAAAATGCGCCGTTTGAAAATTGTTGCCCGTCGAAAAAATTCGATTCGTTTGTTTTGTTTTTTTTTTTAATTCTACCCACATATGTTATTATTCGATTTAATATGTGCGTAGTCAATTATGGGCATTAGTGTGTGTTTGTATTTTATTTTCATTATTTGGTAAGTGAATTTCATCGGCATGGTAACTCGGTGTAGTCAGCTGTTCTCGAATCGTGTATTTCATTTAGATTGTTTTATTTTTTTGGCAAGTTTTCGTGTTGTCGTTTGTATTGCAGACGCGTAGGTATATTCGCTCGTTTTCCTGCTTATTTTGATGTATAAACATATCAGATATGTTAATGAATAAACAAACAGAGAGGAGTATTTTCGCGCGAAAATTGCTAAAAATGAAACCGAAGTCGTATACTAAACGAGTTTGCATATAAACTGTAAACAAGATTGACGCAAAACATTAGTATAACATTAAAAATACGCGAAAACGAAAATTTATTTAGTAGGTTTTGAAAGTTTATTTCACAATTAATTTCATATCATCTTTGTGAAATTATAATTGTTATGTTTTCTATCATTCTTGTTATTTTTACTTTATCTATGTACGTAGTAACAATAGATGAAGTTTTGTGATCATGCGAAAATTCGAACTCGAGATTTTGACTGATTCGAACTCAGAATCGATCACTGATCACGTTTTCATGATCTAGAAAAAATGTGTGTGTGTGTGTGTGTATTTTGGGGATATTTTAAACAGCGTTAGTCCTATCGAACTGAAACTTAGTATCGGTTACTGAAATTCTTATCGACACGACGTAAATTTTTTCAAATTTTTAAGTTGACCGGAAATGGTACCTCCCCTTATAGGTGTCCTCTTTTTTTTTAAGTTTTTGAATTCAAATTTTTCCCAAACCACTAACTGAATCAGACTGAATTTTTTTTAAATATAATAGAAATAATAATTTTTATGATTTAATATTTTTTAAATATTTCTATCTGAACCGGAAGTAGTACTTTTACTCTAGAGAATCGAGGTTTTTTATGTTTTTCTCAGAAACCTTTTGGTTTATTGAACTGAAATTTCATATCTAAAAATTTAAGCTTAATACCAAGTTATAAACAAAATTTAGTAAGCATCTGTCAACCGGAAGTGGCAGTTTACTCTTGTTCGATTTTTCTTCCACTATTTTTTTCGACCCCTTAGACATGTGTGTTCGTCACAAAAAAATTCAAGTATAATTCTTGTAGCAATGTAATGAAAATAATAAAAAATTATTAAATTTCATAAACCGGAAGTGGGATTTTTTCTCTTAGAAAGGTTGAAAATGTTGTGCCCACTACTCTGTCCACATCCCTGAACGTATTAAGCTCAGAATAAATATTTATATCCTTTATGTACTAACTTAGATCTGGTAGGGTTTTGGTCAGAATTCGTAAACCGGAAGTAGTATTTTTTTTAAAACAATATTTCATTATTTTATTTTGACCTTTTAAATTGTTTTAAGCTTCTTGATATTTATTGTGTATAATAAAAATAGTAATTTTAAGTAAAAAAAAAAAAAATTACTTAATTTAATGAACCGGAAGTGGGATTTTTTTCCTCGTAGAAAGGTCAAAAATGTTGTGCCCACTACTCTGTCCGCACCCCTGAACGTATTAAGCTGAAAATTTATATTTCTATCCTTTATGTACTAACTTAAACCTGTAGGGTTTTGGTCAGAATTCGTAAACCGGAAGTAGTATTTTTTTTTAAAACAATATTTCATTATTTTATTTTGACCTTTAAAATTATTTTTATTTTCTTGATATTTAATGAGTATGATATGATACTGATAGTGATTTTTAGTAATAAAAAAAATTTGAACAAAATCACACAACCGGAAGTAGAACTTTTGTTTTGTGCAAGTTTCCATACATTTGCGCTCAATTTGTATCGCTATCATAGTCATCACTGATATTGAACTGATGATATTGATCGATATTGAACTGATGACTCATCAGTTCAATATCGAATTTTGTTTTGTAAACTTCTTATATTCCTCAAATACATGGATAAAGTCATGGGTTGGTCACACCCGAATTTTTTTCGAAAGATTGGGCATATGTTAATAGCCTCAGTTATTAACTTTCAGGTCAAGCACAACCTGTGGTTTTCTAAACTTCGCATAAAATAATGCAATTTGTAGATGTATTGATAAGTCTATGTTCATATAATCGGAATTAAAATCATCGATCCGTAATATTACAATATATATTATTATAAGAAAAAACTAAGCAAATTCGTATTTAAAATAATAATGTTTTTCGCTTCGTCGAATTTACTTACATTTTTTATTTATTATTATAGCTACAACATTTTCATACATATTTATTAATCAGTACCTTATTCAAATTTGAATATAATGTACAGTTTAAAAAATGTAGTCAAATTCAATGTATGTATTAAAAAAACATATATTTTCAACAAGATGTTTTTATCCACGCTGACGTACTTAATTGAGTATATTTTCGATGTTTTTAAAATAGCTTTTATATATCCCGATAATTATTTTAATGTGGTATACACCTGGATTTCTGTACACCTTGATCTTGTAAGTTATCGTGATAATTCATGCAAATAGCAATTGTTTCCAACTGTGTATTAGAATAACAATTTTTTTTCCAATTTACATGCAGCTATCTGTCATCCTCGGGACATTCGGCGCATTTCTTCTTTCCTTTCTTATTCCCTAACTTGTGGGTGGATCACCTCTCTTGAGTCTTTTTATTGGCTTGTTATAGAATAACAATAAGATATTAATTTATTTTACATTAATATAGAAATCTTTCGATAAAGTTTCTTGGTAATTATTTTATTTAAATTGAAAATCAGTTGAATTTACAAACATTCGTACGTATATTATAAACGGATTATTTCGCACATTGAGATTGCGCACACGACAATGTTTGCCAAGATAATCGTGAATACGGAATATCTAACACTCGAGTTTTCGTTAGCAGTGGTGTAGTCGGACCAGGTCGCCGCCCCGGCACTTTGATATGAAAATTGTTTTTCGAGTACAATTAAAAAATATTTTGGCTAACATTTCAAATAAAATTTTGTATACAAAATACTGTGAGCAGACTCTTGTTCTACCATTTGGTGACCACAACCAAATAGTAATCTGAGCATATTCAAAACTTAAAAAACGTTTTGATGAAATTTATGGGCATTTTTTTTATCAAATCCACCCAAAATTTCTAAAAAAAATGTTCTTTGCAGATTAGGATAGATAAAATAAGGGAACTAAGCTAAAATAAATAGTCATCTCTAAATTCACATGTTAAAATTTGATATACATATGTATATGTATATGGTTTTAGCATTGCTAAAAGCAAATTTTGCTGTTGACATACATACATATTCAACAAATATTTGTTAATTAGCATTTGATTTTTTTTATAAATATTTGAACTATCAATATTAAGATACATATTTTTTAAGTAACGAAAAAAGTGGGAGGGGGGGGGGAGGTTGTAAAAATTAAACACCGCCCGGTTCTTTTTTATTTATCACTACACCACTGCTAGTTAGTTTGATAGTTCGCGTGGATAACTTTCGATTGATGGAATTTTCAGGTTCCCAAATGTTCCATGATCGAGATTTTAGTGACATGTGCCAGATTGCTTTGTGCGGAATAATAACCGAACCGTTTATGGAGAATTTTGTCGACGAATTCGTCACCGCCGGGCAGACTAAAATTTGCAGAATTCGCTGAAATCGTTTATCATTTCTGAACGGGCCCTGGGAATTTGTAACCCCCCCCTTCTCCTCGGCCCCTTTGACGTTCGTAACCTGATGAATGTTATTTAGAACGATTCATGACAATTTGATTGTCCGAATATTGTCCTAATAAGTGGGATCTTTTTTGCAGCATTATACTATATGTACGTGTTTGTTTGTGCTCACATAGTAATAAATTTTGATATGAACTTCAATTTTTACAAACCTCCTATACGTTTTTACTGTACATATCTTTGTTTAAAGGTTGCTAACCTCAAAAAAATAGTGGTATATCTATTTTTTATATTGAATTTTTTCGCAATTTCAATTTCTCACGATTTTTTTTAATCATGTGCAATTTGACAAAAGCCGTAATGAAAACCGCTATGTCTGTCAAAAATCTATCCATTTTCTTAATGGACCACTGCGATGTTCTTCCGAACAGTAAAACACATTTTTCACATTAGATTATTTGTGATTTTATTTTTTTGCTCGTTCCTCGACTGTTGTATTGTGTACTGCTATAGTCAATATCCGATTTTAAAGATAATTTAGAATCGCTGGTACAGAACGGATTCGTGATTGCAACGAGTGAATGCGTTTTGTCAGTATAACCACTTTCTCGTTTGCAATATCGCTTTTTATGTACACGCGTTTAATTTTCAAATATATTTATTGTTTCATGCTTTTTTTTTTGCACATTTTCGTATTATCCAAAATTACAACTTCGTAAAACCACAGGTATGCTTTCAAGGATTGAAACAGGGCGACCTAGGCTTATTGGGTCAACTGGTCAAGCGAAAAGCGACATTACTACAATGTCGAATTTACTCTTAGTGTATCGTTACTTCGTAAAATTTATGTGATTTTACATAGACTAGGGATGCTATATATACTGTCTTTAATAATAATAAATTTAAATCGTCGTGGAGTGATTTTAAATGATTTTTTTTGTCAGATTACATTAAAAAAATATATAATTGAAATATCAATTCTATAATATTTATCTATAGTATAATATTATTATTTCATATGTAATGATCGTTTAGCTTCGATAGGGCTATTATGTAATTAAATGTATCAGTACATATTTATGTTTTCATTTTATATGTATCATGCTAAAGCTGCAAGATAAGAACAGCATCACTGAAGCTAAATTTATTATAAACATATTTATATGGAATTTTCACGCTATTTCTCTTATGGTTGAAAATAATAAAGACGCAATTAAATTAAATTAGCAGACTAACTTTCGAATGTTCTTATGATAGAGTTTGAGATGTATGACTAAATTTCGATTAGACTAGTTTATTTATTATATGTCGAAGGACGTGTATAGATCTTCGTCTCCACACGTTTTATTGAATATTTGTCTACCTTTATTTCGTTAAAAAAATCGTTTTTGAACATATGATTTTTTTATTATGTAAATACATTATGTCGCGTTATCATTTTGTCGCAGACGATGTGTCGTTCGGCGTTTTGTCGTGGAACCATATACATTATATATTCGTATTTAATTACATAATTTCACTGTTCTAGGTATACAACAATAATAGATCTACTTGAAATGTGGTTTATTGTGCACTTTGGTTGGTTAACTCTTTCAACGTATTTTACACAGAGTAAATATGAAATATACATTCATATGTGCATACATATGTAGTTTTTGCGGTTGTCATGTAGTGGTTATGCTCTTTAATTGTGCTTAATGTACCATTTAATTATCTATTATTTATGTGCTCTATGCGTAGTTTGTGATTAAATACGTTAAAAAAGCCTCGTAAAAGTCGTCGGTTGGATTTTGCGGTCTGCGGCCTTATCTGTATCTGGAAAATGATGAATTTGTTTGAAGAGCGTTTAGTTGACCGGTAATGCATTGGTTTTTCTTATCAATTTTATTGTGCTCAGTTTTTGAGCGGAGATTTCTCAGAATTTTTATTTAACTAACTATAATATGTATGTGTTTATGTTCATACGTGTTTTTGTACCGTTGATAGTAATTGCGGGGAATTTCGTGTGTAGTTTTTCGTGGATTGTTCAATTATGATTTTTATGGGTAACCTTAGGAATGACCAAATGACACATAGCATTGCAAAACAATTAAAAAAAGTAGCTGCGAAGTCAATCTTGGAAATGCGCATTTTGTGAAGTGTTGACATGTTGAATGAAAAATATTAAACATGTAGCGATAAGAAGAGATGCAGTGTATGGAATAATATTTTTATTTTATCTGCGCATCTATCTATGTACATATGTATACGAAGTATGAACAAATAGAGTATTGTGATCATGTGGGATTTTGTTTAAGATTTTGACGGATTTATCACCAGCGATGTGCTGGAAGCCGGTTCTCAAAAACCGGTTGTTAGAAAAATTAGTTTTTAGGATCGTTTGTCAAAATTTTATTTTTTTTCAGATTTGCAAAAGTAGATAGGCTATGTACGTAGTAGTAGTGTACCTGATACTATCAGTGTCCCTTCGCAAGCCGCCGAGTTTTCGGTGATATTTTACCCTTGTATTGACGGGTTTGACAGTGATCGATAACGGTGATTTCCATATTTGAAGAAATGATCCAAATAATAAGATCTTAGAAATGTGTCCAAATAATAAGATCTTAATCGACTTAACAATGACGTGAAGATACGCCCACCACAGCTGGAAACCACAAGCACGTCCCGTACGCACGTTTGAGTGTGTTCTTGTCAGTATGGATCACTTCTTAATTTTTCTTTGGAATTTTTTATTTCTTAACCTGTTCGTTTTTTGTGTTACAATTATTTTTAGACGTTTTGATAAATTTGTACTTCAATACTAGAATTTGTTATTTTAATATATTTTTTGTACTATTTGTAATGACCTTTTTAAAAGCGGGCAATATTTTTGTATAAAAAAAAACTAAAATCAGGTATTTCCCCAAATGGTAATTTTTTGTTGTTTTTAATTAAGTCATCTTTGACTTCTTAGATAACGACCTTTATTATTACTACTGTAAATATGTAGTACAATCAAATTATACAATTTCCTTGTATAAAAATAGCCGTACCTACATGACCTATCAAATTATTGGAATATACGCATGTTTATTGTTTATTTATGTTATAAATTATTATTTAAATCATTATAGTTCAATTGTGTGTGTATATTATATCCCCGACATATTACATATGTATGTATATATGTATGTATTTAGGAAGTGAATTATGTATTCCGTGAATTTGTCTTATTATGCGTAATGCATATTCAGACTATAGAACTATGCATACCAATTCAACATTTCATAGTTTTTCTTATACGCTATTGTAATTTAGGTGATTGTGATTCATCATATGCAATTTAGGATTATCTAGAGCGCAACCAGGCAATTGCCCCAGGGCGCCGCAGACAATGGGTAGATACATCTTCAACACGTTATTATACCTATACATATATGAACTGTTACAAGCTAAAGTCTGTTCGCGTAAGATTGTATGTAGATGTGAGGATTCTAGGACTAATTACAGTACATATGTATGTATGTAGGTATAATATATTAGAGCTTTGTTCCATATGAAAGTTTGAAATTATATTATATTTAGAAATATCGTAAATGTGTATGTTCAATCGACACGCGTATAGTGTTAGTAAATAAATATGGACATATGTACTTATGTACATATGTATATGTATGTCAAAGAAATTAACGACGTGCAAAAGCCGACAAAAGATAACCTTAGTTTTGTGTGCCTTGCCGGTTTTGCGATAAGTGTATCTATATCTAAAAGTATCTATAAGTGTATCTATAAGTGTATCTATAAGTGTATCTATAAGTGTATCTATAAGTGTATCTAAAGTGTTTCTTTGCATAAATTTTACGATAATTATATATCCAATAAGAGTAAATACCTACATAGGTGTGTATGCGAGTCACTTTGGTGGTCTAAAAGTTAGTGATCAGAAATATAACATCAGCATAATAATAATTGAATTCACACTTGTAGCATTGTCGACTTGTATTACATAGTTGACTTGAAAGATTTGCCTCACGTAATGATTGTTATATTCGTACTAATTATAGTACCATTTAACACGACTTAAACAGTCGCTGGGGACACTCCCTGTTGGTCGTCCTCTCCCTCAAAGATTATCTCCGAAAATAATTAAACAGAGTATCTCTTTGATCGAATTCAATACCATATGTTGCACCAAAAAAAAAATGTAACGTAGTCCGTTGGTCTTAAATTTAAACATACATGTATACATCGGTGTATCTAATTTGACACATTTATTACGAATATCAAACCTTTTGAAATGTATCTTCGCTATATACACATATGTATAGGTACGATTAATTGATGATTTTAACTGAAACTCTAGTCGCGACTGGGATCATTTTTCATGACCGCAATTATTCATTTGCGGTTTGTGTCGTTGGGTCGTGATGGGCTTATTTGACTTTATCCTGGTTGCTTTGTGTGCTTATAATATTTGAAATTCACGGTATTAACGGCTTAAATTACCATTTTTTAATTGGAAAAGCGTATTAATTAAGGTTTCTTTGTTGCGAAAGCAGAGCAAAGGTGACGTTAACGCGTCACGGCGTTTATCTATGAAAAAAAGTGCTCGTTCAATTATACACGCGATCCTTTGGCATCCCAAAAAAATACAAGTGCGATTGCAAATGTCAAGGTGCTTAGGGAGTATCGATAAAGGTCAAATATGAAGGTTTTGTGTGGGGGTGTGTGTACTCGTTGGAAAATGTGAAATTTGCCCTTGAAGGAAAAGCTTCGGCCGACAAGTTATGCCAATTTCTATAATAAATCGTGCTAAGTGAAAGAGAAAAAATATATAAATATTTACATTTCGTTTCGCATTAACGAGTATTAATAATAATAAAATACGTATTTTGTATATTATGTAATGCTTTTCAGAAAATATGAAAACGTATTTGCACGCTTCTTTAACTCACACCAATCTAAACCTATGTACATATGTACATACATACATATCTACATATACACATTAGAGGTTTTTAGATGAATTTTAGCGGGTTTGTGGATTTGATGAACTATAATAAATGTATATTTTCACTATATTTCACTTTTAAATTATGTGTAGTATAATATTAATAAACAAAAAAAATGTGCGGCAACTTTTGACAGTTTGTATGTACATATGTGTATTTTATGTAAAGTCAAAGTGTAAATTTCGATTGTCGATGAACACACTAGTTTGTTCATGCACTAATCAATCTGGCCATTTATATTGTATTGTAAGAACAAATTGAGAAACTTACTAGTTTGTTCATATACAAACTATTAGGCATAAGTGTATTATCAATCGTTTATTCCTATTTCGTTGTCGAGTTTGCATATACATACATATACAAAACACATATGTATTACGTATACTAAAATGTTTTACATTGTGAAATACTTATTTTACATTAACTAATAAAAAAATATAGTAATAATTGATGTTTAAACGTTTTTTTAAATATTTAAAAGGTATGTTAATAGCTTAAAAATCTATGAATGATCACAATATATCTTGTAAATTAAAGATAGTACATACATGAATACAAAAAAAGATTTTTGTATACAATTTACAGACGAAAAGTTGAGAAAACGAGTCTTGAGATATTGCAAATTGGTAGAACGGAGCACACCGTGTATACATATGTACATATGTATGCTTACCCTGAGTTGCAAAATTTTTGATGTTAGAGGAAACGGGAATTATAGCAACGTTGCAATGTCGTTTCCATAGGTTTTCCCCTTTAAATACTTGACATTTTAGCTTTTTAAAAGTTTTGACAGCTAAAAATTTAATGAGAGGCCTGATGCGTGTCTACATATTTGAAGATTTTACTGTTGGCACAAATTAAAACCAATACTTCGTGTACGAACAAACTAGTATGTTCACGAAAGAACTGGAGTGCACACTTGGACTGTAACATAAACATATGTACATATGTATGAAAAATGTAATCGTGTAAAATTTTTTTATTAAAAACAATTTTGCCTGTTGCTTTTAATATTATATCGTAAGAAAGCTTTTAAAATTAAGGCTTATTTTTTTCGTGCACATTTATTTAAGATTCAATTTAGAATCTTTTAACCTGCTTTTGAATTTTTAAAATTTCGCGATAGAGGTAATTTTTTGATACAATTTTTAAGTGGCTTTTTAATAATTTTAAAAGTTTTCATATTTCTAAAAATATAAATACAACAACGTTTAAAAATCATTGTTCGAACGAAACAATGTGATATCTACTTTTTCCAGTTACATAAGTGTATTATATTACGTCCATTATTTTACATATCTGTTTATGTATATACACGTGTTGTTTATAAAATACATATGTATGTACATACATATATGAATGCATATAATTTGTTTTCACGTTGTTTACAAAATATTTATATGAAAGTACATAACACTAGATTTATTTTATATATAAATTATATGTATGTATATATAAAAAAATATATGTATATATATATATATATATATATATATATATATATATATATATATATATATATATATATATATATATATATATATAAATATGCATGTATACATATATAAAAAATGCATATATGTATATATTAAAAAAAAAAATGTATAAAACAATCCAGGTAATGCTGTGCATTTCTCAATTACTATATTATACGCAATAAAACGCTTAAGCGGAACAAATGGTCGATAAATGATTTTATTTCGTAGAAGGTACATAAATGTATTTAAACTTACATGGAAAACTTATCAGTGAAGTGCCAAATTTGGTAACCAGACCGTTGCCCGCTTACTTAAATCGCGCTCGGAAATACGCAACTACAAACATCACGCCAGCACGATAATATTTATATTCATATTAACACAGCACAGACCGGCAACTGTATGTAACTAGCAAGTATGGAAAGTATTCGTTGGTATATTCTATAACATATATATATGGACGCATATGAATGTAACTAGTCTGTGCTGTGTTAATATGAATAGACCTTCCAACATCACAACACAATAAATGAACTACATATACGCGATTCTGGATTGTTTGATGTTTGAGGTGATGTTATTTGTAGTTTTGTGGTTCACCGAGCGTGATTTAATGCAAACGCGCAACGATCATGGATCCGCCTAATTCGACCGCAGATATGATTTTTTTCAAAGTTTTTTTGGCGATTCCATAATTTTTAGGATATACATATGTATTTTGATTTTATCTTATACTGTAAGGATTTTATACTAACCTTCGTCTTTGACATTTTAGTTTAGCGACATTGATTTTTAGCTCGTTTTATGTCTGCGATTCGATCAGGCCTCGTCTTCCGCATGATCGAGGATTATAAGAAAATGCGTTTTTTATAAGATGCAATAAGGAAGTTAAAAAAATCTACTATTATATTGACGTTTTACTCGCGTGTTTTTGTACTATTACTTGCGATGTCACAGTTTTGTATTGTACAACTTGTATAACCTTTGTCTTTGATGCATTCGATAAAGCTATACACAATGCGATTTTGCATCGGTTAAATTTACATTTTCAGTCGTCATAGTTCGTATTATAAGCGAACTTGGAGGTTTATTCCGTTGAACATGTTATTATTAGATTTAATACTTTGAACAAAATAAGAATGAGTTGAAATGTATTCAAGTTTAAAAAAAAGTTCAATATTTGCCCATCGAGGAAATTGTTGAAAAAAAGTCGATTGAATTTGGAATCAAATCAAACATTCGATTTGACATGTAAGTAGAATGTAAAATCCAATGTAATATTATGAGGTAAGCTGATTAAATGTTACATTATTGTACAATGCGCATATTGAATATTTATGTGGGTTTACATTTTTTTTTTCATATTTAAATTCGCCGTCAATTCACGACATTTTCTTGAATGTCCTTGTCGTATAAAGATTTTCAAAGAATTGCTTTATAAATAACTTAATTAAAACAATCATATGTACATATAACGATATATAACGGTATGTATATAACGATAAGAAACGAAGTAAATAATTGTCGTTATCGATAATTTTGTTGTGTTGATGGAAAAAAAATGCTTTTCAACGTTTTTTCATACCGGTTCGTGGAAACGGCGTAGTTTTCTATGTGGATTTCATGGTTTATCGATCAGCTGAGAGGCACTGACCTTGCTTTCGCTTCATGGCGTCTCGGTATTGTTCACCCATGGAAAGTTCACAACTCTCCCCGAAGGTTTTATCGATGTTCGGTGTTACTCGAAATAACCTTCTCCTTCCCTTCCTATTTTTTTTTTAGTTTAAAACTTCGCTCCTCTTTGGTTTCCTCATAGCACGCGTGTCGTCAATTGTTGACAATTTAACCGCATTTAACCTTTTGAACCCGGCTAGCAGTGCCGTTCCTCGTTCTCTCCCCTTAAACGCATTGGAAAATCCATCGATATATTTGTAAATACGTTGGCATCTTGTGTAAATACATGTGGAGATTAATTTAGTTGTCGAGCTGAGAAAACATATGTATGAACGTAGGACAAATGATTCTGAAAGTAGGACACCGCTGGACTTCTGAATCATTTATTATTAAATCTTGTATTATTGTATGTAACGCATGATATGTCATATTTTTACAAACCTTTTATTAAGTTCACTAGATGCTTGTACATAAATTCGCCAAATTTTGTAATTTGATTTTGAACCACTTCTACTCTTCCGCTCGCTTTGATAAATCTCTACATAAATACGGAGGTTAGCTCTCTTTAAAGTAAGCAAATGTCTCCGTCTTGACGCTAGAGGAATTTAATCATTAAAATTTCATTAGAATCGCGATAGACGCGATGACAGCTGTTAAGTTTTGGCGACATTTACGCCATAAATTCGCAATTGTACACGTTTGTATTGTCAAGCACGGCACGTCAACAGCTCGGCACAACGCTGCCTATTCATACTATACAGCAGAGCATCGTAACCTTTGGATATTCGCGGCACACATTGTTTACGACTCGCAGAGTTTGTCAGCTACGTACATACATATGAACTTCATCGGCAGTCGCTAGTTACGATGCTCTGCTATACAGCAACACCCGTTTTTGGCACGGTCCTACTTGTTTTGGAGGAGTGCAAGGCAAAATCGGCTTATATGTACATCACAGAGCGCGATTATGCGGCGCAATATTGCTTGCGTCGTATCTTAGAGTCAATATTGTCACAATACGACGTTTCCGAAAATATTTATAACCGTACGCACTTTCGTTAGTGCGGGTGCACTCGCCACTATGATGTCACGCCATGCGTGAATATTTTCACAGTGGATAAAGAAAACCGGCTTTGCTTGATACGTTTCGGTAACATGTACTGATGTATAATATTAATAGATAGTTGCGGTTATTGCTGTTTCGGATACGTCACATATGCATTACGCAAAATATGAATGTGTACATATGGAATTACATATGTACTAAACCATTTTTAAATGGAGAATAAAGCAGGCTCATTTTTAAAGATTATGGTAGATTTTATTTAAAACCGAAAAGGAGGACAAATTCTCGTTTTAGATACCATATGTTAAGCGCAAACACATACGACATGCATCTTTTTGAAGTATATATGTACATACATATATAGTTACATCATTTGTTTGAACTGGCATATCTGCGTAGTAAGAAAAAAACGATTAAACGAGCATTATAAAACGATACTTTTTAATATTCCTCATTTGCAGTCAATTTACCAGATTAAAACGAAACGTTATCGCTGATTGATGCATTGTTTCAAACAATGACTCAAAACATTGTTAATGTTTCGAGTTTGATTCCAATACGATCAGTCAATGATCATTATGTGCACACTGGCACATACATTTGCCATATAATTTAGTTAAAATCATTACACGGGTAATATGTATAATCTCGTAGTTACAACTATCCACCGTGCAAACAAAAGAGTTACAATCATATTTTGCACGTCTTGTCACGTATGTACATTGCATGCACGTGTACATAAATGCAACATTGGATTCGTTACAAACATGTCACTTTTCTAGTGTTAAATCTCGGCCAAAAGTCACGTACCCATCACACGGGATGGGATACACGTGTATGTATAATATTATACTTGCACAATACACGTGTAAAGAAACGCTCGTGCATTGAAACTTATCACTTGTCAAATTCGTAACTTTGACCCTTTGGCGGCTCGGTGTGTAAATATGTATGTAATATGTACCATCCATCGCGTGTTAATTTCTACTTTATTTTTTTTTCGATTTCATCATTTTTTGTGTAACTTAGTGCGTGTGCGTATTCGGTCGCTTTCAAAAAGTTCAACGGCTTTTCATTAAGTAAATTTTCACGGACATTTATTTTGTACCTCGATCAAGGATCGGTCATCGTGATGTGTGTGTATGTTGATTAAAGTTTTCAACAATGTAATGACTAGTCCAAATTAGGAGACAAGGCGTGCACGAAGACACACCAAGGAGCAACTTGTGTCCTATACAGGCAGACATACACTGTGATATGTGGCGCGCACGAATACACAAGGAGTTCACTGAAACCCATCCTCACGCACAAAGACGAGCACATTTTTAGCATGTTTGTTTTTATAATTTGACGAGAAACCGTTTCAACAATGAAATCAGATAAATTGGTAAACTGTAACAGGAAAAGATCGACTTGGACTAAACTTACTAGCCGAAAACACAGAGATACGTATTCTTTTTTTAGATAGTTTTGCACTGAAAAAAAAAACGCTAAACCTACTCCCCACGCCAAGTCTATGTCGTCGCGTCCCTTCGAAAAACTCACCCCTGGAGTGTTTTTGTTGATATTTTGTCCTAGTATTGATATAGTTTTGTTAGTGATTAGGGATTGCATTACCGAATGTACCGATACGGGTAGTATCGGTATTTGACCGATACTAACTAAAGTTACCGGTAATACCGCTATCATTTTTATTTTATTTGGATAATACTGGTGTCGAAAATTCCAGTATTTTTGCAATCCCTAGTAGTGATCGATAAAGGTGATTCCCATATTTGAAGAAATAATAAAATTGTACGAATTAAAGTTGACATGACAATACGCCTCTCACAGCCGGAGTCCACGTACACGTCCCGTGCCGCACTTTTTTTTTCTTGCCATAAGCGTTTTACCGTCGAGTGACGGGCGATGAGAAATATATTGCAAATCGTATGTTCTCGTGTATGAAAAATTGTCTCGCGTGCAGTTTCCACTTTTCCAATTGATGTTCAAAGTCCGCAATGTGCTCTCGTTTGTTTTTTAACGGTTATTGTATCGTCATCTCACGTAAAATTGATGCGTGTTTGACCTCACGTACGCTTTCAAAGCAGAGGATTGTTAAAGGAAAAACAATGTGCAATTTTGAAGCGAACCGGTTCTTCATTTTTTTTTCTGCGAAACGGTCAATCATGTAATTTTTCCGTTCGCAATAAATTCGTTGCCGGAACTGGATGTGTTATAATTTATGTGTCATTGATCCTAATCTAATTGTGTCGTTCTTCGAATTGTGCACATGTTCAAAATAATCACCATGCGATAAGAGAAAAATGACATATTTGCTTATGTTATGTATTTGCTGGATTTATTATTGAAATTATTCAAGTCTTACCAATAAATTAATGGCTTTCGGTCGAAATTACAAATGTGATCCTTTAACGATTGATCAGTGAGCTACACCATGGCTCTTCATGCAAACACAAATATAACCAAACGTACAAAAAAATGTGTATTCAATTTTTTCGGCAGGTAATAATAATCAATTGTAGAATGTCGTGACATTTTTTTATGGGAGAATTTCGATCCCAGGCTCCGAGCCCTTCCGAAATCCGTCTAAGCGCATGTTAAGATACCAAGATTGGTCCTAAGCTGAAAAAATAGTTAAATATTTGCATAAAAGTCAAGCAAACATACATATGTATATGTACTTACATACAAAGTGCATTCCGCTCTCCGGAAAAAGCACAGTGTCGGCCATCAACTCACTCCGACCGCATTCAAAAGAAAATCGATGTGTTTCCAATCCCCAGACGGGAGCGCGACACACTCCAGTTAAACTCAAATATTGCACACATTCAATTCCAAACAAAATTCTGTCGTGCATTATAGACAGCACATGCCTATATGTGTGTACGTACAATTTACTCTGCTACAATCTGTGCAATAATTGAACGATTCCACGTATTTTGACGACATTGACCCAAATGTGCAACGGTGCAGCAACGTATATATGTGTATGTGCTTCTTCTGCACAGGTTGTTTTACTATTTTTTTTATTATGGCAATTTCTTTCATATTTTTTGTTTGTATGATGACCTTGTCGATTCTTCAATGTGGTGTTGTATGTATGTACGTACTGGCGAAGTTATTGTATTATTAGGGGTGTTTACGTCATAAAATAACCATAGTCACGTTTTATCGCTGTATCATCGGCTTATTTTATATTTTCTTCTATAATCCATTTATGCTATTATTGTGGAAGCCTCACAATCTTTACAACTGACCTCTGGTGTTGACTTTGAGACTGTCGTATATATATTTTATTTTCGAACCTGCAGTATTTATTTTCTGTTACAAGAATATTAAAGGCCTTGAAGTCGGTATGTTATGCTGTTTTTTGTCGTGGGTGTGAAACGTAGACTTTAAGGTTTGTTCGAATCCTTTTTATTCGTTGGGGAATTTCATATATTTTTTTTATCATACTTTTTAATTGAGCTTCGTCAGTTGAAAAGCCTTTTCTTCCACATCATTCATTACTTAATTGCCGAATGACAACTTTATCTCACTTGAATTGCATGTAATTATTATCGTCCAGCTGTGTTTGGGCAACAAATATTCAAATATTCTTAGGTAAAACGTACATGCTATCCTTTACACCCTATTTCGACCAATACAATGTTCTACAATGTAGCGCGTACAATGTTCTAAGAGGGGTGAGAGAAGCATGTATTATCTTCCTACAGCGGAACAACTATAACTTCCCAATGTGTTTACAGATTAGTTTCATATACATTTCTACAAATTACTGGTTTTGTGAATAATCCTCAAATTCTTACAAAATTAGCTTCAATGCTCCCAGCCAAATGAGGTAAATCAAATCCTCAACCAGATTTATGTACATATGTTAGATTGGATTTTTAAAATCTGAAATATGGTGATTTGTTTGTTTGATTGTTTAATTTGAGATCGTAAATGTGTTCTATTATTGTATTTGATTTTATATATTGATTTATTTTTTTCATATTTTATCCCTATCTTTGTTTCTTATATTATTTTTTTATTATTCTTGTATCATTTTTTTGCTTAGCCATAGTGACGACTTTGTAATGAATTTTGCTATATCGGTATGACAAAATCTAATATATAATTTCGAAAGAGACTTTGTATGTATGTATGTTTTTTGTTTTGTTTGGGTCGTAGAATCCGTGACGTTCAGTTTAATAAAAAAAAATCACGAAGATTCAAATAAAATAAAACCATTCAAATACATTTAATAAAATGTTTACTTATTAGATTGGCCATGCTTAAGCGGTTTATATTACAAATACCGAGCGAAACCGGGTAAAAACACTAGTTGGAAATAAAATAAACTTTGCATCATAGTCGCTGAAAAGAAATCTGTTACCTGTGTCACCGAAGATATTATTACATTACTCATTCTGTGAAATCTCAGAATCAGCTCTGTGATTGTGCTGAAGATCAGATATTTTTACACTCGAACGTGACTATTGAAGAATGTTGCGATTTTGTTTGTACAAGTATTAAGACGCTTGTTCAGTAGTCGTCGTTTTGTAATCTCGAATATTTTCAGCTGAAACGGGATAGTTCGGAAGTGAACATTTCCTCAGAATCTTCAATGACATTCTCGTGATTCACACAATTAATATTCGTCGTTGGAAATACATATATGTATGTATAAATAGTATTTGAAGACACAAAAGTAGCACACGTGCCGCATATGTTATATTGTAAGTAATTTTCGTATATTGTAATATCAAAGTCTGAAATGTTTTTCAACAACGCGGGGGATAATCAACCTTTTGTTTGTTTATTTTTTCAGTTCGTTCAACTCGGTACATTGTAGATGTCGAATGTATAATTAGGTTTCGAACGTTTTGTGTTGCAACTTCTTGTATTGCAAATGTGCATTTCGATGCATATTCAATATACATACATACATACGTATTATGCATAGTGCGATCTTTGCCTACGTTCGTCCATAGTTTGCGTATTTTATCGTCTTTTATTATTTCCTCTCGCTTCCGAAATTAACCCAAGTATTATTATCTCTTAAGTAGTATTAAGTTTGTGTTTTCTCCCAAGTGGTCTCAATTAGATTAGGTCCAATTTGTGTTGTTTTTTTTAATGTTTTATTTCCCTCGAAAAGATATGTGCAATTATAATAAATTTTGTCGTATTTATGAGCCGTCGTAAATATTCTAGACTGCCTCCCGGTTTTTTGACGCGTCTTTGTCTACTGCAAGTACTCACTCGGTAGATATAAAATTATTCACCGTGTCTTTAAAAAAGTGCAGATTTTTTGCGAAGTTATTTTGTGGCGAATTTGGCGCTTCTTAAACTTTGTAATTTATTCGCGGGAACGATTCCGTTCTTGTATTTTTTTTTCATACGATAACCATGCTTGTGAGAAGTGAGTTTTGTACATCTATTTTATGATAAAACTGACTATTTATGGTAAACTGACAATTGTTGCCACGAAAATCGCGAATTTATGCATAATAGAATATCTGTCACTCTAGTTCTCGTTAGTATGATAGTTCACTGGGGTAACTCTCGATGGATGGAATTTTTGGAATTCCGTGATCGAGATGTCAGTGATTTGTGCGATACCGCTTTGTGCGGAATAATCACCGAACCCTATTTTACATATGTGTGTACACACAAGGCTGAGGAGAGGGGCGAGGGGAGTAGAAATTCCCGATGCCCGGCTACTTTTAAAGGGTCCAGTTCGAAATGGTAAACAGTGTATGCGAAGCCTGCAAATTCCCGTGCGCCTAGCGGTGACAAATTCGTCGACAAAATTCGCCATAATCAGACTAGCTCTCACATGTACTTAAAAAATATAGTCTAAACAAATTAAAGTAATGACTAAAAACTAAATATTTATTTGTTTTTAATAGAAGAACTTCTAAATGGTCCATTTTTTGAAAATTTTCATTTAATTCGTTGAATTCATTTTTGACGATTTTAGCACTCTGCCCCCACCCCCTCATATGTATTTGTACATGCGTATTTTTCGTAAATCATAGTTGATACGTTTTTAAATTTTGAAATTTAATAACCTATTCGTATTGTTATAATCTATGGAATAGAATTCTCTTAGATTTTTCGTCTACATGTCATCGATAACTTAATCGTCTAATGTACTCAGTCTAATTGCAATATAAATATTTAATGATGATAATATTTATTCGGTATTTTATGAATATCGAATAAGTACATAGATACAACTTGATATAAATGATGTTCATACATACATACTATCCGAAGGTAAAAAATAACGTGGAACTACATATGTTCGTTTCGACTACATATGTATGTTCGAAATGAAAATACCATAGTTATTGTTTATAGAAATATTCATTTACATTGTGAACATCATTAGAATTAATGGTAGTTTCGATTAGTGTCGACATTTATGGAACTAAATTCAAAATGTGAATCACCAGGCGAATTAATTACTATTCTTACAAAGTTTCATACTTGATCTATTGAACGATATATGTACATACGTATGTGAAAGATATCGCATTTACATATAATATGTATAATAATTTTAAAAACGACATTTTTGTATCGCAGCTCCTGCTAATATGAAGCATCACAAATAATTGTAGTTCTACGTCAAAACCAACCAAGTTTATTGCGTACTTATAAAAATTGTCATCAAAAATATGTTGAGGGAACACTGCCCAGTTGGCTGATTCACGATTCATACTACGTAGATACATACATACATTGGTATAATAAGAGTGTATATGACTCAGACGGATGTTTCGTGCTTTGAATTTATTCCTCAAAGGGGTTTTTTAACCCCCTCGCTTTTGAATCGTCTCGTTAGAAACAGCTGCATTAATTTGCACTCGTTTAATATAATCGGCCATATGAAGTCAGTTCAATTAACTTTTCTTTGACACTTGCCAGAATGTGTGCACAGCGCGTGTCGATATTTTATCTTATTTGAATGCAAAGCTGACGGTTTGCTGTATCCTGATTTTGAAGCTGTGCGGGGTGCCATTTTCATTTTTTTCTTCGTAGGTAGTTTGTCTTACAAATCTCGCATGCAAATTTACATGGAAAAATTGTCGGGAATCAGAAATGAAAGATTCCCGACTGATGTACAAAACGGCTTCAGGTTTGGACACCGGCCACGATTGTGAATTTGCATGTTGTTGTTTTTTTTTCTTTTACGTTCTCGGAAACGTTGGCCTTGGGCGATTTTTCTATTTCATGAAATGTTGAAATTTTGTGTTTTAATGTTATCGGATGGGTTTTAGTTTACCCGCAAAATTTTTGGAGAAAATTGCGGAAGTGTGACGCACGTTTTAGTCATTAAATATTTCTTTCCGATTTTTAATTGTTATTTGCGGTTGAAGGCTATGCTGGGTCAATTGAGAAACTTTGTATGTAATTTTTCTTTTTATGTTTTTTTTGAAATATTCACACCTACATACATATGTACATATATGTATATGTATATTTTGCTTACAAATTTATTATTTATGCCGTAAGTGAGATTTGTATGCGAAAGCCATTAGATAATATAAAAAGTCTTCTAATGAGTTTTTGAGTAATTATGTATCCGATTTTAGCACCCAACCTTTTTGAGGTTGAGAGCTACTTTTCATCTAAATTTTCATGGCCATCGTCTTGTAATAAGTCTAAGAATTTTCTTTTTAGTTCTTAAAAGTTAAAAATATTAATTTTTAAATGCAAAATTCTTCTTATATATGTACATACATACATATATGTCATAGATGTCCTGTAAATATGAGTATTTTTCTTGATTAAAAACATTCCATTTTAATTATGTTAACTTAACATCATTTTTCAAATTCAATCAACTGTAATTCTAAATTTTCCACATCCATTGGAAAAATCATTGCTATGGTTTTTGCTAAACTTTGAAGGTGATGATGAGAAACTGCGAATATTAATGAAAACTGAGAAATGTTCATTAGTCAGTAAACTTCGTGCTAAATTGATACAATATTTTTTTTGTTTTGTTTTGAAAATAGGTCGCATTATTATCCTTTCTCTCAATTAAAAATGTTCTTAGAATAAATCAGACAAAAACTCTCGAAACCTTAACAAAAGCATCATTTGATCTACCACCTTACTTCATTGATTTGTGAATCGGCAAATTTGTCTACTTTTGCAAAAACAATTTTAAATTTTCTTCTCCGATACGCATTACATAATCAAATTAATTGTTGTTTATATTTTATTTCATTATTATCTTCAAAATACACAATCATAATTTATTGAAATCGACTAAATGATGTTTTGCGATCGACTGGTCAAGAACCCTTGATGTATGGTATTTATCATCTTGGTTAATTTTTAGAAATAATTATATACAAGTTTATCAGTAGAAAGGTCGTGGGCTCAAATCCCTACCGGAATTGAAAATTTATTCGATTTTTACTTTATCATGTACGTAGATGAAGTTTTTTATGATTACTACTGCTGCGGGAAATGATTTTGGATGGTCTATTTATTGGCCATCTCATATTAGGTTTTGTCAATTGTATCTAACTTATGAAGTGTTCGGTTCCTAATTAAAATTTCTTACCCATTATTTTCACAAACATGGCACATTTATATTTGTTGCTTATTGACAAACATTATAAGTTTGTGATATGATTGTAATTTATATATTTACATTGTTCATAAATCCTCATTCATAAAATTGTTACAATTTGATATATTGAATAACATATGTACATACTTACATAAACTAAACTCGTGCATCTAGTTAATTTTTATATCACCATTGGTTCTCTTGTCATAGTTATTACCAGAGATCGGCGTCGAAGTTGCTTTCATGCACTACAAATGGTTCACCATTGTCAATTACTATTATCCCACAAAACAAGAGAGCAAAAAAAAAGGTTTGCAATACTAATTGACAGTAGTGAACCATTTTTGTGCACGAATGCAACTTCGACGCTGATCTCTGGTTATTACTCTTGACGTTTATTCAGATGTCGTACAATTTTAAATGCGCACATTGCGACGCCTCATCTTAGCAATCCGAAATAGAAATCTTAACTACACCGGTTGCGGAAATTACCGAACAGGACGACCTTAAGACTATTGCGTCCTGAATACGCTATTGCATTCTGCTTTTGTTCCACTTGCTAATTAAAACTCCGCGTCTAATTAAACGTCTCATTCGTTCTTCAAGAGCTACGCATGCGTGACAAAACTCACGACGCTTTGTCTCCGCCACACACCACATGTTCTCAAACGTAGAGAACAGGACGAATTTGAGCGACGGTTTTCGCATATAAAAAGGATGATGACTTGTTTGCAAACTGGTTCCTGACTCATCGCACTCGTCGATGCATTTAAAACACCTGGGCGACGCGCGACGTGCGAAACGCTGTATTATTTTTCAACACACATATTCATGTACGTATTTTATACGGGTCGAAACCGTATTCAGATCACTCAGTGAGCCCAGGCCAGCTGTATATAACGGTGCGTTTAAATTAATTATTATTAGTGAGAAATATCGAAGAATTACATGAAATAATGTTGTTGAACAAAAATTCCGTGGTTACTCATTTTTAAAAGGGTAAAACGGCTTTTAGAATAAAATTATAATTAGTAATAGTATAAAATTGCATAACCCTAGATAAAAATATTTATAGGTTCAAGAAATGCTCTGTTCAAAAATAACACTGTTCGACACAAAAAATGGTTCAGAGACGAGATATGACTTTTCTTATAGATCTATGCGAACAGTGAACACGAATCTGATAATAAAAAATGTTGATTGGCTCGAAATTCGGAGATATATGTATGTATGTGTTTTTTAAATCACGCGATTTTTCTACATACATATATCTTGGTGTTTTTCGGTCGATGTCTTAAAATCTGTCAATTTCCTGTTCAAATTGAATATTGGAATCTATAGTCGGGTATTTTATCTTTCATTTGTAGTACTTTTCAGCTTTCAAATCTCTCTAAGTAGTCGTCCAGTTCAAATCAAAAGTCAAAAGTACGTATTTTCACATAAGATTTTTTCCCACTGTTAATACTATATTATATTGAGTATTTTTTATTTAAACATGTTTATTAGGATAGTGTTCTGGCCACACGAAGCCTGCAAATGCAGGCTTCGTTTGCATCGCTTCCCATTTCGGACCAAGCCCTTAATAAGAAGAGGCTAGTAAAAATTGATTCCGAACTAAGAAGAGGTTGGTAATTATATTCATGACCAAAATGAGCAATATGGCAAAATATGAAAACAATCGGATAAAAGGAAAAATTTTTCCTTAATAGCAATCGTAAGTGAAAGTAAGAAGAGGTATGTAAAAATAGCTGGGCCCCGGGAATTTGTACCGTCTTTCCTTCCTCTCTCCTCGGCCCTGACTACAAGTATATCATTTAAACATTTTGTCATTTTCCGAAAACAAATTGCTAAAATAGTTCTAGTTTAAAAGTCATTAAATGAAATTATACAAATGACATTGGGTGGCTATATTAAAAAATCCATAGAAATGTTAAATGGCAGGATAATAAAAATATAAATAAATTAATTTTAATTCCATTCTAGATATCGTAGAGCTTGTTGAGAAAAGGTGGAGACTTTGATTTGAATGTTTCAAGATGATAAACAGGATAATGATGATGTTTGAAAATGACAAGAAATTTCATTTACAAAATGTAACAATCTCATTAGGGGTTCCAAAAAACCTCCCAAAAGGAAAAGCCGGTTTTCGGATTTTTTACAAATAAAATGCCGGTTGACCATAAATAATATACCATAAATTATGAATTATAAATTATATACCATAAATTATGAATTATAAATTATATACCATAAATTATGATTTTGTCCATTACTATATCTTAAATCCACCGCTAAGCGCCATACCTTTTTTTTGTTGTTCAAAGAAAGTTTGAATCTAATACACATTTTTTTGATCTTTCATAGAAATTTGAAATTCATAATTATTATTAGTTTTGAGGAAAAAAACATTAATTACAGGAAACCTTAAGGAGGCCGATTGATCGAGCCAAAAAAGCCGGTTTTCGGTTTTTTTGAAAGATGGTCAAAAAGTCGGTTTTTCGTTTTCGGTTTAAGCCGGCTTGGAAGCCCTACAATCTTATATTTCAAAATTATAATATTTGAATTAGTACAAATAGCTGAATATTTTTTTTTTATTATAATATTTATTATTACTCAAATCAAACAAATGAAGGTCATGTTGAATGACGTAATTTTTTTTTTTATATAAATTATTCTTACAATAAGAATGGTATTAAATTATGTTTTTTTTTATTTATACGGCGATAGAAAACGGATGTTTCTACATACATAATTTATAACAAATTTTATCAATTATAGCAATATATTGAATTTTGACGTTCCGGGAAGAATCATTCCATCTACTTACGTTGATAATTTTACCTGTTTAATCTAAACATTAGTATTCAATGTGTTACGCTGTGCCCTTATCTTTATTAGTATTACGTTGTTGTGTTTCCATAATAGACAACGGTTACATATAGTCGTTGAATCTTATTTAGCTTTCTCTGCGGTTGTGAAATGCATGTTATAGCGCCCATGGGACACGCTGTATACACGCTCTATCTATAAAAATATCAACTAGCAAAACTTGTGTAGTTAGCACCTACATATAACCTTTACATACAGATATTACAATGTCTCTCATACTGTAATAACTACCGATAGCTTCTTACTACTGCCAACACATATGTATGTACATACATACATACATACATACATAGTCTGATGTTTTCGAGACATTGTCTTGATTTATTGATGATAAAATTACGAATGTCGAATGTGCAATGTGAACGTCATTATTGTGTATAACAATCATTATTGTGTAACATAACAATTCTCCCATTATTACAATCGATAGATATTATTTGTATTCGTTAAATAACGGTTTGCGTGTTCCTTTAGCGTAATTTTCAAGGGTAAATTGGTACATGGTATTACGTACTGTGTTGTGTGAGTTTTCTTCTCGTTGGTTTCGTATTAATACTAGATTAATATCATATCATTTTGTGCTGTAAAAAGCATAGTATGCGTATGTTTAAGTTGCATTGACTAAATTTTAATAACGCGTTTTGAATAAACGGTGACCTCACACGATTGTGTGACACATTGAGTTGATACGTATGTACTTTATTACAATCATATTTGTTTACATTTGTTTTTCATTAATGTACATTGTTTAGGAATTTCCCGCTATCAAATATTTACTTCCCCTTTTCTCTATCTCTTATAGGAGTTTATCTGAACGAGGAGACAGAGAAGATTCGCCATTACGTACCCAAGTTTCGCAAGCAGTGCATCGTCGCAGCTTTCAAGGTATATTTTCTTCATCTATCATATTATTGATAAATTTATTTCATTTCTATGAACTTGGCATTATTATTATTTTTACATTTGAAATGAAATGAAAGTCGCCGGTCACCGTAATGGAATGACGTCGGTTTAATTTAGTACCACTTTGGTGTAATTAGGAAGAATCCTTTTACACTATCTACATACAACAGTGTTGTTCAAACTTTCTAAATGATAATGATGGGATGAGGTTTAGAATTGCCTAGGAGTCGACGAAGATTACAAATGAATAGTTTAGCATATCTTGGAAAAATTTTGCTTTTACATTTATGTACTATAAGTACTTAAAATCCACACCCGTTTACGTTAATTCAGAGGGAAATAACCAAATAAATATGTGCTTAGTATTTATATTAAATATTTTGTTTCACGCTACAATTGAGCCGTTATAATTGAAAGTAGCATAAGTTCACGTTTCTTCATTTCGACAAATATGTCGCAAAATATTAAATATACTGTGTTAAACGCATTATTGTTAAAACATTTAATACATATAATGCGTTTAACAATATTTAAAAATACGTTTATTCTGCTTTTCCGAAATTCTGGAAATATCGAATTAAAATAAGTGATAACATTTTGTGAAATAGTGTTTTTGGAACTGAAAATTAGACTTCCGCCGCTTTCAAATATAACGGATCAATTATATTATATAATAATCAATAAGTTTCATTGTCAATGAAATTTGTTGTTGGAGGTTAAAACCAAATTTCTGGTAACAGTTCAAGTACCACTGAAAGGTGTAAATATGTACTAGTTTGATATACACCTACATATACATTTGATCTTTATTATAATCAAAGTTTGCAATAGGTAGGGCAGGGCTCCTCTGGGAAATCTGACAGAATTTCAACGTCAAAATTGATCTAACTTAATATAATTGTGACGAAGTTTTGAATATGTCTTATCCATATAAATTAAATACAAAAATAAGTAACTTTAACTAACCTTCGCAATATTTATTTGAGATAATTTAAAATATGTTGGTACATATTTGAATACTGCAGAGCTTAATTCGTTGATTTGAAAAATAATTAAATCTAAGAATAGTTTCGCAATAGACTTGTATGCCAAGACTTTGATACAATTACTAATTTCTTTTCATTATAGTGTACCATTTTTATTTTATTAATATGTATGTGTGTTTAGTTGCTTTATTAATAAACTAGTTGTTTTACCCGGCTTCGCTCAGTATTTGTAATATAAACAGCTTAAACATCGCGAATCTAATAGTAAATATTCATTTGTTTTTTTATTAAATTTATTTGAATCGAAAAAAAAAAAAAATATATATATATATATATATATATATATATATATATATATATATCAAATCGAAATCATATCGAATCGTCGTGATAGAAACTTTGATTTGTTTTCGATGTTACCAACCAACATTACATTGTACTTAGAAAGTCTCTTTTGAAATACATAGTAACCACACATATGTTTACTATACTAACAACGTCATAAAGTCTAGATTTTAGATTATTTTTTTTATTTATTCTTTCTCTACTGGTTGTATCCATATGTGGTACTTAGGCCTTATAAAGTGGGTACTTTATAAGGCCTTTATCATGTTTACTAGGAATTGTGCTTTTTTCTTGGTTTTTTAATAAGTAATCAAATTTACACAAGTTTGTACTACTTATAACGGGGACAGGCAAGGGTCGTGATCCTAATGTTCTATAAATACACTCACTTCCTTTCAAATCAACAATGCTTAAACTTTTATACTCGAAAACTCCTTGTGAATTTGGACATATTCGACTGGATCAGTAATACGGCTTCCTCGACTTAATAAGTACGAAGTTAATAACCACTGCGAACAATTCGCATTTGTATATACATATGTATGTACATAATAGGAAGCCCCTTCGAGGCGTATGCTTCTTAAATGAGAGCTTTGAACCTTTTTATGTACATACATATGTATGTATTTATTATACATTAATATATGTGATTATATTTTCTTTTTGACGTTTTCGCTGTCTAAACAGAGCTCGAAAACACTTCCGTTGAATAAATTTGAATGCCAAACATTTATGTATTTGACCCAAAATGTCAATATAGTATTTTGTCATGTACTGGGGCCAACGTTGCTAATGTGATCGAGAGTGGTCATCTAAATTATATTACTTACTTGCATTATTTTTTAGCATTACATTATGCGCATTTGCTACTATCGCTCTTACTCATTCTTCGCTGCAAAATATGAAGTACACATAAATCTTTGGCTCATTTTAGATAAAGTCGCTTTGTTTGCTCGACTGAGATTCGAACCTCGAACCATTCGCCCTTGACCCAGTGAGCTACCGAGCCGACGTGCAATGTCTTGTACCAAATCTGGTACAGATTCTCTCTATGTGTGTGTGTATGTGTGATTTTGATTTCGGTCAAATTTGGCCAACGTAATAGAGTTTTTTAATGTTACGCCATTGAACTTATCTGCCATGACGTAAGTGTGCTGACTTTTGACTGTGTATTCACTGGTGACCTTAAAATGACTAATTGAATGTGTTGGAAAGGGAAATTTAAAGCGAAAGTGCAATATTAACGAATGATGAATTCATAAAAATAATGTATTTTTAAAATTTTATGAATATGTACCAAGTACCTTAATAGAATCAAGCACAATCTATTACGTTTACTATGAAATTGTATTTTAATTCAAATTACGCTGAAGTATATAGTTCAAGAGCTTTGAAAAAAAAAAAAAAAAATATATATATATATATATATATATATATATATATATATATATATATATATACATATATAGATATTATATGTATGTATATGTATATGCATATAATACTTAGATATGTATGAATATCTTTGAATATAGTAATGGTAAGAAGCCAGTGGCAGCTCGTGATAATTCACAGTGGCGGGGCTGCAGAAATGAATCGGGCTCTGATAGCTCGTTGATTAAACCGGTGATCGAATGCAAACAACAAAAAAATAGCATGCATATGCACTATACTGGGAGGGCTGCAGCCCGCAGCCCATATAAATGAGCCGCCACTGAAAAGAACGCACTCAAAAGTAAAGAACGGAACGCATACGAGTCCAGCGGTGAGATGCATATCGTCATGTCATTATTAATTCGTACGATATTGTTATTCCGACAAGTTCATCCTACATTTCTTGAAATGTGGGAATCACTGTTATCCATCATTGTCAAATATATGTATATCAATATGACAAAATATAACCGAAATCACTCCAGGGGGTGAGGGTCGTAAAGGGACGGGGTGCTACATTTGTGGCGTAACTTAGTTCGTCTTGCTTTATTTGGCATGTCTAAAAAAACAACAACAACCACGTGCCGAGTATCTCTGTGTGTGGCTTTACCTTAAGAGTGATGTTTCGTTATAAATTATAGTGATAAGAAGTCGATTTGGCGACGGCAAAAATGTCAATGACCACAAAGCTAATGAATTTATAAAAAAATCAATTCTGATATTTTCATTTCCTAAGCTTCATAGAAAGTAAGTAGGTATGTACATACATATATATGTAGTCTAAAGTTTAAACAAAGCGGGCAAATCCACATTAGGCTTGGTAATTTAAAAAGCTAAATTTCACCATTAGAATGAATCATTCAATTTTACTGGTGAAAAATTCACCGTCACCACAGTAAATTTCATCACTTTCGATCAGAGTAGTTTTGTTATTTTCTCTTTACGTACTTGGCAATCGAATGCACCAACCGTGACCCCTCCGAATGCATAATTGCATCGGATCGGAATTTCCACCCTCTCTCACCTTGCGCTTTCACCTTCGCCGTTCGAGGGTTGTGGCTGTAACCTTCGTCACCCTTCACCACCCCTCAGGGTCGTCATAACCCCCTGGTTCTAGTCGAGAATGCCGTGACCCGCTTTCCAGGTAATGACCGGAGAACTCAACCCGGGTTGGCTCGACCGTTTTCGCGGTCAAACAGCCCTTAACAATGGAACGATCAAGGACTGTTCGATCGGCAATTTATCGCCGCCTCCAATCATCATTTTTATATAATGTTACACTTTTGCAGTGTTTGTTAATTTTCAATGTCGTATATTGCAAGATAAAAATAAATTTCGATAGAAAATTTTGCTACACCACAGCGCAGCAGCTCGCGTAAATGACAGTTTCTGTTCATACTATCCAGCACATCACGGTTCCGGTACGTTCAAACAAAGTTAAGTCAAAATCGGCTTATAGATAGATACATACAATCAGCAGAATAGATATATAACAATTATTTTATTATTTTTATTTTTATTTTTTTTATTTTACATATATACCAGGAAGGCCTTACAGGTAAATCCCAATGCGCCTTCCTGGCCAATTACAAATACAAATACAGCATTTTTATTATAAGTCGTTGAATTGCGAGACACTGAAAAAACTCGCAAATTAACGAGACATCTATGAATTGTACATAAATTTTTATTGTACATCAATCAAATTTTTCAAATAGTGGTGACATAGTTGGTAGGAAGGATTTTTAGCCAATTTTATTTTTCCGGGAACCGTTTCAACAATGAAATCAGAGAAAATTGGCAAACTTTGATAGGAAACGATCAACCTGGAGTCACAAATCCAGGTCTGACCAACAGCATACTCTGAAAAATTCATTTTCATTCAGGGATAGAACCCGGCACCTTCTTGACGGTAAGCAGAAGCTTAACGTCCGAGCTATGCTGCTGGCTTATTAGATTTAGTTTAGTTAATTTAGTTTACAATTAGATTATCCATGTTTATATTACCAGCGGAATAGACTAGTCGTTAGAATATAATGCTTTGAGCAACGTAGTCACGTGTTCAAATCCCACTGGTTTCTGCTGGCCAGACTTTGGATTTATGACTTCAGGTCGATCGTTTCCCATCTGAGTTGGCCAATTTATCTGATATTCATTAGAACGGTTCCAACAAATTGGCAACCTTGCCCATTTTCTCGCAAATCTCGAGTTTCAGCACTTTTGAATTTCGCTGAATTGTATTAAATGCTGCAAATTTACAAATGTGACCATAAATGTGTCTGTGGATGTTAATTGATATTTATTTACTGAATTTCGCTGAATTGTTATGAAACGCTTCATATTTACAAATTTGACCATGTCTCTGCGGATGTTAATTGATATGTATTTACTTTGTATTATATTATACTAATAATACTTATATCAAATGTACAATGTTTCTGGCCAGGAAGGCGCACTGGAGTTACCTGTTAGGCCTTCCTGGTATAAATTTAAAAAAAAATCGCAGCGCGATGATACGGCGCAATACTGCTTCTGTCTTATCTGTTGTCACAATATGACTTCCGAAAATATTAAAATGCGCATGCGCACTTTTATTTTTACGCGAGCAATGACATCACGTCTTGCGTGAATACATCCACAGTGGCCGAAGAAAACCGGTTTTGCTTGATACATTACGGTGACATGTGCTGCTGTATAGTATGAATAGATTTTGTCAGCTACTGCTGTTACGTTTATGCCTCGTTAGGTTACGTTTACGCCATGAATGTGTCCATACAAAATGGTTACGTTTAGTTGTCGGTACGTGTTGTGCTAGTATGAATATAACTGTATAAGTGTGCTGCATTTTCCTTTCCGCACTTCTTTCAAAAATGCTCTAATTAAGGCGCAGATACATTGAATCGTACGGCATGGCACGCCTAGGTAGACTTCATCTGTGAATGGACGTGTCTTCATGTCATTGTTAATTCGTACGATCTTATTACTTCGATAAGTTTCTTCTACGATTCATCTATTATGGGAATCAATCTCAAAACTATTTCAAAACAAGGATAATTTATCACTGAAAACACTCCAAGGGGTGAATTTTGGCCTAGGTTGCGATGTATGTATGTACATATTGGACGAGCTAGCGTTTTTTTACCATCTGTGTGTCACTCTGTTGCTGCGCCTTTAGCTTGTTTATTTTTACTTACGGTACTTTTTATATGGAATTATATAAATATGCAATAGTTTCAATTTTTTACGAAAAATAAGTATGTTTCGTTTATAAAGAATATTTTTTGTAAGGTTTGAAGCTTTTTCTATCTGTTTCTAAGAGGCCTCGAGAACCAATAAAGGCTAAGTACCATTGATATTATACAATATTTATACTACATATATAGGTACCTATAATTAATTTATCTGATCTATAGGCAATTTGTTGAGATGGCTTTATACCAAATTTCAATAATCTCATATTAACCCTAATAACTTTTCATTATTTTCCATTTCTTTTACATATAAGGTAATGGAAAAGTGTTTTTCAAATTTTTCGATGTTCTGTTTTTTTTATATGCTGTGCTTTCTTTTGATTGAAATTATTGTAATTAAATTTAATGCCGGTACATTGCGTATTATTTGCACATCATCGCTCCGGAACGGTCACTTCACGGCTCAGTGGAAATTTATATACATATTTATAGCGATTTAGTAACGCTCGATCTACACCAGGGTTTTCCGGAACATTTGGTGAATAATACTCACTGCTCTGTGTATCGCAATCTTTATTCATTGAGAAATCTAATTATTTTCAAAATGCACTGATTACATTAAAAAAAGCACTAAAATTTTTCTAGTAATGTTTTAACTACACATTTAAGAAATTATACATATGTATACGTGTGCAGGCTAGGGCGGCGTGTTCTAAGGAGCGCTGGTGTGGTGAACCCCCCATTCAAAATTAATAAATTTATATCAATATATAATACTTGCAGTTAAATAACGAAAATCACAAAATATAAATGGGTATTTTGAAGAAGTTGTGCGTATTATACACTGATGAAACATATGGTAGGACTATAGTAGATACTATTGTTCGCGCCGAGTCTGGTGCGTCTTTGCAAATCTTTGAAACAGTGGTGAAGCTCTTATTTTACTCTCATTTATTACTTTAAATAGGTACGTAGTAACAATAGATGAAGTTTTTTTTAGATGCTATGTGCATCTGCAGTAGTTTTATACATGGAAAAACACTATTTCTGTTTGACTTCATTCAGAAATTGTTATCACTTATCAATGTACCAAATTAGGATTATTTAAAGTGTAAGCCCATAAATGGCGTACACTTTCAATTATAACAGCTTATATTTGTATATATACAGGGCCGACCAGAGGGGGGGAAAGGGTATGCAAATAACCCGGGTCTGGCTTTCGAACGGGGCCCGTAACCCCCCGCAAATTACATTTTTAGCAAAAGTATTAAAGCATTATTTGCCCTTAATACCTTTAGGGTTTTTTGGACACTAAGCAAAATTGTATAATTGTTTTCGAGTAACGGATTTTACCTACTTATGGCATAATAAAATTTAGGGAAAGATCTGTTCTGGTATTCAATAGTCAGTTCCCTCGTCACAATATCCAAAACAAATTAGTAAAATAGCCCTTGGCCGATTCATGCAGTTAATAGTACGAGATTAGTGCATTTTTACATCGATTTACCTATTTGCAAATTTGCTATGAAACTTTTAACTTAAAATTGCAAATGTGATGCACGTGCTATTCCTAGAATAATTCAACAGAAATATACTATTAAATGATTGATTTTAATCGTTAAAAGTATCCGTTTGTCTTTCGACTTTAGGACAATACGTCCTAATATTATTAATTTCAAATCAAAGTTAGTTTTTAAATTAATAATATTTGTCGTTTACGAATCCATTGTTACTATTCAACTGTTTTCTATGTTGATTATTTTAACCCATAATAAACATGTATCAATCTGAAGTATGTACATATATGTATGTATATAGAGACATTTTAAAAAGCTCTCACATAAAAAATCATCCCAAATTCAATACATACCTACTTAGTACATTAGTATCTGCTTTTCCATAAATAATATAAGTTGATATTTTACGGTTTTTTATGTTATATGTTTAATTTTTATTTCACTTATGACAGCATTTTGAAATGATACTATTTTTTATTAACGTGTGTATACACATGTTTTAATTATTTAATTTTTCGTTTTGTGTGTTATAGTTTATTGTTGTATTTAATTCATTTAATTTGTTTCACTGTATTGTATTTATGTCTATAAATTAATATGAATTATATTTTTATTAATTAGCTACGATATTAATTGAAATACACAAATCACTTTTTTTTTTTACTAAAATGGATTTTCAAATTTGCATCGGGGCCCGGATTTTCTCTAAGTATGAACAATACCCAATAAATAATATTTGAACTATGTATGTACTTCTATTTAATACTAGTAGTAAACCAAGTGCACGAATTTGTGCACTTGATAAAAATGGCAACATTCAAAAAACTGTTTGTTAACCTTTTATGTTCATAGATTAATAATATTGTTAAATAGTCAGTATTAGTTCTTGTATTGTTACGTGGAATGTTTATTTTTTAAGGCTTTCCTAATTGCTTTATCAAAGGACGTATCTTTCATGTTAGTTTACGTTCAGTGGTGTGAAAACTCTTGAGAAGTGACTCATCTACATAAGTTTTAGCATGAAAATTTCCATACAATTCGAATTAAACATTGCTATTTTTATCGTATAATTAATACTGTCAAAAAGTGTAGGTATAATATTACATAATGGTTAAATGATGTTTTTGCTATTTATTGTTTTTACTTAATTTTTTATTCGTTTAAGACAATTTTGCAGGAAAAGTCTTGTTTCTACCCAAAGAAGCCTTGAACAAATTAAACGGTTCTTTTTTTGGCTGTCGTTTATATAAATATATACTTCAATTAGCATCGAAGCGTGTATTTAACGGTCTGTTCGATAAATTTCGTCCAGTAAAACGTACCTAACGTTGATTAATCGACGACGAAGACTGTTTTGGAATGTTTTATATTGGTCGTTATGCGTTCGTTGCAACATCTCGCACTGTTAACGACCCCGAATTAACGTATACGTTCAGGGGTCGTTCTGAATTCGAATTTAGAATGCCGGTCGTCGTATTTTTCTCGTCATAATGATTGATTGTCTTTCGAAGTCGACGACTATCCGCCCAAATTGCTACTGTCAAATCAGCCTTTCTTTCGCTTTGTCCGCCGTCATCATCGCCTCCGTCTCCGGTCGTTGTTGTGTTAATTCGTCTACATTTGTAAAATGTGACAGACTCGTATGAATCACTCATATAACGTATTGTCGACCTGATGGAATAAGATCGAGGTCGACGTTCCACTTGCTTTCGATTCTTTGTAAATTAGCATCGAGTGCTTTTCACGTCATTTATTAACGCTATTTTTCAGGGTAAAGTGCTATTGAATGCACACTTCTCAGCTCACATACAATACGCACTGGTATAAACACGTCATATAATGCAAAAGTGTTCAATGAAGTGTCATTTTTAATTATTTTTTTTAATTTATAGAACAAAAAAATGAATACCTCGTATGAAAGGATGACCTTTGTATTTAACTAACAATAAAAATAATCATAAAAGTAAAATTTAAATATTTAGTAATATAATATAAGCGTCTTCAATAATATGTTGATCTTGACAATTGATCATACTTATGTAGTTGTATAACTTTAGTTTGTTGGTCTGTACTCAATCTTTATAACAGTGCAGTTGTACATACATATATATGTATGTAGGTAGTATTTTAATATTCGTAAAAGGTTTGATATTACTCAATCAAATTGATGTATCTAATTCCGAAGTACGTACGAATATGTATTTTTTACGAACGAAAAAGGGTGTGTTTCGCACGTGTTTGAAATACATACAAATGTATGTACATATGTACGATCGATTCTACTTATACATATGAGCCGTTATAATTATAAGTGGAATAAGTCCACTTTCCTTATTTCGAGAAATATCTCGCAAAACATTAAATATGTATAAAACAATATTTAAAAATACTTAGTGGCCTGTAAAACGTTTATTCTGCTGTTTAGAAATTCTGGAAATATCGAAATAAAATAAGTGATGACAAATTAGTATACATATAATCATCAATAAGTTTTATTGTACGACTATTTATTGTCAAGGAGATTTATCGTTGGAGGCTAAAATGTTTTTGGTAACAGTTCAATCATCACTGAAATACTAGTTTGATATGTACACTGATTCTGAACATATCAAATGAAGAGAATTGATAACAATTTGTGAATTAAGTCAAACAGAAAAAGTGTTTTTGGAACTGAGAATTGGACTTCCGCCATTTTAAAATATAACGGCTCATATTGGTGTATGTAGAATGCATTTGTGATAAAATACATTTTCACCTGGATATTTTAAGGCTTCTAATATAATATTGAAAATGCAAGTGTTAAAATGTAATGAAATGCTCCGATTTATTTATTATAAATGTTTTGTAAATAATATATATAAAAATGGAAGCGATTTATGTATGTATGTGGGTATGTGGCGGACGCGTCGACAAGTAAAGAGATTTCAAAAAATACAAATTGTGGAATACCGAGAGTATATATGTACATATATGTATGTTATGCATAGGGATATGGCGTGACGACCGATCGTTTCGAGGAGACGTGGGGTAGCGGGAAGTGGGAGGGTGTGGAGCGTCTGATAAGTGCTCCTGATATTGACTTGGAACGGGTGACGTCAGCGTTAGATGCGCTGCGCGGGAGGGTACACACATGCACACATACGTATACGAAGACACACACATTCATCCATCATTCCGAATGGATGAACGGTGCATTAATACACGGCCTATATTTATATATAACGTATAACTTTATTTTAACTTTATGCGTGTATCAGTTCCTTTCCGAAGCCACCCTTTAAAATCAACGGGCACAACACTAGTATGTTATATTAATAATGAAAAAATATGACATGAAACTTGCATACATAATTTACCTACCTTGGATTTGAAATTGATTTGTGCAATATTGTTCCCATGTACATATGTATGTACTAATATCATTAATATATGTATGTATATATGTACATACATATATTAGTATACTGCATACTAGTATATACAGGTAATTACTTAACTATGTGTATATGTTTTATATACATATAGTTACATGACAAAAAAATAATCGTGTATACTAAATTTCACGGAGCCACAAGGCTTGTCATTAAAAACATTTAGAAAGCTCGTCGGGTCAAGGGTAAAATTTGAACAAACTTTAGGGTTCAGAAGTTGTTTCCTTTGGGAAGTTCGTGTTTATAAATAAGATTACTTCAGTAATAGTTTTTTGACCCTTTCAGTAGTTATTTAATGTGTATTTTTATAGGCGCTTATTTATCAAAAAACAAACATTCAAGACGGATGAGCTACAATGTATGCAAGTAAATAAAATAATTACTTCATAAAGTAAATAAATAAATTAATTAATTCAACTTACAACTTGAAGTTCTTTGAAATTGAAAGATAAGGGATTCATCTGAATTTAATTCGAGGTATTTTATGTCCGAAAATAAAGACTGATTTCCAATTGAAAATTTGTTTATTCCATACTATGTACATATATGCATTTCTGAATCAAAACAATAAACATGTCAATATTGTCTATATTCGATACGGTGATATTTTCGATCGAAGATCGCCCTTCATTTCGGTAACAAGGCCATTTTCCGCTGCTCTTTTCCACGTTTTCCTCGTTATTGCGACCTTACCCGCCGGAAAATCGATTTCTAAGCCTGTTTTGCCTCGCGTGCCCGAGTTACATAATATTCCATTTCACTAATACTTTAATTCACGAACACTCGCGAACCTTGACATGACCCCGTGTTACCTCAACCCAGCCTCCTCAAAACGTGTGTGTATTTTGATCTTGACATTGGTAATGTCTCGTTACTGAATCGGCTCTCGGAAAAACTACCCCTGAAATTCTTTTTTCTACTTAAGTACATGTTTATGTAGTATGATTTTCTTGAAAATATCATAAATTTGATATTAAACATATTTATTGATTTAATTTAGACTGGGTCTTAATATTGTGTTTTTTTTTAGTTATAAGAAACACATTTTTATCGTTGTTATTACTTTTATATGATGAATTCTAGAGTCATTCTTTATTTTATGTAGTGCGTTATCCAGACATTAAATGTTGTAATCTTTTTATCATGATTATACATTGTTTATACATCTACATAAGTATGTTGAACTCTGTTGATAACAAAGTCAGTTAATCATTCTAGCATGTCAATATTGTTTTTTTTTTTTTAATAATATATTTACGAAGTTTCTGAAAAATGTCGTAATATTTTATTAAAAACATAATTAAAGTAAAAAATATACATATATGACGGTGCTGTAATTTAAATTTCTAATAGACGCTCCTGAAAATTTGCATGAAACTGAAATATATTTTTCGTAAGAAATTATTTTTTTTCGTGCGTAGCGGTTATAATGTATGCGTAAATTGGCGCTATTGGATTTATTCATTTTGATTATTTATTGAACCTTTGGCAACTGGGATTTTCCCAAGGGCGACGCAATGATTTTTCACAGACGTCCATTCAATATTATCTTGATATATTTGATTTCAAGAAATAAACTCTGTTGAGGGTATGTATGTATGTATATTTTTTCGCGCTAGTGTTACTTGAGGCCAAGCTAAGAGCGTTGTGCGATTATGAATTTAAATTATAAATATTTTAGTTATAAGTTTATTCTCGTAAAAATCATCTGAATGTAGTGAATAAAATACATATTTTCAATATTTGTTGTTTAATTTTGTTTCAGATTATACGGAATAGTTCCGTCACGAGAGAAAATGCGATCGACGTTTTCTCTCTTATTTGAGTATTGTTTCGTCATAATTTTGAGAAAAGAGAAAAATTTAAGGATATCCACCAGGGAGACGTATCACTAGAAATCGGTAAGCATTTTATTATATTGTAATTGATTAATTTGAGATTGCATTCATTATTATTTCGGGTTCACTGACGATGAATATATTAATTAAATTTAACTTTTTGACAATGCGCGTATTTTATGTATGAATATCGATTCAATACAAATATTTTATTTTATCTATTAAACGTTTTAGATGTGATTACTGTCTGATAAAGTCACTGATTTTTAAGTAAAAGAAAAATTTTTAAGTAAAAAAAAAAGAATATTGTTTTAGTAGGCTTTAAGTGGTAAAATTAAATACTTGTACATATACTTATAGTACATTTATAATACTGGTGTGGATAAATACTTTCGGAGAATTTCATCCGACATTTTATCGCTTTGAAAAATTCGAAAGTATTGAAATTGTTGGAAAATTCTTTCCCGTCTGCTTCTGAACATTTTTCTCACATAAGAACTCTAAAAACCTATTGATCGGTTTTCCAACCACACCTCGGGAAATTGTAGGGTTCAATAAAAATAAAAATCTTACTAGCTTGCGTATACAATTAATGTCATTAAAATTGCATACCGATGAAACTGCATATCACACGCTAAACATTTATCTAGTTTGAACCTGGTTTGAGGCTATCGTGTCGTTGATCTTCACTTCGATTTTCACAACCTTCGCTAAAGTCATTACCTCTCCTTATCGTTTTATCCGTTTTTTTTTCTTCCGCATCGTTACGTAAACGATTTTATTTTATCTACGCATCATCATGTGTGACTTTTTTTTTACATACCTCTTCTTAGCTTGTCTCGATTAGATAATCTGAATCGATATCTGTATCTATTGTTTTTTTATTATTCAATTTTTAATTTATCTTAATTTTCCGCGCCATTCGAGCTCGGTCTGTTGTCGCTTGCGTTTCTCTGAAAATCATAGGTTTTTCCGGGCTAATTTTCATGCGGCACGTGGTAATTAATTGTATCTAATGTGAACGTTCGCCTCTCCAGTAAGTGCATTATTTATATTTCTATGTAAAATATACATCGGTTTCTGATTTATGTTGGTTTTTTTTAGTCCAATTGTGTTTTTAATCCGATTGTAAATATTTCGAATGGTTCTTCGGCCGTTTATTGTCAATTAATCCATTCCTTTGTTTCGCACAGTGTGTTCTTATCTGTTCGTTTTCAATTTATTTGAAGTGAACAACAAAAAGTGAAACGAAAAGCCATGTAATGAATGTGCTAATCGTACATTAACGATGGGATGAGTGTTGACCCTGATTTTCTGCCAGTGAAATAAAATTATCGAATGGTTTGTTTGCTAAAATTGTTTTTACGTAAGGTTCACACCATTATTTTTTTTGTTAGCAGCATGTGTCGTAATGAACAACATATAACTAAAAAACATAATCAAATCTCTGGGATGTCATATTGTATCATACGTACATACATACATATCTACATATGAAAATACATATGTGTGCAAATTGAAGAACAGGTTTTATTTGTATTTTGTGATTATATCTTGCATTTAATTGCTTTTATTACATTATTATACATATTATGTAGAATTTAAGATGTTATATTTTCATAATTTTACCAAAAAAAAATTCATTATATGTAAATAGTGTTTTGGCCGTTGAAATTTCAACGGGTGGTTTCGGAAACAAATTGATACATGATTTTAAATAAAGTTACAACACGTATAGTAATAATTAATTGGAATCGGAACTAAAACAGAAATCGGGAATAGTATATTATTAGATTGACACTATTTTCATAAAAAAATCCTTTGTTCGAACAATGTTCTTATGAAATTCATTCCAAGTATCATACATACTATGTACATAATATGTTTATTTTATTCTGCATTTTCCTTAAGAAGATTCGTATATTTGATTGCGATTCAGACAGTTATTCCATTCTAACGGGATCAACGTACTTTTATTGCAATGATTCACTATTTTAGATAAAATTCTATGAGCAATGCAGTAATAAATCATTTGGGCGGCTTTCTACCTTAATATACTAACCCATATACATATGTATGTATATCCTACAGTGATTTCATACTAGCAGTGAAAGTATACTTTCACTGGCGCTTTAGGGAATTCATATTCCGAATACTAAACATTTACTTTTGATACTTCTATTAATGTTAAATTAATTCAATCCCATATCTACCATTATTCAATGATTTTCTTCTTTGTTTTTTTTTCATTGTTGTAATTATTAATCTTTAGAAATATTTTTGATGTCAATGTTATATACGTTGTAATGCTGTTTGTTTCTGTTTTTTTTTTAATAAATACATATTATATCTTCTTTTATCTCTACAATTTTTTTTTTTAATTATTTAGTGTATCATACATACATAAAATCATATTGGACGGCAAATTTGATGATGTTAGACCAACTTTTGTAAATTGTCCAAATACAGCTTCATATGGGGACCGTTTAATTTCTAAATGGAATGTCCTTTTTTCATAAATTGGACAGTCCTCAGTTCTTTCTTCCAATTGGTGATGTTATTATCAGAGACCGGCGGACAAGTTTCCTTTGCCCACAAAAAATGGTTCACTATTGTCAATTACTATTGTCCTATAAAGCAAGAAAGCAAAAATATGGTTGACAATAGTGAACCATTTTTTGTGGTTGTCCTTGTCCACTTATCCCCGTTATGATCTAGTATATGTAGACGTTGACAACATGTTTATAATGTCCTGATTTGTATGATATGCTTTCACCGAATGTCGTGGTGAAAGTATACTTCTACTAGTATAATTTCACTTAGCAATATGTACAGATAATACCACTGTAATATTTATTTAAAGTTTGGACCATTGTAGCGTTACAGGAATTCCTGATGCGCCACAATGGTCAAAAATATAACAGAAAAGAAAAGAAAAGAAACAAAATAATAACTAAAGAAATTAGGCATAACAAAAACAAAACGTAATATATATGTACCTACATATGTACATGTACATATGCTTAAGACCAAATTCATAAAATTTATTATTAAAATAATGAATAACTGCATACTATTGCTGTTTTTGCTTATAAAACCTTATTTTTAATATTGCTCTCATACTATTAAAAATATTAGTGGTTAGTATAATTATGCTATGGTCAGTGTGGTTATGAGTAGAGGTAGGATAGTCACAGTGCTATCCATTGTTCGGCAAACCTTTAACAATGCATTTACAACCTTTGAACAATACACGGCCCCCTCAAGCTCCGGTGGCTAGTTATGAGTAGTCACCGGAGCCTGAGGGGGCCGTGTATTGTTCAAAGGTTGTAAATGCATTGTTAAAGGTTTGCCGAAAAATGGATAGCACTGCGACTATCCTACCTCTAGTTATGAGTTCGAGTCACACTGCTTGCTGCTGGCCAGACCTTGGTTTGTAACCAGGTCGGTCGTGTCTTATCAGAGTTTGCCATTTTTTCTGATTTTCATTGATACGATTTTTGCAAAATTGGCTTTCCCTACCCATTTCTCTCGCGAAATCTTGAGTTGTTGTTTTATCTCAGGATTCACCGGATTTCTCTCCATAGATGCCTCTGTGGATGTTTATTGTATAAATTCGTATTGTTGTATAAAATGTTTGTTGATGTATTGTACATGTATTAAATATATATAATTTCTTGATGTCTATAGTACACTCGTCGCATTGGAGCGATCTGTAATGACGAGTGTACATTGATTGATTGAATAAAAATAAAATAGAATAATTTATGTCCATCAGGTCCCAGTCTCCGTCAGATAAAGGAAAATTTTACCGCAGAATATCCGTATTTGAAGCTTCAAAATTTATGATAATACTATACTTCAGATTTCAGCTATATACATATGTATATACTTTGGGATTTTGGCCTCCTTTTAGTTCCATGTGCATAACTGCAATAGTCACGCAAGTGACTGACACCCGTACAACCTGCCGACCACTTTAACTATAAGGTGACGGGGATTTGGCCATTCCTACGCTTTTTGTAAAAAAAATATGTAAATAAAATAATACATACATAGCAGTGGCGTGCGCTGAAATTCTCTCTCTTTTTGTCGTACAGCCTTATTTAATGTGCACGAGTAGGATACAAGAGGAACAGGCTGTTCCTCTTGTATCCTATTCGTGCACATTAAGTAAGGCTGTACGACAAAAAGAGAGAGAATTTCAGCGCACCGCACTGATACATAGATATTTTCCGAATAAAGTATACATATGTAGTTGGTATTCTCAGTTGAAATTGAACTTAATCTGACGGAGACTGGGACCGTTACCTAATATTGATGAAAATTTGGTCTATATTTATTAACTGACGTTCTGTTGTTAGGTGATCGATACAGATGTGCTCTTGTACGACGAGGATGCGCACTGTTTGGTGGTGGTTACTGTGGTGCACAGGGGCGGCACAAGGTTGGACTGCCGTAGGCGCCGGTAGAAATGCTCCAGGCGAATGGGGCAACGGCTTACCTGAATTTATGTATTCCCTGGACCAACCGAGTGATAGCTATACTACTGCCAACTTGAATTTCACAGTGGTCGCTGAAGCTGGAGCTACTTCCACCACCATGATTGAGGTGAGATAATCCCACCCTGTGTATTTTAGATTAAATGATTCAGTAACCAAATCCCAATATATGTATGTATGTTTATATGTAAATACCTAAGTGGATATTTAATAATACCTTTCAAAATTGACTGTTAATACTTGTGGCTTGTGTGTCATTTGAGTTCATATGGAAGCTGCGATATACATATTAATCGCACATATGTATGTATGTATGTAGGTATCGATCTCTGCGACAGACAAATCGCTTCGTATGTAGGTTTCATTCGGAATATCTAAATATTATATCATGAAACTTTATATGTAAGTGTTAATTTCTACAGTATCGTACTTAGGGCTTACTGAAACTAGGGTTTCGCGATAATCTGATATTTACTGCATATTACGTTAGGTCTAATGAGTGTCGGTTATCGCTAGTTTTATCTTTTTTTTTTTGCGTTTACCCACTAAAATTGATTTGAACCCTTCCTTATTTTTTGTGGTGTGATTCAAGCAGAATCCTTGCAATTTTTAATTGAAATATGAACACTATTAATTTCAAGTCCATAGTTTTTTTTATCAGGGCTGCAGGATCGCTTCAAAATTTAGCGTATCCGACTCTGACTTTACCTTATGATTCGACTCCGACTTAAACGATTTTAGTAAGATCGACTTTTCGATTTTCAAAATATGAAAAAAAAATTAAGAAAAATTTCCCATGTAACCTAATTTATTGAATTATTGGTAATGAAATACATATGTATGTAGGTGCAAATAAATTACATTTATAATGTGTGTGTATGAATAAAAAAATATGAGACGGAGGAAACAATCGGCTTTGGCCACAAAACATCAAAATATGTGCAATTCAACGATTTTATTTACATGTAATTTAAATTCGTGATTTTTATAAGGGAATTATCAAATTTAAAATTATTAGTGGATTTACTGCAATAAAAATGGAGAGTCTAGTTGACACACCGTAATACAAGTAATGATAGAAAATAATAAAAAATGAGAGTGAAAAACTTTTACCACTGTTTAATTGAGTTGCAAAGGGCGGTAGAAATCCGCGTATGGATAGCTAACTGTCGATTTGACACAAGATTCCAATGTAAATTTCAGAGTTCGGTAGTGATTAAACCCCTCTAGCTTCATGTTGGAAATAAAAGCTTACTTCAATGTTAGCTAAAATATCATATATGTATGTAGTATGTCGGTAAAATATCAAAGCGACCTGAAGAGTGAAAGTGGTTAAAAATCGGATCACAAAATTTTGACGGGCAGGAATGTCACTGAACTAAAACCAACGTAAGAAAAAGTTTGTAAAAAATAATATTTTATACGACTCCGACTCCAACTGCACAGCCCTGGTTTTAATATCGTTTTGAAGATTTGTAATTATTTATATTTCTTTTTTACAATTTTTAATAATTTTTATTTGTTCACTTTTTGTTGAATAGCTCAGTTTTTCCATTAAAATGTTATTAATGGGCAATGGCATACGATTGTATATAGAACTTAACTATTCAACGTTTTCATTTGGATCACTCTGTACTTGTATGCGATAACAGATAAATATTATACGATCCATTTTCCCGTTGTCGCCGAACCCTACAAAATTGTTATCTTTTGGGGATAAGTAACAAATTGTACATTATGCAAAGTTGATAACATAGTAACTCGCTATCGCTTATATGTAATTACTATCTACACAGGGCCGCGCCTAGGAGTTTGGCCGCCTGTTTGCAAACTTAAATTCGCCGCTCTTTAATTTTATCAGCATTTGTATAAATCATATTAATAAAAATAAAAATAAAGTGCATGTGAGTAGTGCAAAAATCATACTTTGTGATAAATATGGTGTGAGAAATACAAAAGTGTTGAAAATTTTAATCACAATAAAAATTAACCAGAAAAATAGACAGAAAACCAAAAAAGTTTAGTTCTGAACAAGACCAGACGACAAGAGAGACTGAACGTTTTCAACTTCATTCATGAAAATATAATGTGTTTACCCCCAATCCCATGTCTAGGACATTGTTCTTTCGATGACCAACCAATACTCAACATCCTTGAAGAAATACATCTGGCAGTCGCGAAGATAATAAACATATAAGACTATAGCTATGCGGACCGAAGCTATACCTGCCATCCCGTTATTTCCCCGATTTTATAGTTTTAGAGTGTTACAAGTTGTAACTTAAAACAGCAATCCACAAGTATACAACAAGACAACCTAAATGCATATTAAAACGTACGATGTTTGCTTTCGTATTTTTTAAGGAATATGATTTTTTCGATTCTCATTTCTTTCGGCCGCCTGTGTGCGTTGCACACATTTGTACATATGGTAAGCGCGGCCCTGAATTTTACATATACATATGTATGTAACTATTACCATCTCTAAATAAATTAACGAATTATATAATATTCCAAAGCTTTCAACCACATACGCATTACATGTCTCTCCGAAATTTCAAGTATGTATTGTGCTTAATTTAATAGATACCTACTATTGTAAAATACACTTACAATGTAGATATAACATCAATGCTTCCTTTCCACACATTGTTCAAATCAACAATGAAATATTAAAATGTTTTATCGGTGAATGTGTCGATTTCAATTATTCGTTGGAGATAGGTAGACGGTAGATAGGTGTATATCTCATGTATAATAAATATAAAGTTACTTATAGTATCTTCAAGGGTATGCGCTCTCGTAAGAGGTGATATAAGGTTCAAAAGCGGTTTCGAAGGCTGTCGTCGAGGTTTATCACGAGTCTGCTGCGTGCATTATTATTTTTGGCTATGCAGCTAAATTTTGCGAATAATAAAATACATGATTGTTGTTGTTTTTATTTGCAGGTGCTTGACAGAGATTCGCTGGCGAACGTAGGAATAGATTGCAGTAGGAGACCCATGGTGAGTGTTTTATTTTTTTTATTAATTACTTATCTCAGAGTTCAATGTATTATTTGCCCGGAAGGAAATGTCACATTCGTCAAAAACAATGACCGATATTGCCTCGTCGATTTGATTATTGTTTATTTATTATTATTATTTATATTTAAAGTTGTTCGACCCGACGAGATCGCACGGTTCCATATCGTGATTTTTTCAATGTCGCCATCTTCTTATTTGTTATTTTACATATGTACATGTGCGGACAGTTATTAAATGAAATCCGCAATACAATATAATTATTTAATTAAAACCTATTTGTATGCTGTGATCTTTACTGTACTGTATGTACATAATTTAAGTTAATTTCCTGTGGTGTAGAAGGTCACGCGCGATAGAAGTACTAATTTTCAAATTGCAAATGTTGAAAAATATATTGTATTCAACATGTTTTATTCTAAATTAGTGTTAACAAAGCTGGCTATTTTTTTTGGAGAAGAATTGTAATGTAACGTTCTTAATTTAAAAAGTAACTAATAATGTTTTTATTCGAATCAAAACGTCAGAGGCCAAGCAGAAGTTGTTGACCTTTCAAAATATATTGAGGGGCTCGGCAGTAAATAATTTTAAGTAATAAGTAGAGAGTTTTTTTTGGTTAAAAAAGGGTATATACATATGATACCTTTACTACAGAAATTCGTAAATTGTTATAAATTCTTTCAAAAGATGGGGGAGTGCAATATCGGATTACTCATTGCGACTTTTATACTCAAATGCAAGCAAACTTCTTGTCTTGAAATCTCTAAAAGTGACAAATTCCTAGGCGTTGCCCTGTGACCCATGAGGCTTAACTGTTTTGTTTCACATTCGATCTATACTTACCCTTCGTTAAAAAGTCAAATATTTAGAAACAAGTCATGACCTATAAATATAACCATATTTTCAAAATTAACTGATATGTACATATGTACAAATGTACATCAATTTGGAATGTTAATAAGAGGGTTGTAATAAAAAAAAGATTCCATATGAAAATGCTTAAATAACTAGTTGACAATTTCTTCAAATAAAAAATGACACTATTGTTTATATGGTAGATTGAATTTTTGTATTGATGTTTCTTATTTTTATATTTTTCTAGGAAGGCAAGTATGGCGAGGGTCACGTGGGTATAGCTTTCGGCCAGGTGGTTCATATCGAGAGTCGCGGTCCAACCGACGACCATTCCGGATGTGAAAAGCCCCTGATCGGCACACGAAATTTCCCCAAGGGCCCTTGGATAGCGCTCATAAAACGCGGAAAGTGCAATTTTGACGATAAGGTAATATTACATAATTAATTGTTTACCAACACACACACCTGTTGTTTCGGCTAAACCGTGTCAGTTTTCCACGTAATCAAATTTCATTGAGCGATCACAATGCGATGTTTTTGTCATCGATTAAATCAGGTCATAAAATAATAACGCGGCTGAATTACAAAGAGACCATGACGCGTTCAAAAGACCCAATTATTAATTAGATTTCTTTTTTCAGGTACAAAACGCTTTTGAAAGCAAAGCTTCCGGAGTGCTCATATACAACGATAGAGAGTCGAACACGCTGGATAAGATGAAGCTGTCTACTCTCAAAAACAGTAAGTTTTCATTTCTTATTTTATTATTTGGAATAGAACCGGTGTGAAGATAAAGATAGATGATGAGACGTCTTATTACTAATAAGTTTATCAGAAGTTTTCAGTTTGAAAATATATATTAAGATTCGTTTATAACAGTACAGCTCAAGCAACTGCACGTACACAGCAGTACGAAAAATATCCTTTATAAAATTCTATATGGACACATCCATACATATGTTTCGTATTGTGTACGTGGCGTATCCAAAACAGCGACAACATACACGATCTATTCATATTCAACCGAAACGTATCAAACATAGCCGGTTTTATTTAGCCACTGTGGAAATATTCACGAATAACGTGACGTCATAGTGGTGAATGCACTCGTACTAGTGAACGTGTTGCCATGAGCATATGAATATTTTCGGAAACGTCATATTGTGACAATATTGACTCGACAATACGACGCAAGTGATTATCGCGCTCTGTAATGTACCTATATACATATGTATATAAGATTTTGCCTTGCACTTGTGCCAAAAATGGCCGATGATGTATAGTATGTATAGCAACTTTCGTTTACGTAAGCTGCTGTGCTGTGTTGTAGCCGTGCAGTGCTGGATAATTTAAATGGACCTTTAAGTAAATTTTAAATGAAAAATATAATACAATTATAATTTATACAATATTTATAAAACTTCTGAAAAAACTGAAAATCTGCCCCTTTATTATAAATAGCTTAAGTGGAACGCTGGAAAGCGTTGTCCATTGTCTCATCCTCTATTTGAGAATTACCTCAGAAACCTTATCCCTTTCTGTTAGATTAGATTGTGCTTAAGGAAACTTCACAAATACACGGTTGATTTTAATGTCCAATATTTTTTGTTGTTGTTTATATTGGGATTAAATGGGTAACCAAGAATGATTTACCTACGTATATTAATATAAGCAAAAGTTAGATCCTTGGGGGACTATATGAGTCGTTATATTTGAAAGTGGCGGTAGTCCAATTTTCAATTCCAAAAACATTATTTCTGTTTGTCTTAATTCACGAATTGCTATAACTTCTTTTAATTCAATATCTCGGAAAACATTATATTTAATGTTTTGCGAGATATTTCTCGAAAAACCAAAAAAAAAAAGTGGACTTATGCCACTTTCAATTATAACGTCTCATATGTAGATTTTGACGTGGTACACAAGAGGATGTGAAACAATGCAAATAAGTCCTAATGAACATCGACGGGTGGATATAAAGAAAATATATGAATAAATATTGGTCGATAATTTGCTCGAGTCTGGAATGTAAATGTATCCGAGATGAATATTTGACAGCGAAAAAGGCAGCTGGCGATTTTGGAGCAGTATCGATTTTGTATTATAATGGATATAATAATCTCACTTCCTTGTTATTCCTTCCGTGCTCGTTTCGATTTATATTTAAATAATTCACCTTGTGCGTTAGAGACCTTCCTGCGTTGTTTTAAAACGTGAAGCGATTTAATTTATGAGCCCTTTTCATTGTAATGTGTGTGAGAGCGATTGCGTGCACGGAAAGGGAAGTGGATTAGTGCCAAAACGCGGAAAACATTCTAATGAAAATTCATAACATCATGGCGTTATTATATTTCGAAATCTCACTAGGGTTTATTTTCAAATGCGGGCTTTCGAGTTCATTGCATATCCATTTTTGTATGAAATACAATTATTTTTCTCAAATCTCTCTATTTTTCTCTTTTTATGTATTTCGAGGCATTGTTATGTAGTGGTGTTTAATTTTAATATATATTTATATATTTAATATATATATATATATATATATATATATATATATATATATATATATATATATATATATATATATATATATAATTTTAATAATTATTATAAATTTTCATATAGCTTTATATAAACATATGTCTTGCTACTTATTTATGACGATGTTCTTCGCTTCTGACGCAATCGTAGTGTTGAAAGCTCTTTTGAGATCGAAAGATTTTGAGCCAACAACCTCTTATTATTTTAAGTGAAGGTTAATTGTACTATAAATAGCATAAAAATGAATTCGGTAGAATAAATTTAAAAATATTAAATACATAAATTTAAATTTTAAAATATTTAAATATCTAATACTATTGATAACGCAGTGAAGTGTTTTTTAATCACCTTAGTAAATTGTTGATACTGTTATTATTTTATTTAAATGTCAATAACATGTAAGTTTGCAATAATTGTTCATCTTGGGACATAAAAGATAATATTAATCAATTCCTGATAATATTTATCAAACATTGAATTTCTAATACAGTGTTATCATCTAACAAAAGGCGTATTTTAAAATCCCCATTTGGCTAATTATAAATGCATTGGAAACAAATATATATGTACATATGTACATGCTACATACATATGTATGTATGTTTAAATTGGAATTGTATTTGTGATGAATAATTGCAAAGAAAATACACTACTTTTACTTGTGCAAATCGTGGCAATAGAACGACTTCATAAGATGTAAAAAAGCTGTAGAAATTAGGAGCATTTGATGGATTACATTCAAAAGTGGCTCAGCACGCCTAGGTAGACTCCAGCTGTTATAGGCGTGTCTTCATGTCATTGTTAATTCGTAAAATCTTATTATTTCAACAAGTTTTTCCTGCATTTCTTATGGGAATCACTGTCAAACTTATGTCAAAATAAGGATAAAATATCACCGAAAATAATCCAGGGGTGAGTTTTGCCAAGGATCGCGATGGTAAAGATTAGGCGTGCTAACGATTTTTCGCACGTGCAGAACCATCTCAAAATACAACATCTACAAAAACCACTCCGTGTGTCTGTACTTTTATGCTGTAGAGGGGGTTCATAAACAAATTGCTTAAACTGGAGCATTTACCTATGTATGTATATAACCATTTTATACACGCTACTGGTAAGATTTGGATGGTCATTAAATCCAAATCGACCGTCTTCTGTTAGAGTTTGCCTTTTTATTACTTACCTCTTATTAAGTTCACATGGTTTTCGTGTTAGTGGTCATTTTTTATATCTCTTATCTCTTATTTAACTTAATTGTTGTGGCGGATTCCATAAAATCGGCAACCATTTCTCGCAAATTCTTCACAAATCCGAATTTAACGATTGTTAAATATACCTACATTGTAGAATACGTTTGTAAAATATAGAATCGCTTTGGAGCAACCTGTCATGGCACCTATGGTAAAATTGAAATTTAATAACCAATTGAAATGTTACAAATATTCATACCAATATTTGGAAAATCATTCTAGTTGCTCCTATTTTCGTATCCACGTACTTGAATATGTCTTCGACAAACTCATTACGCCTCCCACTTAATGTACGTTATTTATTTTCATGGACAAATTATGTACTTAATTTCGTAGCAATAAAATTACTGTACCGTACTTCCTATACTGAATAAATCTTAAGACAAGATATATGTACATACAATATATATGTACATCACTGAGGATTAAATAGTGTAACCCGACAGTCATAAATTTGATTCCAAACTTTGAACCAAAACTTATCCTAGTTAATACGCACTCTATCGTAATATAACAAATCAACGCGCGTTACTCACATTTACGTAATTGAATTTCCCGATACATATATAATATGGACAGATTAATTAGTTTAAGTATTGCGGAAGGAAACACGCAAATCATAACACTAATATTTATTAGCCGATAAGTTTCAATTTCAACTCGTTTGACCCGTCGCGTTGTAGGCGAGTCAAAGTCACGACTCTCCAATGCCACGATCATCATTATCAGTTCGATAACCAATACATAATATGATATTTTTGCATATCGTGAGCGAGAAGCTATCTCTATGTTCCTATCTCTTTCTCATTCGGACACATCGAGGTCGTCTTTATTGTCTGCAATTGTTTGCGTCGCATCTCATCTTCGTCTCGAAGGTTGTCTGATGATCGTCCGATGCCTTCGTCGAAGGGGCACAGTTACGCGGGTTTGGTTGTGTCCGTGCTTATACATATGTGCTTATACTGGTTCGGTCGTTGAAAACTGGATCTGTTGACCAAGAGGGAGGTCAGGATGAACCCGTCCTTATGAATGGTCAGGTTCGAAGGTGCACTGTGATGCAATTCGACATTGAACAGGTCCGTTTTGTGGACTCGGTGAGGTCGGGCTTTATACGAAGTGCAGTGGAAGATTATTGATCGTCTTGCACTGAAGATGTGCAGCTACTGTATGAAGTCGCACTCTAGCCTTGGCTTTGCTATTCGCGACAGAGTAATTTAATCTGATTGGTATGCTTATTGAGAATTGAAGCTCATACGTACGTAGTGCAAAATGATTCATATGAAATTGTGGATCAATTTATTGTAGTTTATCGTCATTGAAACATAGTATATCTATATTTTGATATCAACCTAATTATTTCAGATGCATTATAGTATACATATCATCATCATTGACAGCCATTCGCCATCCATTGAATCAAGTCCTCTCCAACACGCTTCAATTCGTCTCTGTTTTAAGCAACTGTCATCCATCTCACCCACACATTTTTCTGATTTCATCCACTCCCCTCTCTCTGCCTTCTTTGCGCCCTTTTACATTATCTAAGGTACCAATCGAGCACTTCTTTCGTCTATTTATCGTTTGTTCTTATAGTTACGTGACCCGCCCATCGTCATTTCAATCTACATATTTACTTTCACCACCTTTGTCATACTTAGTTATAACTCACATATTCCGTTTTTATCCCCTCGTTATGCCAATAATTCAGCGTTTCATACTTCTTTGAGTGCACTGGACCCTATGCAGCATTCTATATATTGATACGAAAAGACTTAATTTTTAATTGAAACGACAAAAGAGTTTTGAAAGAGTTTCAAACTCTTTCAAAACCCGTAGATATATGGTTTATGTAATGATGCCATGATATAATGTACCAAATTTCATGTTCCTTAGTTTAATTGTGTGGATTTGCATAACAGACAAACAAATATAATTTTAAGCAATGAAAGTATAAAAGTTTTCCGCCAAAACGATTTGTATACATCACCATTGACTCATTTCCAATCAACTTTCGTCAGTATATTTATATATGTTCATATATAAGTACTTTCAAGAAACGTGAAAACTTCTTTGAATGCTATGTAAATCCAGTCAGCTTAATCTAGCGACTCGCAATTGGAAAAATCTTGTTTTACATTTTTCCCAAGTTTTCCTATTAAAACTTACAACATTCTGTACACATAGAAGCTGATGAGATTTCCTAGTTTTGTGAAACGTTCACACCAGAGAACACAATATAAAAAACGTCATAATCTGTACTAACTAAATCTAAATACTTGGTTTATCTTCAGTTATAATATTGGCATTGTCAACATAATTTAAAACGCGATGTCCCAGCGTCCCGTGCAAATTAATGCACGTCAACGAACCCTGACAATTTAAGACTTGACGACCATATGGTCAATATGGACAAGTTTTATCTTCAAATAGCTAATGAATTGTCCTAAGGTTTCGTTCTATTTATGTATACGACCGTAATCCAATTATGCACGTTCGTATAGAGGTGAAAAGTTACATCGAAGTATATTTGTATTATATTAACCGAAAGGATGTTTCAAAGTCGTTCGCACAAACGGTATTGTTTCAAATCGTAAAAACATAATGTGTATAACCCGGTTTTCCTTACTGCATCAAGGTTGATGACTTTTTGCATTGACAACACCATTATGCTTAACCGTTTAGCCAGCGTACAACGCATTCGATAAATATACGTAATGCGATCTGTAAATACATATACACTATTTGTTAAATTATCGTCAAGAAAGTACGAGGCGTGATTAAAAAAATGCGGCGAATCAACATTGCTAAAAAAGCCATTTTTAATTTACATAGGGATTCTATTCAATTCAATTATTAGACACTCAACTTTTCGGAATACTTAAGAAATATGTATATTTAGATATATATTATATATATGTACATATAATCGGAACCGTACATTACCGTACAAGGCATTGGCAACGGGATATTTGCCAAGGGCGCAAAAATCTGAAGGGCGCTCGGAGCGTGAAGCAAAATTTTCTTACGACGAAAAATACAATATGAACAATGCATATATTTAAGATTTCATTTATTGTTTTAAAAAAAGCTTAATTTTTTATAACGTAATTTTAATGCAATTACAATTTATTTTTTAATTATGTTTTTGCCATTTAGCTATTAAAAAAAGACATAAAAGGGCGCTTTTTTATATTAGCCAAGGGCGCCAAAATTATTGGTATGTCTCGGCATATAATACATACATATTAATATCATTAAATCTTTGTTTTTGCGTCATTGATTATTTTATTAATTACATGTGACTACCTTTTATAATTGAATGTCAATATTTGAACAAATAATGTATTCAAATTGAAAACTTTACATTAATTTTGTCATTCAATTACTAATGGAGAATTGATTATATTGAAATTGATAGATAGCTTGATCGTATAAAGGATTCAGATTCATTTAAATTTAAACTATTTTTAATGAACTTTTAAGTTACAGAAGCATTTCTTATATGTTTAATTCGAATTTTAACTGGTGCCCATTATTGGACTTTTAATCGATTCAAAATGGTTACAAATATTTCAAGCAATTTATTAGTTCCAATAGGATATATGCATTGCCGAGGAGGGGGAGGGGGTGGGTGGCGGTACTAATTCTCATTGCCTAACTAGTTTTAAGGGACCGGTCCGAAACGGTAAGTGGCGTAAGCGAATACTGCAAATTCTCGTGTGCCCAGCGGTGACGAATTCGTCGACAAAATTTGCCAAAAGTAGTCAACTACTTTCATATATGTAATGGTGTTTTTTTTTTTAGAGGTATAGAACTTTATAATGAAACAAAATACATACAAATCGTTGCAAAGGCCATGGTATTGGCTTCAATAATGAAAGATAATGTTATGCCATTAGTGTTTTAATATGATATTGGGCGTATGGGAGCCGCGGCTGGTTCGAATAAAGCGCAATCTGGAAGTCCGCAACCATTTTTTTGAGCAGTTGGGGCCGTATATCGGCAATAACGTGTCGATGGCTTCCAAGTCGTCCATCGTTTCATGTCCATCGGTTTATCGGTGTATACTAGTGACTTCAAGTATCTCCATAGAAAATAATCCAAAGGAGTTGAATCTCACGATCTTGAAGGCCAATTCACGACCGTAAAATGCACGGTAAGTTTCGCGAACTGGACCACGATTTGTGAAATAAATTTGCACAATTTGCAAGCGTTGTTCTGGTGTAAGTTTATTCATGGTGAAATGGCAAACCAAATTGAGAACAAATCAGCTGTTAGCTGTCAAATTGGCTGTCGCTTAAAAAATGTTGCCAATTCGAAAAACAAACCTATAAAAAAAACTTATTTATTTATTTTAACGTACATTTATTTTTAATCACTCTTTATTTGTCAATTAAATTTTACTCAGGCCTGACTTTTCTTTCGACGCATATGAATTCACAAATATTTTTATCATCTGAAAGAGAATTCATTACTTACTTTTTCATTTTATTTAAATACATTATATCCAAATCAAGATTATTAATTTTAAAAAGTTGATAAAGCAATTGCAATTCTTTGTTTTTGATTCGCCGTATTTTTTTTTTAACCAAACTGAGAAAAGTTATATTTTAAACGTATTATTGTTTTCATATGTAAATTAAAGTTTTCTGTGTGATGTTTTTAGCGTAATCGTAGTATGTGCGTCAGATATCGAACATTGAAATTGAATATTAATCACTTGCGTTTGCCTATCGTTGCATTAACTTTTTTCCGGGTTGGATGTTACATATAGAATAGTAATCGTCGCTATTATTACACACTAAATATTTATTGACAAAGAACTCAAATTCGACCGCAAACTAATCGACGATTTCCTTGCGAGGTTAATTAATTTTAAAAATCGGAAACGCAGTGCGGAAATAGGCAGGCGTGCTAAATCAGACCGATGACTAGGAGGTCACAACCGACGTGTAACTTGTTTGTTAAATGCACGAAGCCATCTCATGGTTTCGATTCTGCCCGAGTCTACCCACCGAGTGTAGAATCCATCGTAATTGAGTAATTGAGCCGTTGTGTGGCGCTAGGGGTCGCGCATAGAAACTAGCGCCGTTTGCCAATAGCGGTCGTCGATATCAAATAGAGTGTCTTCCCATCGAAATGCAGATGCGCAGAATTTTGTTGATTCGATTCGACTTCGATTTTTGAGTGCGTATATGAATAATATTTGCACGCGGTGATGTTATAAAGGCGATTCTATCTTTGTTCCGAATGATCGATTGTTGTTTGGACAAGTGGTCCGTTCAATGCGTCGAATCGCTGTGCGAATCTTTTATATCATATTTATTTGTATGTGTGTGAAAGACGCAGTTTTTTACCATCGGCAATTAACATGTAAATATAAAATGTGCATATTTTTTTCATAATTAGTTCGTTTACTTTGCGGATACGCGTAGGTTTTTTTTTTTTTATTAAATTTTCGTATGTAAATTTAAGCACCTCCCCCTTTCCATTGAAGAGTCTTTGATCTCCTTCCCTCCTCCTCTGTTTTTTTTCTTTAGGCTTTATGTATGATTTTAATATTTTTAATTAAAGTGGTAATTTTTTGCCTCGTCTTTTTCAGCTTTTTTTCCATAAATTTACCGTTTTTTACCATCTTCCAATCCAATTTCGGACCTCGTAAAAATAGGTGCTACGGTAGTTACTTCCACTGGAATCCTAACCCTTTCTGGGTCACCTCATCGGCGTTTGGACGTTGTTTTTGGCACAAAAAAATGGTTCATTATTGTCTATTACTATTGTCAACCATGCTTTGTTGCTCTCTTGTAATTTGACGAGCACCCAGCCAACGCCGTGCATAAAATATTCCTGGCCGCCGATCTCTCCTGGCGATTTTAGATAGTTTTGCACGTGCAAAAAACGCTAGCACGCCTAATCTTTACCGTCGTAATCCTTGGAAAAATTCACCCCTGGAGTGTTTTCGGTGATATTTTATCCTTGTATTGACATAGGTTCGACAGTGATCAATAACGGTAATTCCCATATTTGCAGAAATGTAGGAGAAACTTGTCGGAATGATAAGATCGTATGAATTAATACTGATATGAAGATACGCCTCTTACTGCTGGAGTCTACGTACGCGTCCCGTGCCACACTTTTGAGTATGTTCTTACCGGTGTCACGATTATGTACATTCTTAAAACTAAGCTCTTACTATTTAGCTTTGTATATTTTAAATAATTATGAAATAACAGACAAATAAATTGAATTTTGCCAACTAATCCCAATAAATCATTGTGAATAGTATTTTTCTATGATTAATTTCATATTGTACGCCATATTTGTATGTACAGTGCCGGTCTTAGGGGGGGGGGCTGGGTCGGGCGGCGCCCGAGGGCGCCAAATAAGTTAGGGGCGCCACTCGATGCGTCAAAGACACATTCAATTTTAAAATTAGAGCGCCAACAGCCATACAAAATTTTAGATTAGAGCGCCAAAGGCGAAATATTTTTCTAAGGGTGTTTAGAAAAAATTGCCCGAGGGCGCCATTGGGTGTAAGGCCGGCACTGTGTATGTATATGTATATGTTACAGTGAAAGTAACATATACATATACATACACAATAATATGAAAATATTTTCATTTGAAATATAATTTCACTGTGACATATACATATTATATATTTAAGCACATTCTATGGGCACAAATAATTCTATTATATAATAACATTTACTAAACTTTGCAAACAAAAAGATATATAATTCTGTAAGTGGGCTGTATACCCGAAACCTTAATTTTGTTGCCGTTCCTTTCTTCGATATATATTGTATATTGAGTGAATGCGACAATATATATTAATACGAGTATATATATTGAGTGAATGCAACAGTTGCGCTTCGACCAGACACCTATTTTAAATCGACAAAATCGAGGTTTCGTATTCTCGAGTTTTCTCCTCCGAAACTGGACAAATTTGAAAAAAATTTCATCACCGGCATGAGAAAGATATTTTCTATGTTTGTGTGCTCGTATTTTTTTTTTAAATCAACCGTTAAATAAGCACGCTGGACTCTTTTCCTGGGTGTAAAAAAGAGGCGATTTTATAGATGTTTGGCGGCTTCTATGTACATAGCTCCTATAAAAAATAAAACCACAGAAACATGCCTATGGTGGATATCCATAATTTCTCTAGTGCCATAATTGAGGAAGGGAGAAGTGTAATACGTTTGTATGGACAAGCCCTCTTAATCGAATAATTTTTTCATCTTCTCGAGTTGGGACGCGAAACTTTCGTAGTCTTATAAAATATTCACATCTCATGCATCATAAACTTTTCAAAATCATTGAATTTACATAGTTTAATGTCGCTGTAGATTCATTCCAGATTTTCAATTTACATACATGCAGTCTGCATTATAAAACAATTATATCAGCGAACCGGTTCGTAACACATATGTGCATATGCATATACATAAATATTATTGAAAGAACATCGCAACCGACGATAACCGTTTCGATTTGTATTCAGACACTCGCTTTTGAGTTATTTTTACATCTGGGACGACCCGGCGAGGTGCAATGTCTTCGAGCCGAAGATGCACTTCGCCTAATTGTCGATTCTGCATGATGCACCGATGCATTGTTCCACGGCAATGTTGCAGAAATTGGAAGTCCGCGAATAAGATCGTCGTACGCCCTTCAACCCGTCTCACTCCGCTGGAGAGTAAGTAGGAGAGCGGGTTATTTATAAGCGGCTCGTTGTTCAAAAACGTGGGTGGGTGGGTGTTGTTAAACCCGCGAGGGTTCATCGCCCCAATATTTTATTTCATTTATTTTTTTCACTTGCCTGTCCAAAAAAACCAGCTTTCCGAGGAGTGAGTGTGTCCACCGTGTAATAAATTATACCTTACCGTTACTATCTCGCATATTGCTTCCTCTTATTCGTTCCAGTTCTTCTTCATCGTGAAGAATGATTATTTTTGTACTTCGGCAGGTTTATTTATGTTCGTTGCATGTTCGAATGGAAGACGAATGAACTCGTGTTGTGTGTTGTTATATGTATTTAAATTGGTAATATGGCACTATGTAGTACATATGTATATCCATACATTTATGGTTTTTATTGTTGATAGATGCGTTTTGTATTCACAATGTGTGAAATTTTAACTACACAGCTGTGTGTATCTGGGCTCGGATTTAGAATCTAGTGTTTGAAAACTTGAGGAATGGTTTCTTATGATTGTTCAATCAATACTAATAAATTTGATCATACTTTTAAAAATGTCACGAAGCCCTCTTTACTATGTTTATGTACATTTAGAATGCCAGAATGCTGCATTTAGTCCAAAGCAATCAAAGTATGAAACGCTATATGCTTGGTATAAAGAGGAGAGATAATACGTGGGTTGAAGTTGAAGTATAAAGGTGGTTGGTGTAATAGTGAGAGTAGAGAGATTGAAATGGTAGTGGGTGGGCTATGTAGCTAGAAAAACGGACGAAAGAAGTGCTTGAATGGTACCCGAGGGAATATAAAAGAGTGCAAGGAAGACCATAGGGGAGATGGGTAGATGAAATCAGAAAAATGTGTGGGATGAAATGGATGAGAGTTGCTCTAAACAGATACGAATTGAAGCGTATTAGAGAGGACTTCATCGAGGAGTGAATGGCGAATGGCTGTGAATGATGATGTACATTTATATACACAAAGTCATTTTACTATACTTGGGTCTGTATTTATTTGGTCAGTAAGTATATGATCAGTTAGTCATATTACCGGTCACTGACTGACTATTTTCTGTTTGTCAAAAATACTGAAAACCATATTTTATTGATTTACTGACCGTTCATTTTATATATTTTTGTGAAAGTTACTGACCATTTATTGAAAAAAACTGACATAAGTTTAGTTAGTTTTGTTTCCAAATAAAACATTTTTCCCTTAAATAGCTACTTGAATTTTTTGGCATTTTTAAAAATAATACATTTTTACAAGGCTTTATATAAGGTTTTTGTATTTTCATTTTTCTTCTTTTCACATTTGCAAAAATAAAATTATCCAAATTACACCTTATTTTTAATGAAAATGAATAATAAATCAATTATTTAATAAATATAATATGTATAAAAATGAGATATCAAATTGAAACTTCCTGCTATCAATAAAAAAAGTAACAAAAACAAAAGATTTTTTTTTAATTTGACATGAATTATTTGTGATATTTTACCATGCTCTTAAAATTAAAGTTTTCATTTTTATTTATATACATCATATGTATATCATATGATGCATACACAATCTAAAATATACTTATCTTCCATTATTCACATATTTTTAATATAATTATACATACATACAAATATGCGGTCTCCGTGACGAGACAGAATGTTAAATTACAGAAAACGCAAATATCGGAAGGCAAAGATCGAAAATCGAAAGATCAAAAAAAAATGGTGCATGGTAAACGGTACATACTCAATTAATTTGCGCGAGCAGGATACAACAGGAACAAGAGGAAAACAGGCTTTTCCTCCCGTATTAATGTGCGCGCGCAGAATACGGGAGGAAATCTTTCGATTTTCGATCTTTGCCTTCCGATATTTGTGTTTTCTGTAATTTAACATTCTGTCTCGTCACGTACATAGACCCACAAATATGATATTATATAATATAGAATTTTTTTGTACATTTGCATGGAATATGCATGCCATAATTTAATATATATGTATGTATATAAATACTATATAAATTTTTATACGTTAGTAAATTGCCACTATCAAGTGTATGTCCTCATTTTTATTTTAGTACACAGACATATACATAACAGTTTACTAACACCAGTCGTATAAACAATAATTGCAATGAAAAAGTACACTTCACAATGCGGAGATTTCATATGCACTGTTTACCATCTGAGCAAACACATAATATGGAAGTTTAATCGTCGTCCTCGTCAGTACAAATTCGTATGTCTGATTGATGTATAAAACATGCGGTGAAACGTGTGGGAAACACTATACCAGTTGCATGTGTAAAACTCGTCATATTGCCACCGTTGAATATTAAAACGAAGCTTCATTTTCAACGCACTGACACTGTTATCGGTTCAAAATAAAAAAAAATGTTTATTTATTATGTATCAAGGCTGTGTGTCGTTCCATTATGTTGTGATATTTTTCGCATTTTAATTATAATATGCCTTTTAGGGTCATTGCATCTCGCCGCTGATCGTTACGTACATAAATATCTATACATAAATATCTATATAGTCGAGGTTGGGCTATGATTGACGAGGAAGCGAAAAGAGTTCTTATGTTAATTTAAATGCAATTCCATAAAAGACTGTCACTTTTACATATATAGGCATGAAATTTTCCTTTCATTTCTATGACTCACTATTGCTCGCTCTTCTGAATAAGCCTACCGAAGAGCAAGCAATTCTTTTATATGACTTTATTACTTAAATTGTTTTTTATTTTGTTTTAGGAAACATCAGTGCTGTATTCACATTTAAAAGTAAAGGTGAAGATATAGCCACATTAGTCGATAAAGGAGTTAAAGTTATGTTACATATCACAATAGCTACACATTGTGTTCGTCAACCAAATAATGTAAACAGGTAATTGAAATTATTATTTCGAATCAATTTCTGTTATGATTTGCAACATATTTGTAATGACTTCACGTTCCTTTCTAGTCTGTTGTAAATTTTAGCGTTGACAATATATTGTATGTATGTATGTGTATATATGGGGCCACCGGGTCTCGGAGTCTCGGTGTCATGATAGGCCTGTGATTAAACCCCCTCCCATTTTTTTATTTGTGAATAGTTGATTATTACAAATATAATTTAAAAATAAAAAAATCAAATTTAAAAGAATACTTATTTTTATTTTCCCGTGAAAATTTCCCAAACTTGCAGCATGCTTGTACCCTTTTATAAATATGGGTTTTACTAGCGTACCCCCGCTGTTAGCAAAAATGATTCATATATGGGGGTGGGTAATAAATGACCGTTTAAATTCCATTCCGGTTTAAAATATATTTGTTAGTTTTATCAGACCGAGCTGCATATTCAGAACGGCTCTTATTTTTCAGATAAACATTTGTAGTTTGTTTTATGAGCTGTTTTTCTGCATTTTAGTTTATCTAATAATATTTGAACACCAGTGAGGAAAGGATTTATTAGTAAAAATGTTTAATTCTGGAAATTATGTGCCAAAATCATTTTATTAACTTTTCAAATGTTTTTTTATACATACATACATACATATTTTGCCACAAATTACTATCAAGTACACATTTTAGTCGATTGTACATACTATACAAAATAGAAATTTATACATTGTAGAGTTAAAAATATCATATTCATTCATATAATGTAACAACTAACGCAATTAGTAATAGGATTTTTTTTATAAAAACGATATGGAAAATTATCTTCGGGGAAGATTAATAAATCCTTCAATTTTTACATTAATGAGATTTTTTAATCGCACTGCAAAAAGTTGCATGGCTCATGACAAGAGGCTTGGCTTATCGGCAGCCTTATATGCATATATGTATTGTTCTTTACACATTTATAGTACATATATATATAATAATTCTTATGTATGTGAGTTTCAATTGTTCAAGATATCAATTTATGGGTGTTTGATTTGCATTGTCTTTGTTTCAGAACTTCGGTGTTGTTCGTTTCTATATCATTTATAGTCTTAATGGTGATGTCGCTATCATGGCTCGTCTTTTATTACATCCAGAGATTTAGATACATGAATGCTAAAGACAGATTATCAGTGAGTGTTTATTGCTTTATTACATTTGTAGCAGCATAATAAATTTGACGAGTGTTGAATATTTAATTTGATTGTGTTTTAATATGATATTTGTTTGTACGCTATGTTAAATATTGTTAATCGATGCTTCCAGAAACGGCTGTGTTGCGCTGCGAAAAAGGCGCTGTCCAAAATACCTGTGAAGAATTTAAAGTCTGAAGACAAGGTTATTAATTTTGGTGAATCTTTGTTTAATTGTAATATTAAATTCGTATATATTAAACGTTTGATTTATATGTTTTCAGGAGATTCAAGGTGACGGTGAATGTTGTGCTGTGTGTATAGAATTATATAAAATATCAGATGTTTTAAGAATTCTACCATGCAGGTTTGAATCAATGATAATTTAATGGTTTCTAAATAGATACATAAAAATAACGATCAAATTACTTGGAAGAACTTTTATGATTTTCAATAAATTAGCATAATGATTAGATTTCGATAATTTTTAATGTAAAAAAAGTCATACATTATGTATGTTTCTATAAATCTTATATTTAAAATTAATGTTTAGTGGAAAGTTAGAGTATTTTTTTAATTTCTTTATTTTTTGTTTTCAGGCACGATTTTCACAAGTCTTGTATAGATCCTTGGTTATTAGAACATAGAACATGTCCAATGTGTAAAATGGATATTCTAAAATATTACGGATTTGTGGTAATTATTACATTATAGTTGATTTAATAAAATATACAAATTGTAACGAGGGTAAATCAATTAATTCACAAGTAATTTTTGTATATTCTGTGAAGTAGTTTACATCTGCCTCCCGAGTTTGAAATATTAGCATATCATGGGACAAGTGTGAGTCACTCGGGTGTCGCAGTGGATTGACCTAAAGCAAAATGGTGCATTCGTGATTTATTCAGAAGCAAGGGGATTGCATTAAAGTTTTTGGTATTTAATAAAAATATATTGGACTTGATTTGCCTTCATATGTTAAACTTGCATATAAACTTACGCAATTAGTTTGACTCAAATATCTTCAAATTCGAGTTTATAGTGATTTTATTCTAAACTAGTACATATTTGTTTTCAAACTTATTTGATGTAAAACTAAATATTGTAAAATATTACATTATGTTGTCATATATTTTAGTTTACCGGAAGTCAAGAAAGTATTTTACAACTTGACACAGAGGAAGGGGATAGAAGAACTACAGGCGTTAGTCCGTTGCCTAGACAGGTGATACTTTAATTTTATCACTATATAATTATTGTATATTCCACTTGAATATTTAAATATATGTAGGTATAATATTAACTCATTATGGACCGCCCAAATATTCCGAAAACTCTCTGTGAGAGTCTGCGTATTTTTCGCAAAGTAACGGTAAAATAATTGGTCTTGTAAATTAAACACAACTCGGAAACCTTTCTATGTATTAAATTGAAAATTAGAATATAGTTTCTTTACAGTTGTCTTCGATCTTATAAATTACCATATCAGTATTTCTCAAACCGTGGTGATTGCTGTGTTCAATTTTGTATATGATTTATATAGATTTCAATATATTTTCACGTAAAAAACGATATCTATCGTGATCATTGTGTTATTCATTTCAATGAAAGGTTCAATTTGTGAAGTAAGCTATGCGATAAAAGACCAGTCGATTTCGATGTCTTGGGATTTGAAATCTTTTCTGAATACTATCGATAAATTCCTTGGAAAAAAAGTCTAGCTTCAAACCATAGAAAATATTTTTTTAATTTATTTTTCTATTTTTTTTAAATATATAATTTATTTATCGATATTTTTAAATATATAATTTATTTATCGATATTTTTGGTTAAAATATGCTAGTATCATATACATAAGTATTTAAGCCCACTTTAAAGGTCAAGGAATTTGACCGTAAGTACCTTTATGAATACTATTAGTTGAAACTAAATTTTTTAAATAATACTAATTTTTTGTATGAAGCTTGGAAGATTTAAAAGCATATACAGTGTTGACGGCTTTTGAATGAAATTGTATTAAAAACTTAGCATATGTGCTTATGGCCCATAATGAGTTAAAGAATTATGTACAGAATTAAATTTATATATATTTTTATAAGTATTAATAAACTAACTGTCTATCGAAATATGGATTAAATAGTTTATTATTGTCTGATTTTAAAGCGTTTTTTTTATAATTTTAATTGAAATGTTATTAAAATATATATGTATGTATATGTAAAAGTCAAATCATATTCAGTTCGGGTCTACCTCACGGGCCCGAATGTGAAACGCCCGAAAACGCAAATATCGGAAGGCAAAGATCGAAAATCGAAAGATCTTAAGTCGAAAGATCAAAAAAAAAGGGTGCATGGTAAACAGTACATATTCACTTAATTTGCGCGAGCAGGATACAACAGGAACAAGAGGAACAGGCTTTTCCTCCTGTATTAATGTGCGCGCGCAGAATACGGGAGGAAAAGCCTGTTCCTCTTGTTCCTGTTGTATCCTGCTCGCGCAAATTAAGTGAGTATGTACCGTTTACCATGCACCCTTTTTTTTGATCTTTTGATTTTCGATCTTTGCCTTCCGATATTTGCGTTTTCAGGCGTTTCACATTCGGGCCCGACACGGAGACCGATTCATTTCATATCATGACAAAATGCACTAATTGAATATTTAATATTATATACATTATATATGTATGTATCATTTCGTTTTATTTGCCAGATGTTTAGCGGTAGGTCTAAAAATAAGATCTATAAAATAATAAAAATGAATTGGTCTAATTTATTGGTTATGAAATTGAAAATATATTTCATACATCTATGTATGTACAGTAGTAGTTTTACATTATATTTTTTATGCAAAGTAAAATTTAATAGAATATGTAATGTAAGCTTTAAGGACATATTTATACATATTTCATACTTTTAATTATTAAAAAAATCATGATTAATTTTCTTATGATTATTTTTATATTTTACAGCCGAGTCGTACTAGTTCATACGAGATCGCTCACAGCGAGCGTAGCAGTAGAGCTTCTTCTCCGGATGAATTGACTCCATCACTTCAACCGTCTGTGCCGCCTTCGACCCCCAACGAGCAGTTGCAATACACCAAATATCCGCCACCTTCAATGAGCGATTCAGCTCTGTACAGTGGCAAGAGAGTGTCGCCCGGAGTGCACTCGATTCCCGGTTGCAGCAGGCATCCCGTAGAGACGACAATAGTGTCGAACGAACACATTGGCGACGACGAGCTAAGAGACTCTGTTTGATCACGCCGAAGGCTCGATAATCGTGTCATATTTATAATTAATTGCGACGACTAGATTAAATATTGTGATATTTTCGTAGTGGACCCATGGAGTCGTTTAGTACGATGCGTGTGTAATATACGAATACATATATATGAATCCGTGACGAATATGAATCCGTCTTAAATGCGCAGACTTACAACGGTGCCGCCGGTTTGAATACATAGTATATGCTAGTTTGAATTTGTTTAATATTATTGTATGTACTTACCATACGAACTGTGTACAATGTAAAAGGCAATATTATTAATAGTCTTGTTGTAACATAATATGTGGGGCAGAAAGTGAGAAATGGTGTGATTTCCATTTAAAATTTGTGATTTTCGTTTATAAATATTTTAAAGTGTGTGTGCATGTGTAATGTATGTTGACTGATCGGTCTTTGGAATGAACTATATGGAAAATTAATTTGTTTTAATATGGATGTATGTATGTATTGTTCAAACATTCTGAAATAGTATTTCAAACGCTAGTTATATCTGAATAATCCGCTTTGAAAATTAAAACAGTCAATTCTCTTCCAATATATATTTTTTAAACTTCTCATTTTTAGTATAACCATAACGAAAACCTAATCTGGATTAAAAGCAGTAAAGATAACATGGTTAAATATCTATATTATATTAATATAGTGAAATGTAGTATTCAATTCATCATAAAATGAAAAATAAATACAATTTATCAGTATATAATATTGAAACGATTTTTCCATGTAAGTGCTCATTTATTTATTTTTAGGTTAAATTTTTATTTTATCGATTCCTTTACTAATGTGGCTAATTAGAATTATATGCATATTATATACATTGTACATAAATATAGCATTTATCGACGATATTGTTATTATCGAGACTATCATTCATCAGAAATGATCGGTAATATTGAGTACTTATTAGCTGGTCATAATAGTTTTGTGCGATCCCAAGTTGATTTTATTTTTGATTCATATTCAAATGGCTATAAATAATGCGTGTTTTAAAATTATTTCAATAACTGTTTTATTTACATTGAAAATTAGAATGGTGCAATTCTTTCTATTTGCTTCGTAATTTTTAAAATACAGTCCAATGCGTCCAAAACCTAAAAACGTATTTTTTTACATACATATACGTATAGCAAACACGCTTGTTCTGTTTAAAATGTTTTATAAAATTGAAAAAATATATTTATATATTGCATTATGTGAAAAATAAATTTTCCATACAATTTTGATGGCATGTAAAGAAAGTCGCTCGATTTATTATAAATTACGTAATTTAAGCTCGCGGTAAATCGCTAGTCTTTTGCAGTATTTATATTAAATAAATATACTATTACTTCATATCAAAATGCTTGGAAAAGTACTAAACAAAAAAAACAGGCTTTTTTATTTCAAGTGTTCTCTGTTAGGCCTATATATGTATGATATGTATTTATGTTAATTTTTATTACGCATTTAAGTTTACTATTGTTTTTTATTTTATTTTAATGTACAGTTTGACTGATTAAGAATTAAAATATGTATGAAAGACGGTTCCTTTTGATTTACTTTGTTTTTATTTTAAAATTTTCATTTCAGACAGAGAATGTGATTTTTCAATTAAGTTTAAATTTTTTTGAGTTTTCACCTTTATTTCACCCGTACATGCATATGTACATATGTGCATTTTATTTTTTGGCTATTATGATGTAACCATATTTAATAATTGTCAACGATATTGAATTACAACATAAATATGCGATATTCGTTTATATCATAATAAAACACTATTAAAAATTTATTTTGCAGAATTCATTTCATTACACATTTTTCGTTGAACTTCGCCAAAGGTTTTTTTTTTTATTTATAAAGCATATTTTGTTTTTAATATTGATCATAAAATTGCTATAATAAAGTATTATAGGTACTTATACAAGCATTATTATTTTTCCTTTTGGATATAAGTAGACATTTAATATCAAAAAGAAATAATAAATATATGTAGGTATAAATAAATTCAAGAATTTATGAGGTAAGCATGGAATATATGTAAATACGGGATACGAGATACATATTATACATATGTATATGAATAGCTGATATTCATGATCATATCAACTATTCAGGCATGTACATATGTTAATAGCTGATATTTCTCAAAGTTACAGGTATGAAGAATGTTCTCATAAATTATATCCAATTTACTTTCTGAGGAACTTATCAAATATATTTCTTTTAAATTAATCTGTGGTTAATTTAAATCATGTACATACATATATTCTAGTACATTTGTTTGTATTACAATTATTAAAATTTAATTCCATTCTCGGCAACAAAAATGTACGTTGTTTGGTATTTTTTTTTTTTTTGATTGTTCTTAGAACAAGAAGATTGGGTTTAAGAAATAAAAGTCAGTTATCGTAAGAGCAAAATTTACAAATAAATGACTAATAAAAATTTCTAATAAATTATCTTTAAATCCATTTTTTTCATAAAATCAATGCCCCCATATTTTTGAACATTATGAATAAAAAACATTAAATATCAAGTTTTCATTGGAAAAAAATATTTTATACATCTCTACCCGAGTGCAGTGTGTATTCACAAAACTGGGATGAAAATCACTTTGTAGTGGAATGATGGCATGATTCAAAAGTCGTAAGATCGTACCACATCATTTCCGTCTCACTTCAACCTTTATTTATTTAGCAAACTGCTAATTATTATATATACAAAAACTAAAAATTATACAAGTACAATTAATAACCATTCTTCCTGCAGTTTTTGCCATCCCAACCCTACCTATAATTAATTTATTCCTATTTCTGGTTCTATAATTATTAAAATAATCATGTAAGAGATAATTATCCAATTCGTAAACAAATTTTATAGTGCTTAATTTCAAACTACTTCTAATATCCAACCATTCAAATTCATGTAACATTCTTAAGCTTACTCACTTTCAAAATTGCACGCATTGCTCTATTTTGCACTTTTTGTAACTTATCAATAATTAATCTACCAAATAGATTGAGCACTATGACGAAATATATATAGTATGAGAGTGTACAATATAATTATATATTATTATTTTGCTTATTATACTTAACTAGTTGTTTTACCTAAACATGGCGAATCTAATAGTAAATATTCATTTGCTTTTTATTAAATTTATTTGAATCGAAAAAAAAATCGAATCGTCATCATGGAAACTTTCCCAACCAAAATACAAACTTACAAAGTTTCTTTCGAAATAATAAATTAGATATATATTTTTCTTAATCTAAAAAGGAACACCAACTTTTCTCGCCATTGTTTTAATTATGTAATCTGCATGCACTTTAAAATTTAACTTAAAATCTATATAAATGCCTAAATACTTAATATTATCTACTACCTCTACCACTTTACCATCCATAATCGCATCACTCAAGACACTTTTTTTATTTATCCACATCATTATTTAAATTCTTTCAGTTTATTCTCACATAACCAGTCACTCACAAACTGTAATTCCTTGCATAGAATATCACATTTAATGTGTAGATATATTCTGTATTTTGTGGATAATAGTAATCATCAACCTCAAATAGTGATCTACTTTTTATTATATTATACAGGTGGTGTGATTTTTCAGTGTCATATGAACAGGACTCGGAATAGACCAGAAAAAACGGAACAAGAGTCAAACTTATATCTAGTCTAAAGACATAATCCAAACTTGTAATTGTTAAATAATTTTTATTATCTCTATAATTTGAATAAGGTTTCCTGTAATGCTAAAATGTTTTTAACTTTTTTTTAATAAATATGTAAATAAATTTTATAATATAAAAAAAAAAAATTATATGACCACTTTCATTTTTTATTTATATATATATACAGTGGCGGACTGGCCATACAAGCGAACATGCCCGATGGCATGTGGGCCCCACTATCTGTTAGAAAATATGGGCCCTCAGTAAAATTAAATAACTTTTTAACTATTTCACGTGTGTAAAAATGTATAGGATATTGCAACTTTAGGACCTAAAGTTTGGGTATTTCAACAAAACAAATTTCTTACGATATACACAAATAACTAATACCTGCTTTAACAGCCCAAGGATCGGTTAACTTTTTTTATTAGGCTTGAAATGTAAGTTTCAACATTTGCGTGGGCCCTTTTGCCGGGCCTATTCCAACGTCAAGATTATGTATATACCAATACCTATGTAACAACTAACTACTGAAATAAAAATGGGAATAAACAAATTTTCGTGAATAATATAAACTGAATTGCTTAAAACAATTTTGATAGGACGATTCATCATCAACCAGCGATTTAAATTTACTTCATACTTTCAAAATAACATTTGATTATACTTCGATGATATAGTAAGATTTAAATACACAATTTTAAACAGTTTCCGAATATAAAATCTATTCCTAATCTAGACACACCCATGTAAATAGAAATATAGGATAGGGGCCCCCTCCCCAAAATCCCGATTTTTGATTAACATTAATTGAAAATATTATGCATTTTTTTCAGGGACGTAATTTGGGGGGGCCATAGGGGGGCACTCGCCTAAATTAAGGAATAGTGTGAATTTAGAAAATATTATGAATTTAATGATTAATGAGATACTATGGATCTATGAATGCTACGTGTATTTCTTATGTATGTTACTTTTGGGTAACTAATAAAATAATCGCTGCTATGTGCTTTGAAAAAAAACAAAACAAAACTTTATCTAATGTTATTACGTACATATGTACATACATAGATAAAGTGACAAGACAGTCGGTAGAAATTAAGTTAATTGATAGTTTTTTGGAGAATCAGTTTGATGGTCGATTAATGTTGACTATGTAAAGATTTGTGGAAAAAAATTTTCGCCTGCGGCGCTTTTTTCTCTTTTTACATAATATTTTTTTATAATTACTTTTTCAAAAATAAGCTTATTTTTTTCATATTTTATAACTCAATAAGGTAAAGAATATTTTCCATTTTTATTCCGATATAAAAAAGATTTTTTGAAAAAAAATTCAATTTGACCAATCTTTGCCTGCCCTGCCCCCCAAAGAAAAAGCTGAAATGACGTCCCTGATTGTTTTCTACCGAAAGTAAAAGCCGCTTTTATACCGCATTCTTTTATGATGCATTATATTTACCTAGGACAAGGGTTAAAACGAAATATACAATATAATTTATGGATCTATTTTGCTTTTGCCATTTTTCTTGTACCTAAATTTGTTTATTCCCAATTTTGAAAAAAAAAAAATTTCCCTTGATTTTTAGCGTTATGGAAAGAAGAAAATTTTGTTATATGGGGGGGGGGGGGGGACAAATTATTTTAACCCTGGGTGGGGCCCCCTTTGACTCCTGGCATGCACTGATTTCAGTCCCAGTCCGCCACTGTATATATATACATACATATGTATGTATGTTGACTAAATAATAAGTGAATATAATTGAAAAATAGAACAAAAGCAATGTAGATAAAAACAAAATACGATTAATTTTTATTAAATTATGATTTGCTTTTTTATATAAAAGTAGACGAGTGAATTTTTTAATGATTCTGAAATACTGCAGTTAGAAATTTATGAGACATATGTACCTACTTAATTAAGAATTTTAAGAAAGGTTTATTTTTGGTAATAATTTATTTATTTATTTATAGTTAGTTTTGGACCATTGTGGCATTACAGGAATAACCTAATGCGCCACAATGGCCTACAAATATTTTTATTAGTAGTGATTCAAATCAAACAGAATTCCATTAGGGCGAATACACACAGCGATGAACGGCACATCGTGTGCATAGCTCCTCGCCGTGGGTGGTCTCCTACATATCTTCAAATATCTATGGGATACACCGTTATCGATCACTGTCAAGCAAAGTTCAATACAAGCATACAAGTTGACCGAAAAAGGTCCAGAGGGTCATTTTGGGACGATGCGTGCTTCCCATCCAGAGAAATGTAATATTAATAGAAGTGGCTTTAGGTGTTATTTTGTTGTCAAGTGACATTCTGTCCACAGCCAGATCTAAATAATTTTGGCATCAGTCGTATTTGACGCTTGGTGCTTGACGTATGTCCGATAAAAACGTCTCTGTTTGTTTATATTACTCGCAAGATGGGCAAGCATCGGTAAAAATTGCACAATAAATTCAAAAACACCCAATAAACAACATGGGATACATTTTTATAAGTAAATTGATCTGATTGTATTCCGTGCGATGTAGCGTATTTATAGAGATGTACCGCGTAAAATTGACAACAATTATTTATTCGTAAGGGCCCCTCTATTCTTATTACATCTCTCTGTTCCCGTCCCATGGATCTGTGCATGGCACGCCTCATTTTTTTCGCATGTTTAAAAGTATCTTAAAAAAACCACGTGTTACATTCACCGCTGTAATTTTGCCCTTACCAATAAACAACTACAGTCAAGATAAAATTTCGCTATTCGCCTGTAGAGGGACGCTAAGAGCGACTTTACGTACAATTTATCGATCTTTCAATTTAGTTTCTGAGAATCATTCAACAAACAAAAAATTCTTTTATCAAATGAAATTTTTGTATCATATTGAGTGGCCGTCATAAAGTTAAAACTATCGTTCGATTATTTGAAAATATTTTGAATCTATGAATGACAGTAGTAGGTAGATATACTTTTTTTGTAAACAAGGCTTTTATTAGTTGGCAGACAAGTTTTTCGTGATCATACAAGGTCTACGAGCAACTAATTGCTCTAGAAATAGAGAGATACTTATTACTAAAGGCCGGATAACCAAGGTGCCGTCATGAAAAGAACGGACCCATAGGGTGCTGGGTATTGTTCATTGCATTGTTAAAGGTTCGCCGAACGTTTTTTTTTTTGGACTCTAGCTTTGTAAATAGAGCTAAACCGCCCCAATTCCTGGAAAAAGCACTGTGTCTATCAGGTGTCTACTTATTACAACGGAGAGAAAGCTATGGCGACCTAAGTGAATTTTCATCTTTCCGTTTTTCAATTCGAGTTTTGCACACAACTTCCTTAAATACCAAAAATTCCATCGATATTATCTACTAAATAATTAAAAAAAAAATCAAATTTAAACCTTGCTCATAAATTAGTTGGGGTGTTTAGGAGAAGACGTGGAAACGAGAGGAATAATAATAGAAGGCAACGAAGCGTGCGAATTCATCTTCCTCCCCTTTTCGAGTTAAATGTCGGTGGCGGTGGACGCGCGTCATCATCCCCTTCGCTCGCGCTCGCGACCAAATCATAACAAAAATATTTTTCTCCCTTTTCGGCGCTGCCACCCCCTTATAAAAATCAATAAAGCTCCCTCCGCGGGGAACGAAGCGTTTCCCAGAGACGCGACCAAATTTTGTATCAGTAAAACACCACTGGGGGGAGGAGGGGGCGCGAGCGACAATTGCTTCGGGAAATTCAGCGTTTCAGCAAACATGTCGCTATTGGTCGCACTTAAAAAACTATCGTTCAAAATTGACCAATGGTGCGGTTCGTTTTTTAGCCGAGCATCGCGTCGACCAATCAAAGCGCTCCGATACACATGCTCGCGGCTGTTGCGTATGCGCGACACGCGAATTTACAAAATGGCGTGCCGTACTTTTTTAGCGAGAGATAAAAAACCCGCGACCCGCCATTGCTTCCGATTGGTGATTCATTAACGTGATTCAAGCTCTGATGTCTCATCGATCTGTTTAAACCCAGTTTCCAAACACAATTTGTATAAAAATTTGGTTCTTGTGCAAGCACCTATGTAAATGTATACATTGTAGGTACTTTGAAGTAGATATGAATTTTGTACATGACCAAAGTTATGAGAGTAGATTTGACTTCCTGCCATCCTTCAATTTTAATTAACGACTTAAACCCATCATAAATATATTATTACGTATACCTACATATCCTTTTTAGTCTCAAGTTTCAAATTATATTTTATTTTAATAATATACGAGTATGTACTTACATATAGTGTAAATAGTATAGTATACTTTTTATTTCGTACCAATACTATTGTATTTATTTTGTTCTAATAATATTTTATTTTGTATAGTATACAATTTTTGCGGCGGTAGTCCAATTTTCGGTTCCAAAACCACTATTTCTGTTTGACTTAATTCACAAATAGTTATCACTTCGTTTAATTTGATATGTCCAGTATTTTTAAATATTGTTAAACAAAAAGCATTAAAAATTAGAAGAAAAGTGGACTTTTACCATTTTCAAATATGACGGCTTTTATCTACTCACTAGAGGTCCTATATCTATATGTATATTTATTTTTATACGAGCTTATTTTTTTAATTTTCGATCTACAGCACATTTGATTTTACTTAATGTACCTACCAGATTAGGATTCTGTCGAAATGTAAATAATACTTTGACATTTCTAAAACTCCATCTAAATAAATTAAAGCTTAAGTAGGTACTACTCTAATATACGCTGTATTACTTACATATATAATTTATTTTAGTTTTCTTTTGAACAAATAGATACTATCTATTTGATTCCCCCTTACCTACAATTTATCATTTTTAACAAAAATACTGTTAAAAAAAAGTATGGCTACTTTCATCTGTTGATTGGTTGCTTCAAAATTTAATTTAATCAACTGGAAAAAGTAGATAGTTAAAATAGTCATTAGTATTATTTCTAAACAATACATGTTTTCTGGAATTCGCTATAGATACATAATGTAATAGTAAGAGTAGATACCTACCTTATTTTTTTTAATATTGTTTTTTGTAAAACAGAATTTATAAGAAATTCTACCGCGTTGGGTCATAGATATAGAATAACTTATTCTACATCTATGCGTTGGGTACATACTACATATGTATGTAGCTTGCTTATAATTTAGAACGTTGGGTACGCTTGCCATTGATTTGCCACCAGTGACCTAATTGAATAAATATACATATGTATGTATATATTTTATACTAATATACCTAAAAATTCACCCTTTTGGGACCCACATATCCACTCGTACCTAAATATCTTATCATTTCCATATTTACTAAGAGCCAAGCTTCCGTATATGTATGTTTTGAATTGTTTGTCAAGTAGGTTATT